>NC_143449.1:18137523-18443888 GCF_987193195.1 Phasianus colchicus
ATCTTCTCCAGCTGGTCACCCTCCCAGGCCCGCCTGAACCTGCAGGGAAGGACCAATGCATGGAGACCAGAGGTAGCCCAGCGAGGAGACCCCAGGCAGGCAGCCGGGGCATGAAACAGGCAGGCTGGGTGCTCACTCCTTTCCTGACCAGGGCACCTTGAGTAGCGGTTCAGCCACCCATACCAGATGCAGACAGGTTGCCCCCAGCAGCTCTAACCCTGATGGGGTGGGTGAAGCCCAGGGTGGAATGCAGGGTCAGCTTGGCTTCAGCTGCTAGGATTTTTTTTCTCACTGCTGCTGGTGGTGATGCTGAAGGGTAAAGGCAATGTGTCTTTCCTCAGAGCAACAGCCCCAATGAGTGGTTGCAAGTGGACTTTGAAGCAACCAAGAAGGTGACTGCAATCATAACCCAAGGTGCCAAGTCTGTCTTCACTCACATGTTTGTGAAGGAGTTTGCTGTTTCCAGCAGCCAGGATGGTGTCCACTGGAGCCCAGTCCTGCATGATGGCAAGGAGAAGGTAGGCAGAACTGCAGCAGCTCTGGGGCATCAAACATGCCCACAGCAGTTCTGTAACAGCTGCTAACCAAGCTGTGCTTTTTTCCACTCGAAAGAGTTCCCAAGAGGCTCTTGTCCATGTTGGTTGTGCCCTCAAGCCCTGGGCTCTCCGCACCAGAGCTCAGCAAAGCAACCAGCACCCCACAGACTCCTCTCTTTTTTCCAGATTTTCAAGGCAAACAGAGATTACACTACCACAGTGCTCAACAGCCTGGAGCCGCCGCTCTTTGCCCGCTATGTGAGGATACACCCCCGCCACTGGCACAACCACATCGCCCTACGGATAGAGTTCCTTGGCTGTGACACCCAGCAGGAGTACTGATGGGCAGTGCTGGCCCACGGAGCCACATCCAGCAGGACACTGAACTCTCACTGGGGCCAGAGCTGGCCCTGTATGTCCAGGAGGTGCTGTTGGCATCAGCAGAGGTTTCTCTGCTCCCATTGCTGTGCTAATGGCTCCTGCTGACAGAGCGGACTGTTTGTCATCATTCTCTTCCTGCTCCTCATCTACCCCATGCCGTATAGTCAGACGTAATGCTGAAGAATTAAACAGTAATTTTCCAGTATCTCTGCACTTTCTCCTCTTCTCCAACCTTGGAGTCCCCAGGGGCTCAGTCAGCATTACCAGCAGCCGGTAATTAAATAATGAGCCCCAGTGATCCTCAGCTTTGTTTTCCACCAGCACAGCCCTGGAGGAGGCGGTGGCAAAGATAAAGGCTGAGGGCAGAGGCCCTGCTCCCCTCCCCAGGGCACATTTCACAACCAGTGGGGATCCGGATGCCTTGCCTGGAGGGAGTGCTTGCACAACTCAACTCAGCACTGGGCTTTGGCCCTCAGTTCCCTTAATCTCCTTCCTATGCTGTGCTGACATGGCTAGATACCACCCTGGGGTTTTCTGGGGCTGGTTGCAGCAATGTTCTCCTTGTTTCTGACTGGAAGAGCTCTGTTGGTGCATTGTTGGCTCTGGTTGGACGTTGCCCATGCCAGTATGCCCAGCACTGGGGAACACAGGAAGGTCCTGGCCAGGTGGTGCCAGGGTCTCACACCCCTCTCCCCACACCTGTAAGCAGTGAAGCTGACAGCACTGCTCTGTCCCCAGCACTGAATTCATTCCCGGAGGCCCCAGGAGGGTCTTTGCCTGCTTCTCATCCTTTCTGCAGTTTAATTTCAGGAGGAGATGCCCACAAAGCCTGCCTGAGCCCCAGCAGGACTCAGCTCCTCACAGCATCACAGGGCAGGTACACAGCAGCAGCCTCCTCTCCACAGGGCTCTGTGGGCTTCAGCCCCCTTCCCACGCTCCACAGCCCCATGGATATTTCTCCTCCTCCTTATTACCTGCTGATGGACATCTCCCATCCCAGCAGTGCTCCCAATGGCACCACTATGGGGGAGTCTGTAAGATTTCTGTTGGTGCGAACCTTCTGGAACGATACTACCTCAGAAAGGTCCAGAGCATTGTGGGGCAGGTGGTGGCCATGGTTTTTGGGGTGCCTAGCTCTCCGCAGCGGCAGTGGCGGCGTTGCCAGCGGCGTGCCAGAGGCCGTGCCTGTCCTCCCCCTGTGCTGTGAGTGCTGGGGGAGGGAAGGGGACCGGCTGTCCCCAAACCAGTGGAGATCAGAAGCTGATGTTTTGATGGAAGCGGTGCTGAGACCCGCTCCCCCCCCCCCGCGCATCCTCCTCGTGCATTGCTGTACAAGGAGCCTTTGCTGTGGCCCTGACAATGATTACATTACAGCCCCAGACATGAGGTGTAATTACCCTTTGGCTTAATTGCATTCTGACAGTAATCAAGCACATATGGAAGCAGACACTGCCTGGTGTGAGTGGGCCTGAAGGGAGGAGCTGGGACCATAAGCAGGGAGCATTCCCACCAGGGGACCTGGTGAAAGGTCTTTCCTTCAGCACAGCAGGGCAGAACCTGCTGCATCAGGCCCTTCTCAAGGAAGCACAGTTCTAGCCACGGCTATCTCAGTAGGCCAAGCTGGACCTGACCAGCTGAAGCTTCAATGCCCTCCCAAAAGCAGGCTCAGCTGCAGTCCTATAGCAGCAGGACTGGCTGGTCTGTATGATGGGAACACGATCCCTGACCCCACCAGTGGGTGCTCAGCCTCCTGCCTCCAGAAACAAGCTGCTCTGCAGATGTCCGGTGACATAGGATTAGATGAGAAGAAATGCTGCCCACAGCAGGGCTCTCTCTGGATCGCTTTTCAAAGAGGAAACAGCTGAGGCTTCTGTGAGCAACCAAGCAGCCTTTGCTGGGCAGCCCTCAGGATGTTCTCCAGCCGCCCAGCACACAGTGAGAGCGCTGGGATGGGGCTGCAGGGAGCTGTGTCAGAGCCTGCCAAGCACTGGCATCCATTACTGGAAGTGTCTCTTGACATTTATCTTGTGAGGAATGGAAACCAGATGCCATTTCCTCCTGGCGCAATGCAGCTCTCAGCTGCACTGTAGCTTTCTCCAACCCGGAGATGTTTTTGTGCACAGGAAGGGCTGGAGCAGTGCAAAGTGCTCTGCCTTGTCCCATGTGCTCTGCAGATGCCTCCAGGCCAGCTGAGCAGGGCTTTGGGGAGGGCAGTCCCAGCAGAGCCCTCCAACCTCCTGAGCACCTCTGTGGGTGCTGCATGCTTATCAGGGCACTTCTCTAGGCCCTCAACCTAGTTCATTATTTTCTCATAGTGCTTTGATTTTACAGGCCTCCTCCCAGGCAGCCCTACAGATAATGATCAATACCCAGGGCCCAACTGAAAGTCACTGCTCAGCTGTGTGAGGCCATGGTCCTGCGAGCTGTGGTGTTCCTGATCGCCGTGCTGACCGCCTTATTCTGTCAACACGTCTCCAAGCACAGGACCACCTTCCAGCTGGGTGGGGTGATGCAGAGGCTGAGGCTGGCAGACCAGCAGGGGACATACTTGGATGACACACGGAAGGTCCCTCTTCATGCACAGGAGGGGAAAGGCTCCAGCCAGGTGATCCAGCGTAAGTACACTGCAGCGCTTCGTGCAGCACCTCTGCACGGCAACATGGGGGAAGAAGGCCCTGACCCTGCTTCAAAATATGCTCAAATTCAGGAAAAACGCACTGATATTACTGGTGTTTCCCTGCTCTCTTCCTCACACGTCTCTTCTCAGGCATCCGTCGGTCCTGGGTGGAGGACTACCTGGGTGACGTGTGGTTTCACTTCTCTGAGAACTTCCCCATCGCCGTCCTCTACGTCTTCCCCATCACCATGCTGATCCTGCTCCTCCTCTGCTGCCTCACGTATGTGTGCACGTTGCACACCCCCTGGTGCTCCTGTTCTCAAGGAGCTGTGTTTGCTGGGACACAGCTCTGCAATGCCTGCTGTCCCAACACGAGGCAGCAAGGAGGAGGTGCTCCTTAGGCTCCTTGTGTTTTTTAGGGTAAAGATGGAGTGAGGTGACCTGGGGAACTCTGAGAGAAGCAGCGTGGCTACACTGAAAGAAATTCTGGTGCCTTGATGGAGCACAGCTGAAAGAAGCCTCCAAAACTCCAGGAACCCTGAAGCGGTGTGGAAGAGCCAGGAGCAGAACCACTTTTCTCTTCCTTTCAGATGACTTTAAAGATTCTCCCAGACTGAATTTCCCACCCCCACATAAAGTTCAGACTTCACCTGAGGCTCTGCTCTCTGAGTTATAGCCAGACACAAGAAGTTCACTGGGGTTCACAGAATTGTTAAGGTTGGAAAAGACCTCTCAGATCTCCATGTCCAACCCCAACCCATCCCACCATGCTCATAACCACATCCCTCAGTGCCACATCCCCACTGTTCTGGAGCACCTCCAGAGACAATGACCCCACTGCTCCCTGGGCAGCTGAGCCAATGCAGCACCACTCTTTCAGAGAAGCTTTCCCTAATATCCAGCCTGAACCTTCCCTGGTGCATCTTGAGGCCATCACCTCTCATCCTATCGCTGTTACTTGGGAGAAAAGGCTGACCCTCACCTCACTACAACCTCGTCTCTGGGAGTTGGAGAGAGCAAAGCATAGAATCATTGAATTGCTCAGGTTGGAAAAGACCTTAAAGATCATCAAGTCCAAGCTCAACCCAACCATACAACCCTGACTCTAACAACCCACTGCTAAATAACGTCCCTGAGCACCACATCCAGACGGTTTGCATTCAGAAGATCCAGGTTAATGTCCTCTTTGCCTTAGCATGTGTTGGAAACTGAGAGTTTGACTCTTATTTAAAGCTCTGAAGGCCTTTGGTTTGAGCAGCAGTTTAATCTGAAGCTTCTAGGTTATGTGAGGGGTGGTAGGAAGGTTGGTGGTGCAGCTAGGATGCTTTGTTAGGGTGTCATAATTTTATCACAAGTCACAGAATTGTAGGGGCTGGAAGGGATTTCTAGAGATCATTGAGTCCAACCCACTGCAAAGCAGGCCCTGTACAGCAGGCTGCACAGTAGGCATCCAGCTGGGTCTTGAATATCTCCAGGGAAGGAGAATCCACAACCTCCCTGGGCAGCCTGTTCCAGTGCTCTGTCATCCTTACCATGAAGAAGTTCCTTTGCATATAGGTGCACATCTTCCTATGCTCAAATTTATGGCCGTTTCCCCTTGCCCTGTCCCCACAGACTGCTGAAAAGAGGTTGGCCGTGTCTCTTTGACTCCTACTCTTAAGAAATTTATAGACATTAGTAAGATCCCCTCTCAGTCTTCTGTTCTCAAGGCTGAACAGACCCAGTTCCCTCAACCTTTCCTCATAGGGGAGATGCTCCAGGCCCTGTATCCTCTTCGTGGCCTTCTGCTGGACTCTCTTCAGGACATCCCTGTCTTTTTTGTACCTGGGAACCCAGAACTGGATGCAGTACTGCGGGTGAGACCTGGCCAGGGCAGAGCAGACGTGGAGGATCACCTCCCTTGATCTGCCAGCCTTTTCATGCACCCCAGGAACCCATCGTCCTTCTTGGCCATCGGGGCACCCAAACCAC
The DNA here is from genome assembly GCF_987193195.1 of Phasianus colchicus. Classification (NCBI taxonomy): domain Eukaryota; kingdom Metazoa; phylum Chordata; class Aves; order Galliformes; family Phasianidae; genus Phasianus; species Phasianus colchicus. The sequence goes on from NC_143449.1 coordinate 18,143,029, forward strand.
ATTTTATGGACGTGTTCAGAGGAGCTGGAGGGAAGTATAAACATTGAGCAGCACGCGAGGCAAAGGCAGAACAGCCGAGGAGGCACAGCACTGTACCGACTGCGGCCGTCGGGTTACCTCCTGCTTGGATAACGAATCATTTGGGGCACAACCCACGCCGCCCGCACCCCTACGGACCCCCACGCACGCCGCCCCAACACCGATAGCGGCTCCTCAACGCCCTGCCCCGCGGCTCCGCCCAGCGCTGCGCCTTCAGCCCGTCCTCGTCCCGCCCCGCGCCGGGCGGAGCGTGCGGTAACCGCGGGGCTGCTGGAGCCGTGTTGGTACGGCGGGGCCGGGCCGCTCTGCTGGAGCCAGCGGAACCGGCTGCGGCTGCTGGCGGCGCGCCGGGCCGGAGGGATGACGCTCAAATCGAGCCGCGGAGGCGGAGGGGGAAGCGGCAGCATGAGGACGGCGCTGTCCGACCTCTACCTGGAGCACCTGCTGCAGAACCGGGCCAAACCCGAGGTGAGCATCGAGCGCCCGCGGACCCCGCCGGAGCCCCGAGGCCCCCGGGAGCCGGCTTAGCGGGGCTGGGGGCGGGGGGGGGCAGCATCCTGCCCGTGTGCTTGTTTTGCTGCGAAGTTGCGGCCGGTCTGAGCTGGAAACGGGAGATCTGAGCGGGAGGGGATCCGGGGCTGCGGCACAAACAGCGCGGGGTCATTCCTTGCTGCTGTTATTTGGGGTGAAGGGAGAAGGGCAGAGCAGCAGCCCGTGCTGAGCCGTGCTGTCCGCGTAGGGACGGGGTTTCTGTGCTGCCACTGAAAGAAGACAGGACGTTCCCACCAAGCTGCTTTCGGCCCATCCAGGGCTTCCGAAGGAGGTTTGTCCGGTCTGGCCTGTGCTGGTGGTTTGTTTGTGTGCTTTTTATGGCTCAGCGCTGGCAGAGTGCTGCAAAAAATAAATAGAAGAAAAGCATTTGGAGTAAGTGCTGCTGAGAGGAGCTCTCCATCCATCCCTGGAGCAGGGATAAATCAATCCCCCATGCAGTGCAGCATGGAGAACATAAGAGCTGGCCTGCAGCTGCCCGCTGCCACGGTGCATTTATTCCAGTAGGGATAAAGAGGAAGGTGACCAGCTGGGAGCTGTTAGGAGGTGCTTCAATAGGGCTGGCGCCCGGCTGGGTTGTGTATCTTGGTTGTGTGCTCATTCCTGCAGCATGCTGGCCACGCAGGGTGGCAGGGACGTGGCAGCAGTTCTCAGGGCTCTGGGTCAGGTTGGCTGCTTCCCAGCTCAAATCACACAGAGGTTCCTCTTCTTGCTGCTCCTGATGCAGCAGGGATCCCAAACCCATGTGAGTGGAGGCAGTCGTGGCTAGAAAACAAGCAGAAGTGCAGGAAGCTGCAGCCCTCTTCCCTTCAGCCCCTGCACGTGCCTGCCTGGCTTTTCTTTATCTATTAATGGCAAATAGAGATTTGCCAGGGAGATGTGGGCTTTGCTCCCAGTGGTGCTGCTGGCCTGCAGGGTGACCTTGGGCATGCCACCTAATCTGCTGTGACTCAGTTCTCCAGCTGTAAAATGGGCAGCGGGTCTGTTGTTTGGGAGGAGGGCCCTTCTCAAAGCTGTGGGGGTGTGGAGGGGGCAGCGTGTGACCCCATGGCAGCATCACGTGGCATCAAACCAGTGCCATTTCCAGCTGTGGTCCCTCTTCTGAAATGACTGTGGGTGAAAATAGTGGTTGGGAGCTGAGCAAAACTCCTCCTGGGTTTGACCAAAATAAATGATGGGGGTGTAGGACTGGCTTTGGCTCTTTAATGCAGTTTGTGCTGTTCCAGGCTGTGTGGCTGCAGGGAAAATGCCACTTGGAAGGTGGGGAACGGAGTGGCTGTGCTGCTCCTCAAAGTCCCATCCATTTTACTGGCTGTCCCTCGGAGGTGGCAGGTTTCACTAACCTGGAGGTTCACTAACATCCGGAGGGCTGCTTTTTCATCAGCAGTGCCTCAGCAAAACTGATGGGGCTGCTTGGGAATGTGGCCCTTCTCTATCACAGCACTCAGTGAGCTGCAGTGAGGGCAGCATCTTCTGCCCCCAACAGCTGTTTGTGTTCTTCCTGCTCCTCTGTTCCCCATCCCCTGTTGACATAGCTGTGTCTTTTCCCAGTTTCAGCAGCATAATTTTGTTTGATTTAAGTGGGTGTTGGTTTTTTTTTTTTTTTCTTTTTAAAATGGACCATTCTGCTGGAAGAGGTTTTGAGTGAGGTCTGCTCCAGGCTGACCTGAGTGGGCAGCGGCCTCAGACCAGAATGAATTACTACTAAATGTCCACATGCCCACCTCTCCCCCCATTTTGTATTTGCTAGTTTGCTTTTGTTTGTTGCTGTGCTTTTTAGGCACACATTTGTTGCGCAGTAGTAATGCTCTCAGGCAGGAGGAGAGGCTGCTGGGCCAGCACCAAGCAGAGCAGATCCAGGTTGAGCCACCCCAGGGCAAGGACGTGCCCAAGGCTCGTGTCCTGGCCTCCCCTGCACACCCACAGTGATTGTGTCCAGGTGAAGGGTGATGGTGCTGGAGGGAGCTGGCGTTTTGCTGCTTGTCATAGCTGGGGCTGCTCTGCCCTCCTTCCTCTCTCTGTGCTACTGCGCTTTGATGGCCCAACCAGCAAAGCCAGCAGCACCTGACCTTTCTCCATGTGCTCTCCACGTGCTCTTCTGAGACCACCTGAGACTGAAATCCCCTGGTGAGGACAAGCAAGGAGAGCCCAGGAGCCAAGCCTCCAAGTGTGCCCTTTGCTCCAGGGTGCTGCTTCCCCACAGTGCTGCTTCACTCTCCTGTAAATGAGTTAATGTTTGATTTCCAGCCTTCTGACCCAAGTCATTCTATGATTCCCCCAGTGGTGTGCAGCCCAGCCCAGCAGCAGGAACAACCCCAGAGGGTGACACTGACCCTGCCCAGGATTCTCACTAAGGGTTGCTTCCCTCTCACCGCATTCCCTGCTGGCATGCGTGGCCCCAAGGGCTGCTGTCCTCCCGCCACCCTGGTGCCTCTTGCAGAAGAGGAAAATGGTGGGCTGTGCCTGCATGGCTGTGGAATCGGTGGCTGTGCCTCCCTGCACCTCCGTGCCCTGGCTGAGCCCAGGGCTGCGTGGAGCTGGCGGTGGCTGTGGTGTTGGCTCCTGGCAGCATGCACAGATGCTTCCTGTGGAGCAGAGAGTAAGTAGCAAGGGGTTGGCCTGCATCCAGCACGGCTGCAAAGCCTCCAGAGGTCACGGGCTGAGCTGGCCAGAAGTGTGACGGCTGCTGGGAGAGTTCATGGAAGGCGACGTGGGCAGACAGCTTGTGTGCACTGAGTGTGAGCCGTGCGTCCCCCACCTCCTGTACCCCTCTGCTCAGTGCTGGGACTGTCACGTGCCACCCTGACCCCACCTGTGAGACAGGCATGTCCCCATCCCTGCCCAGCAGCCACTCGGTGCAGTCGCTTTGGGGATGGATGGGCTGTGCCCAGGGTCCCCGGAGGTCCCTTCTGGGACAGAGCTGCCATTGAGTGATGAAGGGCTGTCTGGTGACAAGGCTTGCTCTCCAGGGCAACCGGGGTGACACTGGTGCTGTGTCAGCGTCGAGGGCTGGGTGTTTTCTCCAGCTCTCAGCAAAATGCAAAGGTCAGGGCCAGGAGGCTCAGCAGGGAAGGGAACTCCCAGCTGTGGAGCAGACTCTGCTTTGCTGAGCCCAGGGTTTGAGTCTGGGGACTGTGTGGTGTAATGCTTTTCCAAGGCACAAAGGAGATAAGTGTGATCTGTGCTGACTCAGATCACCTCAGAGGCACTTTGGCCTCGAGCAGGGCTGGAGGAGTTTGTTCACTTCCTTCTCCTCTTCCTCACACCCACTCACCAAGAGCAGAGAGCTGAGAGCACCAGCACAACTGGATCCTGCCTGCTAGCAGCTCATCTTGCTGGGGCTGGCAAGATGTGAGCTCTTTTGCCCTGTGAGCCACTGGCACTCCTCTGGGCCATGATTCAGCCTCCTCCTCCTCCATGGTTAAGCCATTGGCAGCCAGAGATAGTGTGTGATGTTGCCTCTTTGCCCTGAGGAGGAGGCTGTTGGGCTCTGTCAGAAGTAGCTTAGAAGTATAAAAGTATATCAACATCCTCTCTGGTGCTGCACAGCACACGCAGCTCCCTCTTTGCTTGTCCCTTTCTGCCAATGCCTGTCCTGCTACAGCCACAGGCCCTGTCCCCCCTGGCTCATGAGGACGTGGCTCTGCACCGTGCTGGTTGCACATTGATGAGGAAAAGCAGAGTTTGCTAACTGAGCAAGAACAGAGCCTGATCCCAGCGCTGTCCCTGTTCCTTGGGGATGAGTCCCATTCTGCTCTGTTGGCTCTGAAGCTGTCCTGGGCTTTGTGCTCTGCAATGAGCTGGTACTGGGCTGAGTGCTGCTGCAACACACGGCAGTGTTGGGGACCTGCTGCTGCAGAAGATGACCAGCTGTGGACTCCTGACTTCTGGTACCTGTAGCTTTGCCAGACTTTTCTTGCCTTCTGTATTTCCCAAGCTGGAAAACTACTGATCAAGCCCACATACGCATCTTCAAGGGTGAAGCTCTTGTGCTCTCTGTCTGTCCTTGCTCTCGCTGTCCTCTCCTCCAGCACATGGGTCTCTACTGTCCCTGCTGTGTCCGGAATGCTAACGTTGCCAAGTGGCTCAGCCCCACGCAGGTGGAGTTCCTAAACCCCACTCTCTGTTTTGCCCCGACAGGCCATCCCTCAGGCCCCGAATGCTATGACTGAGGACATTTACACCAATGGCTCTGCCACCCTGGGCAGCCCTTCCCACAGCAACGGCCGTGAGGTGCGGAAGATCCGCCTGGTCCAGTTTGAGAAGGTGACAGAGGAGCCCATGGTGAGAGCTGGCAAGATCCCCAAGGCTGGTGGCACCGAGGGGGGCGGAGGGCAGGTAGAGCTGCACCAATGGGTTGGCCTTGGGGGAGGAAGGAGATCGCTGGAGAATCGGCCATGGGAAGAGGGTGCTGGATGCTGCCTGGGATTTGGAGCGAGCCCCGTCAGCGGGTGATGCCGTGTGCCAAGAGGAGCAGTCATGGATTTTCCTGTCTTCCAGGGAATCACGCTGAAACTCAATGAAAAGCAGAGCTGTATGGTAGCCAGGATCTTCCACGGGGGCATGATACACAGACAAGGTAACAAGCCAGCTTTTCCCTGTGACATGGGCATCTGTGTCCTTTCCTCCACCAGGAATATGTCAGGAACTTGGGACTCGTCTGTCTGCATGGCTGGCATGTTAATGCGCTGGAGGCTTTAGGGAGAAATGAAGGGTTGGGGGCAGGGCTCTCCCAGAAAGGAACCTGAGACCCATCTGTCTCCATCTCGTGATGGGGTGACTGTAACTGGAGAAGGATCATGCCCCAGAGACTGTGGGGGAAACTCTTCCTGTTCCTAAAGTGCACAGATGGGACAGGCTCGCTGTGGATTGGCTCTGCAAACCAAAGGGCCAAAAGAAATTAATAGGTGCCACTTTGTGATTTTGATTCTTGCCAAAGGAGCATGGAATGAGATGTTCTGTGCTTATCTGAAGAGGCCCATTTTCCAGCTTTGGGTCCAAATGGGAAATCTGAGCTTATCCCTGCCAAAATAACCCAGGAGCCGTTCCAGTAATGCTGCTGGAGCCCGATTTATAGCAGTATATCTGAGGCTGCAATCTGGCTGGATATATAAACTGAAAACACACAAAATCTTGAATGAATGTCTTGTGTTCAAGGGCCCTGAAAGGAGACTGTCGTTTGGCTTCAGGTGAACCTTGGGGTTGGGTTTGAATAAGTCTGGAACAGGTGATTTGACCAGTATAGATAACCTGATGACCTTCAGAGTGGATGAAGTGTGTGTGTGTGGGGTGGTGGGTGCAGAATTCATTCCCCTTGTGCCTCAGTGGTAGGTGATGTGTGTGGCTCCACAAGTGCTGCTCAAGCTAGCATCATGGTGTCTGGGTTACAGCTTGCTCTGGGTGTCAGGAGTGAGTGGCTTTTGTCCAGTCCTGCATTTTCATGTTTCTCCCATTGCTGGCAGGCTCCCTCCATGTGGGTGATGAGATCATAGAAATCAATGGGCAGAGTGTGAGCAACCACTCAGTTGACCAGCTGCAGAAGATGCTGGTAGGTATTTGTGTTTGGCAGGGCTGTTCCCAAGGAATGACCCCTTTACCTGCAGATATGCACGTTGGCTGAGCATTAATTCCCACCTGTACAACAGAGCCAAACTCATTGCTGTTTGTAGCAGCTGGGGCTGCCATCCTGGGGTGCTGGACTATGGCCAAGTGCTCAGCCCCTCCACATAACATCTTGTCTTTGCCTCCTGAGAAGGACAGTTGACCCTGGAGGCCCCACTGAGTCTCCAGGTGTGCATAGAACATGTAGGATTTGTGAAGAAGGAGCAAGGGTCCAGCACAGAAAGAAAGCTTGAGGGAAACATTTCCATCATGCTGGCCAAATGAGCCTGTCCTGTCGAGCTCCTCGCTGGAGATGCTGGGCTGGAGATGGTTCATTCTGGTGATGCTTGGCAGTGCCTTGCTCCGTGCACAGGCTGCTGCTGTTGGGCTGCATCCAGGTCTACGTCCTCCAACATTTCTTTCTCCCCTTCCTTTGTTCACTAGAAAGAAACCCAGGGGATGGTCTCAATAAAAGTCATTCCCAACCAGCAAAGCCGCCTCCCTGCTCTCCAGGTAAGTGCAGCTTCCAGACCTGTGGCTGTGGGGCTGGGTGGGATCAGAGAAAACCATGGGGATTGGTGCTGGTCTGGCTGTCCTGTTCCCTTCCCTGAGCTTCTGTAGGAGAAAGGAACCTGCCCTGTGCATATGAGCAGATGTGTTAACCAGATGTGTGTGTAGAAGCATGCGCCAGAAGTACACGTGTGCAGTCTTTGGTAATGCAAAAGCAGCTGTGTGTGTGCATCAGGGAGCACGAGAGCCTCCTGTCCCCTGTGAGCACTGCCATGACAGAGCCTTGCAGCCACTTCTCTGCTGCGGGGTGATGACAGAGCCTCCAGGTGCAGCACAGGGCACGAGCCTATGCCTTCACTGATGCTTAGTGCCTCAGCTGCAGGCTGAGTGATGTAGCTCTGGCTGCTACCAGCATGTTGGTAGAAACCGTTAGCAGTGAGCAAGTGGGAGGAAGGAAGTGGTGTGAGAGAGGAAGAGAGCTGCTGCTGCCCGGGAAGGGGTGACACACTGTGGCAGAGGGTGACATGTTCTGGTGGGTGCACTTGGCTGGTTTTGTCTTTGGAGCTCTGATTTGGCTAACGTGCTCAGGATAACAGGAAAGGCTGGGATGCCCAGGATGTCAGGTATACTGACCTGCTCCAGCTGCAGGAGCAGAGCCCAGCACGGCCCCTCCATTGAGGACAGGCAGGAGTGGGAGAGGAGCTCATTGGAGAGGTGGGGGCAGGGCCCTCAGCAGTCAGTGGTGCATGGATGTGCTCAGGGAGCCCGTGCCCTCCTCCCTCCATCCACCAGTAGTCCCTTACCCAGAGGAGCTGAAGTCTCTGGTTGTGGTAGCAAGTAAAAACTGCCTATGTTCCCTCTTAGCCCTTGCTGTCCTTGTTCCAGCTCAGCCAACCTTGCATGTGTTTGTGTATTAAGTGCTGGCCCCATCTGCCCTCTCTGTTGGCCAGGCCAGCTCAGCACCTGGGGAAAAGTTACCTCTGAGTAAAAGAACGTGGCTGCTGTCTCACCTGTGGCTGCTCCAGGTTCAGAGAAGGACACGGGGACAAACTCTTGCCCAGCAACAACTGCTGTACTCCCTTTCATTGCATCCAGGCTCCCAGGAACCACAGGTCACATGCTGCCTGGGTCTCTGCTTGTTGCAATCCCCTGCTGGGAGCAGTGTAACTCCTGGTTTTGTTTCACCTCCTCTGTCCCCACACTTATCTTAATTTCACAGTGTGACAGGTAGGATGGAGCAGATTGCAGCACCACGATGCCCTGGGTAAAAGCAGCACCCAAGCCAGCCCCAGCTGGCCTCTCAGCTTGGCAACTTGCCACTTTGATGCCAGCCACAGGCCTCTTGGGGCAATTCTGTTTGGGAGGATCCTAATAAGAAGCACTGAGTGCTCAGGTCTTTTAGGGTCACCTCCAACTGCAGGCTTTTGACTATAAACACCAGCACTCCTCATGCTGGATCCTGCTTGGTATTTAAACTTCCAGCCCCAGAAATGGGGCTGGCAGACGTTTGGCAAATAGTCTGCACTGGGATCTGACCCAAGGTGATATCTGTAGGTCACTCTTGTTGATGGGGTCTTTCCAAATGAGGAGTGACCTAGTTATGTCTAGCCTGGGGCACCAGGGCTGAAGGAGAGGGCTCCAGGCAGGTGCCTGGGCAGTGCTTGCTGTGTGTTCCTCATGTGTTTGTTGATGACCATCTTCCTGGCACTGGAGAGTGCTTTCAAAACAAGCGTCAGTCTTGAGCAGGTGGCTGGATGGATCCTGGAAGGACATTCCATTTTTGTTGTTTTCCTTGAGAAGTCTCATGGCACAGTGTGATCCATGTGCTCTGCTTTTCTGGCAGCAATAGAGAACCACGTTCGTGTCCCATTGGCCCCATGTGTCTGGCAGATCACAGCAGCATTGCTGGAAGGACATGCTGTGGGGAAATTGTTTTGATATGGCCCAAGGACAGCATGGTCTGTCCTACCCAGGGAGGACCTGAGCACAGATGTGTGCTGTACCTTCCTCCCAGGGAGAGGTGATACTGAAGAGCCAGGACAATCTCAGGCAGGGATAGATGTGACACTGTGCTCTGGGCTAGCAGAAGGCCCCGAGCCATGCAGGGCTGCCCTGCTTGCTCCTGGCTGCTCACTACAGAGCCCAGGGGCTACATGGACACTGTACTGACTGACTGTGGGACACACAGTCCTGCACAGAGGCAGCAGTTCTTTCACCAGCTCCCATTGCTCAGCTGGTGCTGGGAGATGCAGTACAGGGCCAGGAGCTGGATACAGCCATATTGACTCCAGCCCTTTCTCTCTTTCAGATGTTCATGAGGGCGCAGTTTGACTATGACCCCAAAAAAGACAATCTGATCCCCTGCAAGGAAGCAGGGCTGAAGTTCCAGACAGGTGACGTGATTCAGATCATCAACAAGGATGACAGCAACTGGTGGCAGGGCCGTGTGGAAGGCTCCGGTACCGAGTCAGCAGGACTCATCCCTTCCCCTGAACTGCAGGAGTGGTAAGTCCCTTCACAGGAAATCCCAGTTTGGGCATGAGATGGCTGTGGGGCTGTATGCCATGTCCCATATCTCATGGCTTTGGTGCATGGAGGTCGTGTGTCATGCATGGCAAGCACTGGGAGCGTTCTGATAAGATCTGAGCTGTCTCACCATGGCCACCATGACCTATCACAGCCCCACATAAGGATGTGTTCACTGGGTTTGGCTGGAAGAGTTGGATTTGGGGCTCAGTGACCTTGTTGGGTAGTACCAGCCCCACTGCTGGGGAAAGGAGGCACACCTCACCTCATCTGCTTCAGGAGGAGTCTTTGCTTGCCCCATCAGACACCCCCCTGCATGTCTGAAGGATGATCCTGCTGCTCCCCAGGGCCCCCAAACATAGTGGTGTTATTCTGTCTTGGCAGGCGTGTGGCCAGTGTCACTCAATCCAATCAGAGCGAAGCCCAGAGCTGCAGCCCTTTCGGGAAGAAGAAGAAGTACAAAGATAAATACCTGGCCAAGCACAGCTCAAGTAAGTGTAAGCAGGGTGCAGGGCCCCCAAATCCTGCAGGCTGCCGAACGCAGGGCAGGCGTTGGCCCTGCACAGCCAGCAGTGTCACTGCAGGGGCACGTGCCTGTCATCTGCATGTTTAAACCCCGTGCTAAGCAGTGCTTGGCCTGCTCCAGGCCAGCAAAGGCAGTGTCCTGAGGACGTGCTGGCTCCTAGCCCAACCTGCAGCTCTGACCGGTGGCAAACAAAGCCGTAAATCAGCTAGATAAATAAAGCTTCCCCAGCAACAAGCTCTCTGCAACTTCCCACTGCCTCCTTGCCTGGCTCCTGGGTCCTACTGTCCTGAGCAGAAATAGAGTGAGAAAACATCCAGCCTCCCAGCACCACACATACGCCATGTACTGGTTGCTGCTGGGGCTGGTGCTCTTTCCCAGGCCAGCCAAGCAGGGGGATGCTCACAGCCCATCTTATTTGCTCCCTAGATTTTGCCAAAGGATCTGATTTTGCTCCAGCATGTACAGTCTCAAGAGTAGCTGAGACATCTCTAATTACTCTTATTTCTCTTTCACTGCAGTTTTTGACCAGCTGGATGTAGTTTCCTATGAGGAGGTGGTGAGGCTGCCTGCCTTCAAGAGGAAGACACTGGTGCTCATAGGTAGGTCCTGCTCCTGTCCTCCTGCACGTAGTGGGGGCTGTGGGGAACCAGGGCTGGGGCAGTGCTGCCCTTCAAAAACTGGTAAGCACTGGGGAGCATTTCTTCTACCTGCAGTGATTGCCAGGCAGGGTGATATCTGCCACGTAGCATTGTGCATGTGGTCTGGCACCTGCACTCCAGTGCTGAGGAGTTATTTCAGGAGAGTTTCTGGCTCTTAAATGTCCTTATGGTCTGTGCAGCTGCACCAAAGTCAGCATTTCCATGCTGAGGGTGCAGCTGCTGATGGAACTCCTGGTCTAAGCAGTCCAGCCTGCAGGCACCTGTGAGAGTACCTGGGGCAGGGAGACCCTTCTCCAGGGCTGGAAAACACCACGGAGGGTTGCACCTTCTCTCAGACACTCCTCAGCCCAGCTCATGTCCACCCCTCTTTCCCTGTAGGGGCCAGCGGAGTGGGTCGCAGCCACATCAAGAATGCTTTGCTCAGCAACAACCCTGAGAAGTTCATGTACCCCCCACCGTGTAAGTAACCACAATCAGGTGAGGGCATGCAGCACTACCTCAGCACATTTCCTCACCTCCTCCTCAAGCCACCAGGTGGGATGGGAGGTGGGGAGATATTCTTCCAGCACCATGAAGCCTTGATGTCACAGGGTACCAGACAAAGCCCTGGAGGGTCTCCCTGCCTCCTGCCCCATGGGCTGAACTTACCCAGAGATGGCTGGGCTGCTACTGCCTGCATTGCAGACACCCTGTCCCCATCCCAGTGCAGCAGCTCGCCTCACACTGGCCACATTGCCTACTTGTCCCATTTAGGATGGAGTTCCAGTGGGGTTGGTAAGCCTCATCTTGAGGCACATAGGTCTTCTGTACTCCTCCTTGCCCTAGCCCCGTGCTCAGAAAGGGTCCATAAAACCCCCAGGTTGGCTCCCTGGCCTCCTGGAGGTCAGCACCTGGCTGAGGGCATTGTGCATTTTTCTCCCCCTGCAGACACCACACGCCCCCAGAAGAAGAATGAGGTGGATGGGAAGGACTACTACTTTGTTTCCACTGAGGAGATGACCCGGGACATCTCAGCCAATGAGTTCCTGGAGTTTGGAAGCTACCAGGGAAACATGTTTGGCACCAAGTTTGAAACAGTGCACAAAATCCACCAGCAGGACAAAGTCGCTATTTTAGACATTGAACCCCAGGTAGGAAGCAGGGGAAGCGATGGGCAGAATGGGGACTGCTGCAGACTGGGCAGCCCTTGTGTGTGCTGTGACCATCCCTGCACACCTGCCCTTCCCCAAGCTGTACCATTGCCCCTTACATTGCCTTACTACCCCCAGGTTCAGGGGTCCACAGCCCACTGTTGCACCACAGGCACCAGTGAATCTTGGCTGGGGGAAGTAGGGGCAGCCACTCACCTTGCCATGTTCTGATAACTGCACTCTGCTCTCTTTTCAGACCCTGAAGATTGTCCGCACGGCAGAACTCTCCCCATTCATAGTCTTCATTGCCCCAACAGACAAGGCAGAGGAGGTGGGTTGGCACAGTGGTGGCTGCAGCTCCCCAGCGTGGGGCAGGGGGGGGCAAAGCCTTGTAGCAGCCCAGGGCTCTATTCCGAGCTCTGTAGTGAGAATCAGCTTCTTCCTGCTCAAATTGGTTTCTGTGGTCCAGGAGAGCAGCATACCTTTCTCAGCCCAGACCCAAGAGACAGGACTTGGGGATTCCTGCAGCCTTAGGCTCTCTCCCCTAGGGAGATCCCCAGCAAGCACCATCCCTAGAGGAGAACAATTAGTCCTAAACACCAAGGGCTGTCTCCAGCTGCAGCAGTGCTGCAGAGCAGGAACACATACCTGCCATCAGCTATGCAAGTGGGACACGCAAACAGCAGAGCGTTTTATTCTTTAGCTCATTGAGATGCTCACCCCTCCAAAATTAGGATGAAGCAGCACTAATGCTGCAGTTAGCTCGCACAGTGCTGAGCACAAAGCTGTTGGCTGCATACTTCTGTTTCAGAGACAGAGCAGTTCTGCTTCTCTGCTACACCACCTCCACCAGAAGAGGGGAGAGAAGGCAAAGCCCTAGAGCTGTGCTCCTGGATGCACAGCTAGTGAAGGCATTCTCTTCAGGCTGGACTGGTCCAAGCCAGTAGCTGAGCGGGGAATATCTATGTAGCATCATGAAGGTGGTTGGAGACACAGCAATATGGGGAGTGTAGTAAAGCCAGATGGAGCAGGTAGGGAGGATCCAGGCAGAAAGGGCAGCGAGGCAGCCCTCTCCCTTACTCCATGCTCCATCAACAACTGCTGCCTCCAGCCCCAGAACATTAACTCCTGCCGCAGTGGGCAGGGCCAGCCCTGCTGCTGCACACACTATATATAGCGAGCTGCTGCAGCTCAGGTAACTGCTCACTGGAGGGGACACAGCAGTGCCAAAATGTGACTTAGCAGAGCTCACATGACCCAGGCAAACTGCTTAGTGCTCTCCTTCCTCCACCCTGCTGACAACTGCTGAGCAGCACCCAGCAGCACTGCAGTGAGCACATTCCCCCCCTAGGTGCAGAAGCTGCAAGCAGTCCAAGCTCCATGAGGGAGATGCCTGGAATTGGGTCTGGACTGCCTGCAGCGTGCTCCCAGGGTGACCCTGCTAGCTGCAGGGGCGTGCAGGAGATAAGGAGCAGGCAGCTTTGCTGTGCCATGCTGAATGCTCCCTACTTTTGAGGCTGTTCTGGTGGAGAGAGATCATCCTGCAGGGATCCTACCTTCAGCTCAGCCTCATGCCCTGCAGCAGCAATGAGCAGCCTGCTGCAAGGTGGATCCCAGGCAGCTGCCACGAGGTATTTAAATTAGAATACAAGACCAAATGGCCCTGACCTCACTAGCAGGTAACCTGATGCTCCCAGCATTGCATCGAAGTCCAGCAAAAATCCACTCCTGTGTTGCTGCATGACAGCTCTCCTGTCCTGTTAGATGAGGTGGGGATGTTCTGTATTCTGGTACTTGGTAGCAGCTGAAGCTGTTCTGGGGATGAGACAAAGCAAGCCTGTTGGGATGGGCTATGAAATCACCCTCCTCCTTGGCCTCCTGAACGTTTTCTCTCTTTTCTTGCAGTCAGAGGCTTTGCAGCAGCTCCGTAAGGATTCAGAGAGCATCCGGAGCAGATATGCACACTACTTCGACCTCTCAATAGTCAACAATGGAGTGGAGGAAAGCCTCAAGCTGCTGGAGGAAGCCTTTGAGCAGGCCTGCAGCTCCCCGCAGTGGGTGCCTGTCTCCTGGGTTTACTGAGGGCATCCAGCCCCCATTGCTTCCTATCAAAGCATCCTGCAGCTGTTGGGAGCAGAGAAACCTCCTCAGCTCCCCCTGATCTACACCCAGCCCAGCACAGCTCCCTTCCTCTGCTGCTCCATGGACACAGTCTCAATTGGCCAACACTCACAGGGTCTTCAGAATGCCCCTGCCAGGGAATGCAGGACAGAGGCTGCCCAGTGACATACGGTGCTATAAGTGAGAGGTAGCAGCAGAGCCCAGGGCACCCTGACAGCTCAGAGCACAGCCCCCACCTTGCCTGCTAAGGCAAAGCACAACCCTCCTGCAGCACCCAGCCCATCTTATTCTCTGCGTCAGCCCTGGGGAAGCAGTACAGCAGCCACCTTCCAGGCAGAGGTCTGCCTCTGCAAGAGCATACTTGGCCCCAAACACCTCGAAAGCCTGGCAGGTATCTGCAAGGCTTCCCATAGCACACCTGAGCCTAAGGGCTTCCTCTCACAAACCAGAAGAAAAGGTAAGCGTGGGTTTGACAGAAGCACAGAGCACACCATCCCAAGGCATGGTTCCTTCCTGCATTCTGAGGTTCGGGTGGTCTGATTCACCCTGTGCAACTGTAGTTGTAAGAACTCCCTGCATTTAAATTCTCACCATGCAGCTTGGATTGTTCCCAGCTGGCCAGAAAAACTCTGCAGCGCTGAGCAAGTCCTGTGGACCAAACCTCTGAGGGACAGTTCGATACATAGAGTAGATCCAGCCACAAGCATCTGTTGCATGCAGTACAAACTGTGTCTCTTCAGTGATCATCCAGGCATGTTTTCTAGAGTCTAGGCTGTCCCACACACTGTATGCTAACGTAAAAACACAAAGGAGTTCCTTAAGCTGGAATGTAGTGACACAAGCTCCACCATGACCATGTCCAGGAAGCATCACTGTGGCTCCTGGGCAGACCATAACCATGTAGGTGCAAGAATGTTATGCGTGTTCAGCAGTCAGGTGGGGGAAGGGGTTTAACAAGTCTTGTGCAATTTTATTATTTTTTTTTTTTAAAGAAGCCAAAAATAAAATCTGTTGATGTGCAATAGGGACCTTCGTTCTGATCCACTGCAGGGAAACAATGAGCAGCAATAAACGTGTGCTGAAACATTGCCACGAGTGGTGTGTTACCTCAGGCTGAGCACAGGTAGACATCTGCTCCCACCTCCCTGAGCTGGAGGCACCAAGGTAAGGCAGGTAGGACCAAAAAGCTCTCTGGGTGCTGCCAGACTTCTCCAGGACAAGTAAAGCAGGAAAGCAGTTAGCTTGCAGGCACATCCCACTGGGTTTTACCCCCAAACACCTCCATTGAATGCTCTATGCACCTACAGCCCGTGCACTCCTGACTGCCCTCCCCCTGAACAGACCTTGTGGTCTGAGAACCGTTCCCTTCTTGAGGAGTCAGGTAAGCAAGAAAGTCACCCATTCAAAAATAGGGCTTTTATTTTTTTTTTTTTAATGTAAAAAAAGTGAATAAAAATTCTTTTTTTTTCAACCCAGGTTCTGACAGCCACTGGTTGCTGTCCATGCTGACTGCATCTCTAGCATTGAAGGGAAAAGTCAGATGATTAAGACAAAAGCAATTCAGGAGGCTAAGACAAATGTTACAGGATCTCTGCAAAGAGCTCACGACAAAGCAGCCAGGATCCTTCCCTACTAAAAGAAGGTAAAATCCTGGCTCAGCACTGTTCCTGTAAGAGAAGTAACCTGCTCCCACTGAGCCATCCCAAAGAAATAGGGAGAAATCATCCTGAAATCGTTCAGGTTCCACGCTTAGTGCCCTGTGCATAGCTGCCAAGCCTGTGCTCACAAGCCTTGTAATATGCTCATCTACTGCCTCTGCCCCTGCAGCTGCACCCCTACCTAATGCCTCCAGAGCACATGAGATACCAAAAATCAGCAGAGGCAGCTGAGAGGGCTGCAGTCCCATTCCAATAACTTGGTTGGAGCCAGCACTGGCAACATCACTGGGGGACACTGGGTCTGGGATCAGCTCACAGCTAACAAGCAGGTCCCCACACTAAAAAGCAAAAAGCAGGAATTTCATGTTCTAATCCTTTTATGATAAAGTTGAAAAGAGGTACCAAAGAATGGACATTTGTTCTCAACTAGCTGAGGGTCAGGCCAAGTATACACCGAGGTTAAAATCAACCACAGCCCCTCAAATAACCGATTCAGCTGTCTGCAGAGGTGCCAAACCCTTCCAGATGGGCCATGGCTAAGCCAGTCCTCCAGACACAAACACATTCTGTAACTGTCGGGTAACAGTTTCGACCTTGGAAGAGAAGGAAAAGGCAGGAGAAGAGAAGGGAAAGTGTTATTCCTCTCTTTCACGGTGAAAACAAACCCCAAAAAGCAAGGAGCTGCATCTTCCCTGAAGATACCACTTCAATTGGCATTGAGGTGTCCAGCTTTACAGAGCAATTCAGTGCAGGGGCAGTCAGGCACCACTCTCCTCTGGCTACCCTTAAAACAGGATGAGGAGGGGTACTGGAGCAGGGCATATCCTGGGCAAACAACTTCTCACTCATATGCACAGCAGAAAAGGAACTTGGAACTTGCTGGCCCCTCAGCTGCACAGGCAGTCCTCTTTTTCAATGCCTCAGACTTCTCCCTCTCTAATGATGAGGTCGCCTGCTTTGGACAGATCCAGATGCTTACTCTGAGCTCTCTTCTACCTCCTTCTGTTTCTTCTTCTTCTTCTTCTTCTTGGTGCTGGTTTCACTGATCTGCAAAGAGGATTGAGAGTTCAGGAATTAATCAAAAAGGCATCACTCACTGCTCATATCAGGAAGACAGTCCAGCCCACATGCAGGCTAACGCAGCACTCGGAAATCTCTTTCACTTTGCATTCTTTCACACACAGCCCCAGTGTCCAAACACCACACACACTTATCCCAGGTGCATAACAGACAGCAACTCTTCCCAATGCTTGAACCATACCACAGCAGCACCATTACATACCACTTCTATTTGTTCCTCCCCACTCTCAGATGCTTCTTTGGCTTTCTTTTCTTTCTTCTTCTTTTTCTTCTCCTTTTTGCTCAGCTCCTCTGGTGGTGGAGTGGCTGGGGATGGTGGTGGGCTGGCAGCCTCATTTTCACTCTCTGACTCTCGCTTTCTCTGTTAGGAGAGCACTCTGTCAGACTATTTTCCAAATGAGCTCAAGTGATGGAAAAGCTGTTTGCAAGCCCATCACAACTGCTTTAGCTGTTTGCAAGCCCATCACAACTGCTTTTTTTCCTGATTCAAACTTCTCAGTAAGCAACACTTTGAACAGGAGTGTGAACTACAGACTGCCAGAAGTCCCTTCCATCATACAGCATAGGGATTCCTTTCTGCCAGAATTACACCTCAACTTCTTAAGTGGTCCCCACTGCTGCACTACATGCAAGCCTTAACTTAGATCCCTACATCAGAGCAGAAGTCCTAACTCAGGGAACTCTATATACAATGTTTGCATGGACTCCTCAGATCAACTTTCAGTCTGTAATCTCCAGAAAGGTTCTCTGGCACAATGACCTGGCACTGTAGCTCCATCCAGTGTATTTCTTTGGATGCTGCAGCTTTTACAGTACTCCTCATTCCCACTTATGGTGCTGCAGTATCCATGTACAAAGACAGGGACCAAAAGGACAGAGCACCCTCTGCCCTCACAGAGACAGGCTCTACCACAAAAGCACAAGATCCAAAGCAGCCTTCAGAGCCCAAACAACCTTATACCAGAGAGCAGCAGTACTCACTTTTGGAGCCCTTTCCACTTCTGACACAGCCTGGGGAGCTTTAGCTGCCTCTTTCTTGGACGACTCCCTGAAAGAGAAGAGACCTCAGGCTGAGTGAATGCTGCTGCCTTCACAAGGGTTCCCTTACCCACAACAGGCATTGATTAGGGGAGTTCAGTGTGGGGGAGGACCTGCAGCCTGCACCAGTGCCAGCTGGACAGGACAACAGCAAAGCCTCCCCTCTTTTATTTAGCAGACTGACTCCCTCTAGAGCCACAGGCACAGGCTACAAAGGGATAACCGTCTGCTCAGGGCCTTTCACTCCAGTCTGGCAGACCACCAGCATGTTCCATGGAACTTTGAAGAACACAGCTAAACACCAAGGGTCCAGATAGCAAATTCACTTTGGACCAGGTATGATATCCTAAGTACAAAAGGCGGTGCCCAGAACAGTGCTCACAGCATGCAACCCATCACTGTGCCCACACTCTGAAGCTGCATGCTCTGTACCCACCTGTAATCCACGTACTCCTTCTTCCAGGAATCTGGTGTGCACTCATTGGGCTTTCCATGTTTGTCCAGCAGGCCCTTCTGGATCATCATCTTCTTCTGACTGGCCTGAGAGCAAAGAGCAGAAGCTTAGATCACAGCTCCGTGAAGGAGAAAGCATCCATTGGGCTTCAGCCACCCACCCTAAGGAATAACCCAGGAACAAGCCAAGGCAACAACTGCATTATCACCGGCCTAACCATTCTCTGAGAACCTTCTGACAACTCACAGGAAACACCCACTGCACAGCAGCCTACAAGGAACAGACAGAAGGCGTCCTATCTTTAATTAATGCAGATTTGTGAGAGAAGTAACAGCAGCAGACAATTGCGTATCACTGAACTCAGATCCTTGGCCATAATTACTCCTCCAGCTTAATGACCCACTACATTTCAGCTGAAGCACTGCAACTGCACAGCTCCTTGCCCCTCCAGAGCCATCAGCATGGGGTGATAGATGAAGGTCATCTTTGCACAGAGTGCTAGTGACAACCAGTTGACATCATTTGGCTCTTGACCACAGGAAGGCTCAAGCACAGACCAGAGGTGCCTGCAGCCCCACAACTGGGCATCCACTAACACCACTGAGTCTCCAGCTGCTCACCTTGGGACCGAGGCCCCATTTGCGGGGATATGTGTCTCTCTCCATGATTACTCTCTTAATCTTTGCTACCACGCCATGGTCGCAGGTAGAAATGACAGCAGTGGTCATCAGGGCAATGGCTGCAGAAACAAGCAGGGAGCTTACAAACATTAAAACAGCAAAACCGTGAGAGTACAGATGCAAGAATGTGCTGGGTTCAGGCTTTTCCTCCTCTGGCAGCACAAAAGAGAGACAAACCACCAACAATGCCCTATCCCCCTGAAAACCTCACTGGAGGAAAGCTCTGGTCTAAAGCTTCAGGAAGATGTCCTGCTCAAAGGCAGCAAGCTGATGTGACCACATCGGAGGTTAGAAATGCTCCTGCAGCTGCCAGTGAGGCACAGCTGGGATTTTCATCAGGTGGCAGTATGTGATCAGATGTCATCCCTCGTCTCAGTGGGGACAGAGCCCCTCAGAGAGGGGCCCTGACCCTGCCAGCACTGCTTTGCTCCTGCAGGCAGCCAGCCACACACCACAGCAGCCCCCAGCAGGACACTGGGACACTGCAGGGTCTCTGGAGGCTGCACGGCACCCAGACCCTAGAACAGGAATCAGGGTGCTGCAGGAGGGCAGTGCCACTGCACTCAGAGAATGGATAAACTTCATCATCACCTCACACACACAGCACACCTGAGCTCTGTGCAGCTGAAACACCGAGGAGCACTCCAAACCTTGCCAAATAATAGCTCTTAAGGAAGCACTACTTAAACTTCAATGCATGTTGTCTAATCTGCTACACCTTCACTGGAAGGTGTATTTTTACACATAGGTGGGCACAGGAATAAGCAGCTTCATACCTAGGCAGATAGCTTCTCCTTTTGTGGTGATGACTACAATCTCCTGATTAAGCTCAATACCGTCTTCATACCTCAGGACACCAGGCAGCATGATCTTGGCTCCATAGCAAATGGCATTAACCTAAAGAGGAAGGGAACAGAAAGGCTCGTAAGCGACTGGAGGACAAAATCAGTTCAAGAAGCACTTCTAATATTTTAGCTTCCCATTGCCTCTACTGTTATTAACAATAACACTAACACATTTCTAGCTGACTACCAATACCAGGTTCTGCAGAGCACATGACACGACAGTGCTGAGCACCACGAGGACCCTGATTCTTCATTTATGAGCTGCACAAGACAGGACACAACCTCTGCATCAAACAGCCCTACCTCAGGAACTCACCGCACTGTCTTTCATGACGAGCCGCTTGTGTGAGGTGAGCAGCTTCTCCAGGGGCAGGATGACACGCCGCAGGTAGCTGTCATCCTTGTTGTTGTCATACTGCCACTGTGCATCCAGCACGTCGTGCATGGTCACCATGTTGTCCTGCAAAGACACAGCCCCTCTGAGCTCCCCCCTACAAAGCAACTAGCTTGAAACATGCACAAAAGACACAGCTGAAGCCTAACGGCAGATAGTGTGCTGGAAAGGAGGGAAAATTGGCGCCCAATTCAGAAACATCTATAAAATCTCCATAGAAAAGGCAAGAACAAGCACATTCTGCTGGCAGCTCGAGGGCAGTCTCATCTCTGCTGCTTCAGCCTTCTACTTGCCCAATGTCACACTGCACTGGGATCAAGTGTGCAAGTTCTGTCTACAAGAAACACTTTCCAAGTGTGACCAAGCTTAAATACCTGGGACTTCTAGACAAAGTAGATGAGTGAGTAGAAGCCTGAATTAATCAGCTCATGAATCTGTGACATGGGATAAGTTACTGAAACAGCTGCAGCCATCCATCACCTTGGATTCACTGCCAGTGAGTTGCACTTCTGTTAAGAGCACAGATAGGGCAGCACTTGCACTATGATAATCCAGTTTTGCAAACAGAGAAATTAATCCTGGAGTTTGGATGGGCAAGTGGGATCCAGGAACAACCAGATGGAAAACTGTGCAAGTGTTGAAGATCACACAAAACTGCACATCTTGAGTGGCCTTTGCTAAGGCACACAGCCTGCACTGCACCCTGACACAAGTGATCAGGCTGCTGAACAGACAGCTCATGTGTCTGAACTCCAGACACGTGCATGGTTTGTAGGCTGAGAAACACAGGTGGCATAAAGCAAGCTTTCAGTCACCAGGGTGCA
The DNA here is from genome assembly GCF_987193195.1 of Phasianus colchicus. Lineage (NCBI taxonomy): Eukaryota > Metazoa > Chordata > Aves > Galliformes > Phasianidae > Phasianus > Phasianus colchicus. The sequence goes on from NC_143449.1 coordinate 18,163,663, forward strand.
CTTCCCAGTCATTTCTGTCCCAAAGCTTAATTACCAGAACAGGGACAAGACCCTGAACTGAACTCAACACTTTGGTTCTGGACTGCCTATGGTAAGTGCCACACTTCCAGTCCATTCACAGCACTTCCCAGTCACCGTGCACCTATATCCTTCTCTAACACCAAAGAAGAAAGACCATTTTGGGAAACTCCTACAATCTCTTATTTTCTAGTTTGCTGATTACAGTCAGAATCATCACTCTACCATCTCTCCCAGGATGCCTGACCGCACTCTGCGGAGCTCCTGCATTTGGCCCCCAACACCAAGCAGCAAACCAAGGTGGACACAAAGCGTTCGGATGTAGGTGCCTGCTTCACAGCTCACCCAGAAGATACCTGAAACACAAGAGAGAATTTACATGTATAGCTGTAAGCGAGCCACATCTAGAGGCTCCACATCCAGCCCCTCAAAGAGCCATCAGCAAGGGGTGATAGATGAAGGTCATCTTTGCACTGAGTGCTAATGCCGTCTAGCTGACATCATTTGGCTCTTCAGTGAAGGGTGCAAAACTAACAAAAGAAAGCAGGTGAGATTTGTTTCTCAGCAAAAACAACGCACGAAGCATTTACTGCTCAGTGGGTGCAAGGATCTGTATCTCAGTACATCTGCAAAGAATGGGAAGCAGCACACTTGAGCTGAATGTAATCAAAGGCAGGAGAGCTGTATTTTACCTAATCTTCTCTCAGGATCATACTCCACCAGCTTGCTCTCATAGATGGTTCTGACTCTCAGCTGTCGCTTAACAGCAGCGATGAGGGGCGGTCGCTGGAAGAGTGCTCCTGTCAGAGTTTCTATTGCCTAAAGGTAAAAGAAATAACACCTTAAGCTGGGCTATTAGCACAGCTGACATGTGAGCACCTCTGGGTCTCCAGGAAAGAGAACCTTCTCTTGGAGTGACAGGCTCATCACCAAGTGGCTATTTCGTATTTAAGAAAGCTGGTGTGAACCACCAATGTGGTCAAAACGCTCCTGCAGCTGCCAGTGAGGCACAGCTGGGATTTTCATCAGGTGGCAGTATGTGATCAGATGTCATCCCTCGTCTCAGTGGGGACAGAGCCCCTCAGAGAGGGGCCCTGACCCTGCCAGCACTGCTTTGCTCCTGCAGGCAGCCAGCCACACACCACAGCAGCCCCCAGCAGGACACTGGGACACTGCAGGGTCTCTGGAGGCTGCACGGCACCCAGACCCTAGAACAGGAATCGGGGTGCTGCAGGAGGGCAGTGCCACTGCACTCAGAGAATGGATAAACTTCATCATCACCTCACACACACAGCACACCTGAGCTCTGCTCCTACCCCTTCATCTCCCACAGAAGCCAAATTCTTTGCACAGAGCGCCAGCGTGGCCAACAGTGTGCAGAGACTTACCCTGGCAAGCTGAGCCTCACTTTCAATTGCATTGTGCAGCCGAACAATTCCCACATACTCTTTGCCTGAAAGAACGACAAGAGCAGTCAGGAACGGCCACTTGCATTTAATGTTGACCTCAAGGCATGCACTGCCACACAAACAGCTCTCCTAGGAGGTGCACACCACTCGTTATGCAGTAGGTTATTCTCCCCCCAGAACAATCTAAGCTGCATATTTACTTCTTCACCATGATTTATGTCTTGGGATTTGCAGACTTGCGCCTTAAGTTCAGCTAGCACACAAAACCTGCCTTTCAGACATGTTTTCATCGACCTAAAAGAGCACAAATCCCAGACACAGAAGCAATCAGAAAAACCACTTGAGACAGCATGGATGTGCCCTCAATGGCTGGAAGCAAGATGGATAAGCAATCCTTGAGCTCAAGGCACTGAAAGCTTAGGGCAGGCCTTTCAAAGACAAGTACGGAAACCTCCTTGCCTCCAAAACAACTCTACACCTCCTCAGCCACTTTGACCACAGTCCCATGGCAATGAACCTACCTGCACTCTGCTGAGACTTGACAAGCCGTGTCGCCCTCTCAATGCACACAATGAGGCATCCAGTCACCTTAGGGTCCAGGGTGCCACTGTGCCCTGTCTTCTCTACTCGAAGGATGCGTCGGATCCACGCCACCACCTCATGGGAAGATGGATTGGAAGGCTTGTCCAGGTTGATGAAGCCAGACCTACGGAGTGAGATGACAGATTAAGACTACATGGTGGGTCTAACAAGGGCAATGTGAAAAACAGGATGAGATTTGTCATGGTAACATTGAAACATTTCTGAATGAACAGCTAGACAGGAGCTGAGCCACAGAGTTGTTCCACTCAGCGCATACAGAGCTGTTCTGTGCTGCAGCTCACACGCTCCATAATTCAACAGTACTCTCCAGAATGCTGCCACTGGTCAGTGTAAAATGCTGCAGCCGTGCTCCAAGCAGACCCAAAGCCCCATACAGACTGAATGGCTCTCCAGAGAACCACTGAGGCCTCCCCTGGTGTACATCTACCCGCAGAGAAGCCACAAAACCAAACCAAAGCCACCTCCAAAGAAAACGGGCCAGCAGGACCCAGGCAGACATTCACTGGTGAACAGCAAGACAGAGTCAAGAGAAAAGAAAAAGAAATCTGGAGCAGAATGTGCTTGTGATATGCTAACTGTGGAAGAGAAATAAAACACTCTGAATTGTTACACTCACCGTACATAGTCAGAGATCTCCCTCTTCAAGGGATTAGCACCGGAGGGGAGGGGTGTGTAGTGTGTTGTCAGCACGTTTAGCTTGTCAAAGTTCTACGAAAGGAAAGCAAATAATGACTGTAAGTACCATGAGATGGAGGTGAGACCGAGGACAGCAGCTTTATCCCAGCACAGCTCCCAGTTGTACAAAGGACGCTTTGCATTCAGGTTAACGAGCCTCTTCCAAATGACTAAACAGCAAAGATGAGGGGCCGAGAAAGGAACAGCGCAAATAAACCCAGCAGGGCCCTCATTGCTTTCAGCTCACAGAGCAGAAACACGAACGAAACCCAACGAGAAAGGCGGGGAGCCACCGCCCCTCCGTGCTCGTTACCTTCAGCAGCAGCGGCCACTGGGACGTGTCCAGCTGTGCCACGCGGGACTCGGGCTTGATGAGGAACTCCTCGGTGTGCTGGATGTCCTGCGGGGCACAACGAGGGCTCAGTGTGCGCCACGCGGTTTCGCTCACACCGCCCATCCCCCCCTTCTCTGCCCGCCCCCCGCTCCCGGGGCGGCCGCACGGCGCCGGGCGGGACACGTGGAGCCCATCGCGGCCCTCCGCCAGCCCCGCGCCGCCCTCACCGCCACATCCTCGTCGGGCAGCGATCGCTTGTCCTTCTTCCGCCGCTTCTTCACGGAAGAACCTACGGGAGAGACACGTTTAGCGGCCCACCGCCCCGATGAGGCGCCTTCCAGGCCAGCCCCGCCACCGGGCCCCCCCCCGTGGATCGCAAGCAGGATCCATCGGCCCCCTCTCGCCCCACTCCGGTCTCCCTCCCGCCGCCCCGCCGCGCACCGTCCCCGTCCGCCATGGCCGCGCCGCGTGGTGCCGCCGCCGCGCCGAGAGCGGAAAGGCCGCCCCTTCCCGACAGCCCCTGCGGCACCACGTGACACCGGATGGGCGGAGTCACCGCTATCCCGCCGTGCGTGACCACGCCCCCCCGCGGCCCCGCCCTCCGCCCCACGAACCAATCGCTGCAGTCAAGGAGCGCGCTCGCACCGCAGCTTTATTACAGACGCTGAGCTCCACCGTAACACAGCGTTACGCTCCCCGCCGGCGGGGCCACGCGACCCGAGCCCGTCTCGCCGGCAGCTCCCCGCGCACGCGAATTCCGAACAGTCCCGAGGCAGCAGGGACCCTCCGGGCACAGTCCTGTGACAGTCCAGGCGGCTTTCAAAGCCCGTGCCCCGCGGGGCTGAGCATGTCCTGCAGCACCAGGTGCAGCAGGTGGTTCTGCTCGGCGCTCAACAGCGGCCACAGCTCGGCCTGCAGAGCCCGAAGCGCAGCCGCGTCCTTCTCCTGGCAGGCCAGCACGGCGGACTGCAGCAGCAGGAAGAGCTCTGCGGGCAGGTAGCTGGCGGCCGCAGGCAGCCCTCCTCCGGCCGTGCCGCCCTCGGGCGCCTCCCAGCAGTACTGCTCCAGCGTGCGGGCGTGCTCGGGCGGCAGCTTGCCGGGCGGCGGCTGCAGGAGAAGCAGCAGCAGCACCCGCGACACCTCGCAGCTCACCAGCGCGTCCAGGAAGGCTCCGCCGGGCGCGGCCCCGCCGCTCCCCCCGATCCCGGCTCCGGTTCCAGCCAACGCCTGCGCCCGCGTCAGCGCCGCCAGAGCCCCGGCGTAGTCGCGGCCCAGCAGCAGGCAGGAGGCGCGCTCTGTCAAGCAGCGCAGCGCCTCCAGGGGCAGCTTGGCGGCCGCCAGGAGCTCGGCAGCCCTCTGGAAGTGCGCGGCGGCGCGGGCGGGCCGGCCCGTATCGCGCAGCGCTGCCGCCAGCTCCAGGCAGAGCCCGGCCGCCAGCGCCGGCTGCCCCCGCTCCAGGTGCAGGCGGGCGGCGAAGGCCCCGCAGCTCTGCGCCGCCGCCAAGTGCTCGCCGAAACCGCCGCGCAGGGCCAGGCGCTGCCGCAGGTCCCGCTCCTGGCGCAGGAAGAGCCGCGCCGCTTCGCCCAGCGCCGCCGCCTCGGCGGGGCCGTGGAAGAGGCTCTGCGCGCAGCGCGCCACCGCCAGCTGGCACCAGGCCGCGTAGGGCAGGCTCTCCTGGGCGCGCAGCTCCCGCGCCAGCGCCGCGAACTGCTCCGCCGCCTCCGCCACGTTCGGTTTGCGCAGGAAACGCCGCCGCAGCTTGGCGGACACCAGCCGGTACCGCGACAGGAAGTCCCCGTCCCCGCCGCCGGGACCCGGCCCGGGCCCGGAGCCGCCGGGCCCCGAGCCGCCCGCCGCCGCCAGCATCGCGCGTCGCTAGGAAATGACGCAATCACGCCGCGTCTCCCTTGGAACCTTATTCTGCTGACCAATCAGCATCCACTACCGGGTCAGGCGAGGAAGGGTGTAGGTGGGGGCGTGATCTCATTTGAGCCCCGCCCATCTACGGGGCGTGGCGACATCGTGCAGGCCACGCCCCCTGGCCGGCATGCAGCCCGGCGCTCGGTGCTCCCCGGTGCTCTGTGCAGCCCGGTGCCCTGCAGCAGCCTGGCAGCAGCGGTTCCGAGGGCAGGCAGGCCGGCCCTGCGGCAGGGCTGGCTCCTCCCTGTCCCCAGACGCTGTGCTGCGCAGGAGGTGCTCAGCTTTCTGCCCGGTGCTCAGAGTGCCGTGCGGATGCTGCGCCGTGGGAACTTCCCCGCGTGGGTAAAAGTTCGGTCCCAAAGGGCAGTGCAGGTGTTGAGGTCTGAGAGTGAAGCTCACGCTCGGTATTTCACACGGGTGGTGAAGTTTCAGTGCATGCAATCAGCACCCCCGGAATTCTAAGAAAACCCCTCTCTGACCTATTAATTCCAGAGCGTTCCACAAAGCTGCTGCCTGAAACTGCAAGGTGGATAATGTAACTCATCCCTCTGCAGCACAAAATCCCCCAGGCTGACAGTGCTGTGGTGTAGTGCTGATCTGCCTCCTCCGCAAACACCCGCCGTGAGCAGGCAGTGCTCTTCCTGCACTTAAAACCACATAGAGCCCACGGGATGGCAGTGTGCAGTCGGGCTGCTGCCACCCAGCAGTGCCCATTGATGTCAGGAAGGCTGTCCTCCCCACAAGCCATGCCTCGCTTCTCCTCCTGCTGCTTTCTGGCTGCTGCACAAGGTGGCAAAAACCAGGAGTCTGCTGCTTGCTGCTCTGTCCTTTCCCATTGCCAGGAGCAGATGTGCTCTGTGCCTCCATGGGTGCAGGTACCCAGAGATGTGCGTTGCAGAGCGACTGACACCAGTGAGCTGATGCTGTAGAAATGCCCTCGGAGATCTCCAGGCTTTCTCTATACACAGCTATTTCTCTGCTCTGTGTCTGGCAGGTTGGGTTTTAGATTGACTCAGTAAGGGCAGGAGGTGAGGCTGAGCCAGCACGACATACCAAGACAAGGAGGAGAAAATGGGCTCGATGGCCTCTGCTTTCCCCTCAGCAGGCTCTGAGATTTCTGTGGATGGAACAAGGCACCTCCTCACACACTTCCTATCCTGCCCACACGTTGCTGCAGTTTGTGTTCCGTTGGGGTCGGATGTTGGTGCCAGATACCCAAGGAGCATAGCCAAGGGTTCAAAACTGAGCCCTCTTTCCTGCTACCCTCACAGCCCCCTTCCCCGTCCACCCACCATGGCCATTTGCATCTGTGAGAGCAAATCTGGAGATAAATAAATCCAGGAAGGTGGATTCTGTTGTGGCACAACCTGCTCCAGGCACGTGACTGCTGTTGGTTCGGTGCTGGGTGAGGGCTGGTGGGGATGAGCTGCCTGGACCCTCACCTCCCACCCCTGTGGGCTCTTCCTACCATCCTAAAAAGGATTCTAGCAGAAGTGCTGTCACAGACAAGCTGTCATTTGGAGGTATTTCAGTGCTTGTCCATTGCTCTGCATCCCACAGGGCAGGAGGAGATGCAGCCCTGAGGCAGGGAGATGTGGGCCTTGGTGTGGTACCCCGCAGGTACCAAAAGGAGTGGATTACGGGATCCTTCTATGGGGCGTTTTCACACCTATCAGCCTATTTGTGTCCGGTGCACTTGGGTGCACTGCAGAGCTTACCTTCTGCACAACCTTCCCCACAAGGGCCAGGAGGGGAAAACCAGGCAAGCCCATGTGGGAGGGAAGTGGGATGGGAGGTGTCGTCACCAGTCAAGGGCTTATAGGGGCCACGAGGAACAGGAACCTCCGTCACAGCCGGTGCAGGAGCTGAGGAGTGCCAGGTGAGGTGGGTGTCTCCGGGTCAGGGATGCCAGTTGGTGGGGGGCCATGCTCAGAGCTGGGAGGGAGAGCTTGGCGCTAAGCAGGGTTGTGGCATGGGACCATTTGCAGGTGGTGGCCACACTGCTGTGCCATACAGACACACACAGAGCATACTGCAGGGCTGTCTTTACATGCAAACTGTGCTGTCTGTGTGCACAGGGGCTGTGCTGCCCCTTGCAAAGTATATTCAGAGCACTGTGATGGGTGCACAGGCAGAGCACGGTGCTCTGAAACCATTAGGTGCTTGTGGCAACACTGCTATGCAGTGAGCTGTGAGCGGTGAATGTGGAGCACTCAGCCCCCTGTTTTTTTTACCACTGTGAGTTGCAAGCAGCAAGCTCATGGAGCTCTGCAGCCTCCATCCAGGCGTGCTGCCCTGCCCTGCTGTCCTGGCGTGCTGGGCAGGTGTAGAGGGAGCAGAGAAGGGCATTAGAGAAGTTGTGGTATGTGGGAGGGAAGCTGGAGATTTCTTCAGCTCTCCATCATTCAGCATCATGGAAAGTGGAAAGGGGAGGGAGGCATTGGGGCACGCAGGAGCTCATGGGCAGGCAAAGGGTTCTGCAGGTGGTCCCAATGGGGCAGGTGCTGACAGAGGATGTCCAAGTGCACAGCGTTGGGTCCCTGGGCTGCACATGTCCTGAATTCATATTTGCTATACCTGTTCTGTCGCTTGTGTGAAATCAGAGCTTGGGGTGGGCTGACCCTCACTCCAGACATTGTTAAGCAGCTCACCTCACACAGAGCCACAGTCTCATCCGCCCATTCCCAACCTCCCTCATGGCACAGAGTTGGGAGAAGCTGGGACAGGCAGGAGCAGGCTCTGCTTTCCTACCAGTGTTTAATGGGCACATCCTCAGTGGACATTTCCCTACAGAGAGCCAGCAGAACCTGTTCCTTGCCCAAAGCCATTTTTCCATTGCATTTGGGGCACTGGATACCATAGGTGGCTGTGCTCCCCATACATCCCAATGCCCACATGCCTCCAGCTCGCCCCAAAACCCCTTGCAGCTCTTCCTGCACATCTCATTTCAGATCTGAACGCTTACAATGGACCCTCAGAGCACCCCCCCTCCTGCCATTGAAGTCACTCAGCAGCTCCTGGGCAATTCCTGCTGTCAGATCCACGATGGGTTCCTCTCAGTGACACTGCCTGTGATGTACTCACTGATCTTTGCCATTGGGCTGCTCAGCAATGTGCTGGCACTCTGGGTGTTCTCATGCAGCATGCAGCGCCAGACCTCCATCACTGTGTACATGAGGAACCTGGCCCTCTCCGACCTCCTGCTGGCCCTCTGCCTGCCCTTCCGCATCGCCTTCCAGGACAGGAGTGAGCCTCGTGTCTTTTGCAATATTGTTGGGGCCTTCTTCTACCTCAACATGTATGTCAGCATCACTTTCCTCAGCCTGATCAGCCTGGACCGCTACCTGAAGATCATCCGGCCCCTCCAGAAATACAGGATTCACACCGTGTCCTGTAGCACGTTGGCCTCTGGAATGGTTTGGGTGGTGAACTTTGCCTTCATGCTGCCTTTCTTTTTTGAGAAAAGAGGGAAGGGACCCTGTGACCATAAATGCTTCCACTTCAGGAGCAAAAGCACCATGGCAGCAGCCTTCAACATGGCCGCAGTAGCTGCCTTCTTCATCGTGCTGTTGCTCTTCCTCTACTTCTACAGCAAGATATTTGCCAAACTGCACCAGGTCTCCTCAGTGAAGGCCCAGCAGCTGAACAAGAAGACCAGCACGAGAGCCATCACCAAGACCTTTGTGGTCCTGGTTATCTTCATTGTCTGCTTCACCCCCTACCACACTGTCCGCATCCCTTACATCCTGGCGCAGATCGGGGCCATTTCCAGCCTGCCCTGGAAGCAAGGTCTGCACCTTGCTAACGAGCTGGTGCTCTGCATTTCAGCCCTCAACAGCTGCCTCGACCCCATTATCTTCTTTTTCTTGTCCAGCAGTTTCCGCAGGGCCGTGCTCTGCACCATCCAGGGCAGGCTGAAGGGAGTCCTGCTGAGCAACCAGGGCAGGCTGACCCCCAGCAGGTCTGTGACGGAATTGTAGGGTCAAGGTCCAGAAAATGGGATTTCCTCATTGCAGATTGGCTCTGGCCACTGGTATTTATAGGACAAGGCTTGCTGGGAAGATGGAACCACTCCGTGAGACATGGCTTAGTGGGCGTGGTGTGATGGGTCAGGGTTGGACTTGGTGTCATTGAAGTCTTTTCCAGCCATAATGGTTCCATGACTCTACGATTCATGTAACACCACCGGGGTCAGAGTCTCCATGGGAGTAAACGAGGAGAAAAGGACAGCTGGGACCTTGTTTGTTCCTACCACAGCTGGCATAGCTGAAGAGCATATTTCTGAGCACGAATGAAGCTGGAAGTGCCAAAGGAGATTTGGCCTTGGCCTGGGAACCCCGGGCAGCCCAGAGGGCAGGAGCAGAGCTGGGCTCCTTTGCAGACGAAGAGGAGAGGGGAGGAGTGAGAAGGGGAATGGGCAATGAATCATTACTAAGGACACATCGTCTTCTCACCAGAGAGAGGAAAAAAGGGACGGGACAGGAGAGGGTGCAGTGCAAAAGCATCTGGGAAGGATGAGGAGGCATCAAAGCATCACTCGTGGAGCCAGGGAATATTTTGCTCCATGATGGAGCACAGAGGTGAGCACTGCCAGACTTGTGCAACAGACCTGCCAGGAAATGCTGCAGCCCTGCAACCTGAAACCACGACAGCATCAGCTATATTCTCTCATTACTGCAGCCTTTGTAACCTCAGCTCAGCCCCACATCTCCATGCACCGAGCTCAGGGCTTCCTTTAGCTCTTTGCCCCTCTCATCAGCACATTTGCAGGGGCTGGCAGCTCTCCTGGGCACAGCACAGCTCTCTTGGGGCCATTGCTTCAGGAAGGTTGCAGTGGGCAGAGGGGCTGCAGTGCCCCCTGAGCCCCAATGGGAGCAGCTGGCTCTGAGCTTCTCAGCTCTGCTGTTCTGCAGCAGCTCCAAAAGAGAAACCCACGAGGGATGTGCAGGAGTTGCTGCCTTCATCAGCGCCTGCTCCCTTCTTGCAGAAGAGAATATTTCTCGGTATTTTTATCCTGTTCTATGCCCACACCTCATTTGTTCCCTTATTCTTAGGGCAGTGCAGAGGTGGAGCAGCAGCATGAGCTCCCTGTTGGGCAGCAGAGCTGGGCAGTGAGAGGTGGGGCTTCATTCAGACCAAACTGCCGTAGTGACCACAAAACTCCAACACTGAATAATACTTGGGAGAATAAAATGTTTCCTTAAAGACTGAATGATCTGATCTTTCCAATCAAGGTATGAGCAGCTTCAGTCTGAATGTATCTGTTTTCTCTCTGTATGATGAGCAGGAGAGAGGGATATTTCACTCAGAGGGTGGTGAGGCACTGGAACAGGTTGCCCAAGGAGGCTGTGGATGCCCCATCCCTGCAGGCATCCAAGGCCAGGCTGGATGTGGCTCTGGGCAGCCTGGTCTGCTGGTTGGTGATCCTGCACATAGCAGGGGGTTGGAACTGGATGAGCATTGTGTTCCTTTTCAAACCAGGCCATTCTATGATTCTATGACGATCTCTTCAGCGGAGGTGGGGGGAAAACACAACCAGCAAAGATTTTCCTATGGAAAGCTGCATACAAATGTCACAACGCTCTTTTTCTTTTCCGATCAGTGCTGACGAGCTGCAGCAGTGACACTGTGTGGTTCAGAAGCCTCAGCATTGCAACAGCAGTGCCTGTGTGCAGTGCTCAGTGTGCACAACCCCCCCGCAGACATCCTCCCCCACAATGGAAGCCGCAGGGCTTGCAGGGCTGAGCTCACTGCTGGGTGCCCCACGTCTCACCCCTTACCCCATCCCCGGGCGGTGGGATGCAAACCGACATCCTTTTCATTTCTAGCTTAAAGCAGCACAGGGATCATTATCTCTAGCAGGCAGGAGGTGACGTGCAGCCGCGGGGGCTGTCGGGAAGCGGCGGTTCCGCCGTGCTGTGACCCCAGTATGGCCCTGCTGTGATCCCACTGTGACCCCAGCACGGCCCCATTACAGCACACAGCTGCTGCTGCCCTGCACCCACTGGATTCCGCACTGCAATGGCTGCAGCCTGCAGCTTGCTCAGGTGAAAAGCAATTTTTCATTCCCTTTGCATGTAAGTGGAGCACCCCACCCCTCCGCATGTTAACCCCGGGTCTGGATAAGAATTTTAGCTGCTATATGCTTTAATCTGAGATTATTGTTTATTGTGTAGTTAAATTGGTGATGGATGTATCACGCGGTGAAGCAAAAAATAAATAAATTCATGCTTCCAGCATACTTGAGACTGTGTCCTTTTCAATCATGATCCATTAAACTGTTGGAATATTATGCTGTAAATTATTAGTAGAATATTATGTGGTGGTTATGCAAAGCAGCAGCCATTCTGCTCTGCCTCATTTCAGTAACTGGAATGATACCTATGCAATGTTAATCCCAGGCCTGGGATGTCTTCAGGAGGCTCAGGTGAGCCCAAATCACCGCATTGATAACTCTGGGTCACTGCTGAGAATCTTTGTGCTGGGAAAACTGAGCAGTCGTGCTCAGATCCATGGGGAATTCACCAAATTCTCTATGACACTCAAATCTGAGGATGGAAAGGACCGGAGAAGCATCATCACGCCTGTTGCTGCTCTATTCCAGGTGTAGTCGGGGCTCACAGCTGTGACATCTGCTGTGACACCACAGGGTGCATGGTGGGCTGGAGGGCTCTGAGCAGCCCCTCTGCTGCCTGCCATGGCCCTGCCCCATGCATCCATGCTGACACGCCGGTGCCTCCGCCTGCTGACCCCACAGCCCGTGTTCCTGAGCAGCCTGCCTGGGTGGGACTGTCGACAGCCAACAGGGGAGGGAGCAGCCAAGAGGAGAAGGAGGAAGGATGGGGAGGGCTGCAGCTTGCCAGCATCCTTCTGGGAAGAGAGGTGCGGTAGTGGGATGTGTGTGCTGTGCATGGTGGGGGAGCATTTGGGTATGGAGGGCTGCAGTTGGGAAGGTCTGTGTGTTGCGCACTGCATGCACAGCTCAGCTGTCTGCTGTCAGAACCCTGAGCAACCGTGGTGTTTATTGCCCTCAGCAAGCACCAGCCTGGCTGTGATTGTCAGTGCCAGAGCAAGGGGCTGCACTGAGAGTTTAAAGGTTACACCTCCATCCACTTGTCAGGTAGAAATGAGAGGCTCAGCTGTGACAGAAGTAATGGAAAGGGCAAACAAAGAGGTCTAAGCAAGAGGGAAGGAGCTGGGACAGAGCAACTGCCTTTCTGGCAAGCAGAAAGTACTCACCCATGTGATTCACAGTTCTGTGCTTGGAATCAGCTGGTGATTTGAATGCAGCTCCCAAAGCCCCAGTGGGGAAGAATAGCAGTATATCCAGCTGAGCACTTGATAGACACTTAGGACAGCTTGGATTATATCCATCTCACCCCGTCCTCCCTTATTTTCTTTGCAAGGCAGCTCTGTGTGTTGCATCCCTGCTCTCTTTGGCTTGGATATAAGTATCACAGGGTTCCAAGGCTCATCTCCCAACTGCTGCTGGAGGGCTGGCCATGTACAGGAGCCCATAATTCCCCTTATGCAGTGCAGAAACTGCATTGGTCCATACTGAGCTTCATCCCATGCAGCTTTCACAGCAGTGACCAGCAGTGTGAGCAGGCAGAGGAGTGAGCAGTGAGAGGAGTGTCTTGTTCTTCTATGGGAAACTTCCAGGGAGACAGGGCTGTTCTTGGCTCTGTCTTCTAATGGGGGCTCATCTGGGACCCCAGGGGCCGAGGCTCAGCCTGTCCTGTGCTCGCTGTGGCTCCTGTGTTTGCTGTGGCTCCTGGGTCCTCCCACCCCAAGCATCTCTGAGCATGAGCCCTCTGTTTTGCTTTCCAGGTTGGCAGATGCAGCGACGCCGCTGTGGAGACTTCCATACCAGGAGCAGCTGCAGGTAAGGTGTGCACACTTGGAATTTCTCCATTGTGTTGCCCCAATGTCCCTTTCCATCCCCTTGAGCAACTGCCCTTAGGATCTGGCACAGCAGTCTGGTCCAACCCCCCAAAATTATTAGGATTGGAAAAGAACTCAAAGATCATCAAATCTCACCCCAACCCATCCCCACCATGCTCACTGAGCCAAATCCCTAAACCCCACCTTTTGCTGCCTTCACTCCTGAGTTATTCTAAAGCACAAAAGGTGCTTAGGCCCTGCCCAGTGCAGGACAGGTTAATGGAGGCTTCATTGCTCCAACACCCCAGACCCACCCTTGGGGCCATGGTGTCTGCATTGCTGTGTGGTCCATAGAGGCTGTGTGGTCCTGTGGGAGTGTTCCTGGCTTAGGACTGCTCTGTAGGTGAAATATGAGAGCGTGAGGAAGGTTCTGCAGACCCTGACATCACATCTATTGGAGCTGGGAGGAGGTGTGCAGGATCCTGGAATGCTCTGCTGTCCCCTGCAGCCCGTGGTCCCCTCGGTGAGTGCCCATGGTTGGTTCCAGAGGAGCTCCTTTGCTGCCATCTGCTTTGCAGACTGCAGAACGAGAGCTGTATGCTGCACTCATACAAATCTGCACCAGAAGTAGTGACCGCTGTTGCTGTTACCACTACTGAAGCACAGCAGCCACTGTGCTGCATCCACTGGTTGGGCTCCACAAATGCCCAGCAAGTGCTGTTGAATGGCAGTGGGTGCCACTTTTTGTGCGTGGAGGAACTTATTGACACCCCTGTGCTTCATCTGCACTCCCACATCAGATGGCATTCTGTCAGACCGTCCCTCTGCTGCCATCTGTCACATGGCAACAAAAGGAATTGGGATATTGTTGGGAAGCTTCAACCCCAGCATCTGCCTTTGACGTTGGGGGCCAACATCATAAAACAGGAAGCATCACTTTTGGAGCAGCCCTTGTACAAGGCCTTGATTTCCTTCTTTCCTCCTTCAGCCCACTGTCAATGGGTACCGCAACAAATCCACGTTCTCTGTGAACCGAGGGCCGGATGGGAACCCCAAAACAGTGGGGCTGTACGTGGGGACAGGCAGAGGTCAGTATGGGGCCAGGAGTGGTGCTGGGTGAGGGCTGCTGGGCTTACATACCACCTTTTCTTCTCTTTTGCACAATGGGGTGATTCAGAAGAAAGGCTTTTCTCCAGCTTACAGCGCTGCACGCTGCATGGTTTGCAGTGAAACAAACCCCTCAAATACCCATCTCTCTCTCCAGCAAGAAATATTGTCTGCGTGAGAACTGACCACATGATGAACATACCCCTAAAGCACAAACAAGTGGCCCAGGTAAAGTAAATATCACGTCTGTCTGCAGGTGGGAGAATAGACAGAGTGCTGTCTCTCCTTCTGGGGGAACACTGCATTGGTTGTGTGTTTGTGTATATACAGTTTGTATGGGTATGTATATGGATGTGTGGTTATGTGCTGTTCTTGGATCTGTTCTGATTCTGGCCAATGAAAAAAATGCTTTTTGAAGCACGGAAGTTAATGCCGGAACCTCAGAAGTGTCCCCTGGAGTGAAGTTAATGAAGCAGCAATTAATGGCTATTTAAAACAGATGAGAATCTCAAAGTGGGACGATTGAAATGTGTTGCTTTCCTCGCAAAGAGTTTTCTCTCGGTGTTCAGCTGCGATAGCACAGAGGGCAGTGGTGGAACAGTCACTGTTTGGGGCACAGCATCAGATGAGGATGAGGGCTGTGTCCCTCACTGTGCTGTGCTCCATGCAGTGCTATGAGCAGTTCATCCGCTGCTCCCCTCTGGGCTCCTGCATCCTTTTCCATGAAGGTGGGCACTGGAGGGAGCTGGTGGTGCGCACCTCCCAGCACGGCCACACCATGGCCATCGTCACCTTCCACCCCCAGCAGCTGGGCCAGGTGAGTGGGAGTGTGCCATCTCCAGGCCATCCCAATGGCTGTCATGGAGCTCTGTGGACATATTGACCCAACCATTCCTTCCTTCTCTTCCAGGAGGCTTTGGCTGCTCAGAAAGCACTGCTGAAAGAGTTCTTCACCTGTGGACCTGGAGCAGCGTGTGCCCTGACGTCACTGTACTTCCAGGAGAGGTAGTGGTGGCTCTTGTGGACGTGGCTTTAAGGGGGCTGCACCTCGCATTTGTTGTGAAGTATCAGAAATACTTGGATATGGTTCTGCCCCATGGGAGTGTTGAGCCTGGGGAACAAAAGGGAAAATCTAAAGTGCTCTTAGGGACGTGACCTGGGTATTGCCAGGCTGATGGCTGCACTCAATGGTCTTAAGGATCTTTTCCAAGCTAAATGATCCAAATCATTTGGATCCTATGATTCTATCTATGGATTCTAATGATCCTATCATTGCCAAATCACATCAGCAGCAAAAGTGGGAATACATCCCAGGGCTACAGCCCTCTCCAAAGGGCCACAACCCCACCCTACGTCATTGTGACCCTATTCAATTCTCAGCAAGTTGCAGATCCCTCAAAAGTGTCACAATTCCTTGATCTTGTTGAAATGCTCAGATGGAATAAAAGCAAACGTGCACCCCAGGAAAGGGGCAATGAAACGCCGCCCCTTGCAGGGTGTTATTTTTATGTGTCCTTCCAGCACCATGACACGCTGTTCCCATGAGCAGTCACCCTTCCAGCTCCTTCATGGAGAACCACATATCTTCGAAGACGTGCTGGACCTGACGTTTCGCATCTCTCCAGATGCCTTTTTCCAGGTGAACACAAGTGGAGCAGAAGTGCTGTACCAGGCAGTCAGGGAGCTGAGCCAGGCTGCCACAAACACTGTGCTCCTCGATGTCTGCTGTGGGACGGGTGAGCAGCATGAATCATAGAGCAGTTGGGTTGGAAGGGATCTTAAAACCCACCCAGTCCCACCTGTGCTGTGAGCTGGGTGCCCTCCACCAGCTCAGGCTGCCCAGAGTCCCATCCAGCCCAGCCACAGGGATGGGACACCACAGCTCCCTGGGGCTGGTGCTTTCCATGCCCAACATTAACTCCAATGCTTGTTTTCCTACACTGAAATGTGGTGTGTTTGTGCATCCCTGGTTTCCAGGCACGATTGGTCTCTCTCTGGCTCGCCACGTGTCCAAGGTCATTGGTATTGAGATAGTGCAGAAGGCAATAGAGGATGCCAGGTGGAATGCAGCATTCAATGGTAAGTTTAACCATTGCTATTGCTGAGAAACCTGAAGCAAAAGTGAAGGGTTGCTCCTAACTACTCCCTCCAGTCAGCAAAGAGTGGGATTTTGTGTTAGGTTGTCTGAGAGTGCACTTTGTTTGCGTGTCTGCTTTTGCTTTGCAGGAATTTCAAACTGTGAATTTCACAGTGGAAAGGCAGAGGCTGTGTTACCAGAGCTGCTCTCATCGTGGGAGGATGCCCGACCCCTTGTTGCAGTGGTGAACCCATCCCGAGCTGGGATCCGTAAGGATATACCATTTATTTTCACCTTAAAGAAACAGTTCTGAGCAATCTGTGTGTGAGCTGTTGTGCTGGCTCCAAGCCCCCAGCTCACTCATTCTCTAGATATTCACTCTGGCCCTACAACCACCCTCATGGCCTCTATGGGTTTGGGCCAGTATTGGGAAGTCTCAGACTGGCCCTATAGCCCAGATGCTGCCCATTGCTGTGGATTGTCCCCAGGAGCTGGAATGTCACCAGGACATGGTGAGATGGTGCTGTGCTGTTGCAGATCACAGGGTTGTGAGGGCCATCCGGAGCTGCGGGGCCATCCGAAGGCTGCTCTACATCTCCTGCAAGCCGGAGGGTGAAGCCATGAGGAACTTCCTTGAGTGAGCAGCCTTCTCTTTTCTTTTCTGCTGACGTTAATGACGCTGCTGTGTGCCCTGAGGACTGGGACCTGAGGATCTGTCCTCAGCCCAGGAGGGTTTTTGTTGTTACCAAATTTCACTGGGTTAATTCTGCAGGTGGGACCCCGGTCAGTGTGTGGCCAGAAGTGGTTTGTGCTTTTGCACTGCTTTGGGTTTACCTGCAAGCTGCGCTGGTTGAAGCAGTGGGTATTCCTGGGGCTGAGTGCCAGCAGAATGCATCGTTCAGGGGTAGAAAAGAATGCAAAGGTGTTGTAATGACATTGTGCACAGCTCTTCCCCAGCATAACACGGAGGGTGGTGAGGCACTGGAACAGGTTGCCCAAGGAGGCTGTGGATGCCCCATCCCTGCAGGCATTCAAGGCCAGGCTGGATGTGGCTCTGGGCAGCCTGGTCTGCTGGTTGGTGACCTGCACATAGCAGGGGGCTGAAACTAGATGATCACTGTGATCCTTTTCAACCCAAGCCATTCTAGGATTGTATGATTCTATGATAACAATGCAGAAGGGTGTGGGAAACCACAACCCCACGCTCCCTGCAGGAAGGTGGGCCTCCAGCCAACAAGCAAAGCCAGCTCCTGGGATTAGCAGTCACCTCCTTAGGGTTAATCCCCCAGCTGAGGGCTGACGGATGTTAGCCAACCTAAAGATACTCTCTTAATGCCTCCTCCGTGAAGCTAATGGCACGGGAAGGCTTACACTGCAGGTCTGAAGGTTGCCCTCCAATGCTGTTCTTCCTGCAGGCTGTGCTGCCCCCCTGACCCAGGGAAGAAGCTGGAAGGAGAGCCGTTTGCCCCCGCGCTGGCTGTCCCTATCGACATGTTCCCTCACACTGCTCACTGTGAGCTGGTGCTGCTGCTCACCCGCTGACAACGAGGAGGTTTGCAGCTCTGTGAGCTCAGGAAGCGACCTCCTGATGTCCTTAAGGAGTGGATGTGGCTGTGACTTGAACTTATTTTAATACGAATCTCAAGAAATTAGTTCTTTTCTGTTTGCTCTTACTGTGGGTTGCCTAATCTTATATGGAAACGTAATGATTTCTGGAAGTTGTTTTCTCATTGTGTTGCTCTTCAGTAGCCAAATAAATAGATAAACCAGGCTAATTGCATAAACGAAGTGAAGGTATTTGTATGTTATGCCCTTCTCATTGGCTGACAAGCTGTGAGCCTCAAAGGTGCTTGAAATTCTCTCCAGCTCTTCAGAAAATGAAACTGCTGCAAATTGGAGGTAGGTCTCAGTCAGCAGAATGTTTCTGCAGTCGGGTTGTGAGTTTCCTCAGAAAGAGGAAATTGGTTGAACGGAGGTTGACAAACCTCTAAGGAAACAGGGAAAGCTTCTGCCCTGAAGACTCTGCCTGCTGGTATCTCTCACAGCTGTGATTTGGTCCTAAGGAACCCTGAGCTTCATAGGAGCGTAGGATCACTGAGAATGGAAAAGCCCTCTAAGATCAAGTCCAACTGTACACCTACTGCCAGTATTCCCCACTAAGCTACGTCCCTAAGAGCTTGGGACAGTGCCAGCCACCTTCACTGGGCTCTTCAAATGCATGGGGTCAGGACCCGGGGCTTGTTACAGCAGATCCTACAGCAGAAGGGAGGTGATAGGCACCCTGCAGACAGGTTCCCTCGTGCTGCCCCTTTGCATGCTTTCCCTCTCGTTTTCAGCTCATAGAATGGCTTAGGATGGAAGGGACCATAAAAATCACCTAATTCCAACCCCCTGTCATGCATAGGGCTGCCAACCAGCAGCTCAGGCTGCACGGGGCCCCATCCAACCTGGCCTTGAATGTCCCAATGGGTGGGACATTCTCTGAGCAGCAGTGCAGGGCCTCACCGCCCTCTCTGTAACAATTTCTTCCTAACCTCTAAGCTAATCGTTTTTTTTTTTTAGTTTAAAGGCATTCTCCCTCTTTCTGCCACTATCCGCCCCTGTAAAAAGTCAGTCCCCATGCTGCTTATAAAATCCCTTCAGGAGCTGCACTGAGCTCCCCCTGCAGCCCTCTTTTCCCCACGCTGAGCCCCCCCAGCTCACAGCCCGGCTCTGTAGCAGAGGTGGTTCTCCAGCATCATTGCTTTGTATAATTACACCTCGGCTTCTTGCTGTAAGGTGGGAATAGATCTCTGCCAGGCTGTTCTTCTGCCAAAAGGAAATCGGCCGCAAATTAAAGGAGGGGAGAGAGAGAATGACTTTACATCAAAACAAAACAAAAACAAAAAAAAAGAAAAACATGGGATCAGGAAACACGGTTGCTGTGGAGCCCTACACGCACGGGGAGGAGCTGGCAGCGGGGTTGCACCGTCCCTATTGGGACGCGGTGCTCCGGGAGCAGCAGCCCGTGCCCGGAGTTGCGGGGTGTTGCGGGGCGGGCGTTAGGACCCGGCGGCCGCGGGGCGGAGAGGCCGCATCCCTGCCGCTGCCTCTGCAGCGTTATTCCTCGCTTCCCTCCATGGTGACCGCAGCCCGGAGGCCGCGTTAGGACCGCA
Source organism: Phasianus colchicus (assembly GCF_987193195.1). Lineage (NCBI taxonomy): Eukaryota > Metazoa > Chordata > Aves > Galliformes > Phasianidae > Phasianus > Phasianus colchicus. The sequence goes on from NC_143449.1 coordinate 18,182,845, forward strand.
TCCCGGCGGCTCGATGGCATCCCCCAGGACCATCACCATCGTCGCCCTTTCGGTGGCCCTGGGGCTCTTTTTTGTCTTCATGGGGACCATCAAGCTGACCCCGCGGCTCAGCAGGGATGCCTACAACGAGATGGTGAGGCCGGCGGAGGGGCGGCCGTGAGGCTCTCGGTTGGGGATCGCGATCGCTGCGGAACAACGATGGGAGGGAGGGAGCTGTACGCTGGGTACGGGAGGAACCGAGCGAGAAGATGCGGGCATCCTCCTGCGCTCCCTGGGAGAAAGCGGGGCGAGGAGGATGGGATGGCACCGCTGTTCCCTAGAGATGGGGGAAGGATGGGTGCGGGGTGCGGGGTCTGGGGAGGGACTGCGGGTCCGGCCATCCCTGGGCAATGCCCGCCCCGGATCACACTCGATGTTGCGGGTGCTTTGCTGCAGGAATAATGGCACTGAGTGTCCCCACCTCACCGGGCTTGTGTGAGATTAATTCCCATCCGTGAGATGCTGTGGGGTTCTTAGCAGGCAGAAGAAGATGTGAAGAATCACCTAATTACTCCCTGTGCTCTGGGAAATGGATCTCTCCCCCATAGGGTGCTAAGGAAGGGGATGGCACCGTGTGCATTTATCAGCTGGGAGAATCCCAGAGCAAGAGCAAGGGCTGGCCCTCTGCTCCCATCCGCCTTGGGTTATTCTCCTGCCCTCCTCCATTTTCATTTTATTCTTTGCAATGGTGGAAAAGCGCCGGTGTAATTCTTGGGCCCGTAAGAAATAGTGATGGAAGTTTCCAGCACGTTCTGTTCTCTCCCATCACTGCACCTGCTTTTCCTTAGCTCTCAAATAACATCTGAACGGCAGTGCTGTGTCTGCAGACCTGCACACGTCTCTGATAGAGGACAGCATTGCAGAATAACTCAGGAGTGAGAAGTGAGAAGAAAATGACCAGAAAACAAAGCTCTCCGGCTCCTGCTGCCTCAGTGAAGTTTAGGAACAAGGCGCTGAGGTTTAGCAGCATTGCAGAATGCTCACTGCATAGCACTGGGCTTCTTTGTGGGTTTATGCTTTGCCAGGAGTGAGGCTTACAGGTAGGGATGATCTGCATTTTTATTACAAAGAGGAAGTGGAGGCATTCAGACATTGGGCAACAACACCATTCTTAATGCCCTGTGCTGTGTTGAGGCTCATTAGGTTTCTATGCTTTTGCTGCACAGCAAACCAGGGTGATATGTTAAATAGATAAGATGGGGATGAAAACCTGATTTTGCTCATCAGTGTGTGACTTCTTGCCCCAAGCAAACAGAGAACCACTGCTATTTACCCAAATGTGCAGTGACTTTATTAGTTTTATTTTCCCATTCAGCAAAAAGCACGCACAGCTGTTTGTTTGTTGGAATACCAGAGTGCTGCAGGGCATACCACCAACCCATTGCTTTATCTATCTGTTAAAAACTGCTGCCTTGAGGAGAGCTTTTGTTGACAGAAGTCTCAAAGCACATTCTTACCTTACATCCACTTGGTCAAGGGATCTTTGGTAGCAAAAATGACAAAACTGAATATTGTTCAACCACAGCATCGTCAGCTTCTCTTAAAATTCACAGAGAAGTGGGGAAGTTCTGTGTGCCCATAATGCAGGTTTCCAAAACTGCTTGGGAAGTAAATGTGCAAAACCACCTATAGCTCATGTTCAAATGCAAAAACCTGAGTGCATGTAAGGACAGAGGTTGCTTCTTTCCTGAAACAAGGAGGCAGCTGTGGAAGGAGGCTGGCAGCAGCTCACACTGCTTCTAAATCCAGCATAAATCAGAGGGCAAAGATGTCAAGTGTCTGCTTGCTTTTATCTGAGGAAAGAAAGGATGACAGAGGTGTGTAAGAGCAGGAGCAGGACTCACAAAGGTGAATCTGAGCTCTGATGCGTTGTCTGTCCCACACTGAGTCTGTCCTGCCCACAAGCCCTGGGGCACTCTGTGTTGTTTTGAGATGGGAAGTGATTTCTTCCACCTTCTGTGCCCTGGCTTGGCGGGGACGAGGTGTGTTATTTAAGGGCATGATACTCTCAGATAGTTGGTTTTTTTAAACATGGTTCTGCATTGCTGATCGTAGCAATGGTAACTTCAGATTTTGGGAGAAGGTGTGCTTAACACACTCCTAGCTCCAGCACTGGCTTCTAGTTTGCACAGCTGTCTTCCAGCTCCTGAAGGAGCATTGCAGGTTGATGGAGTGTTAATATCCATCAGAAGCTTTATGGCTACAGAGGGGTATCATGCCAGTGGGGTTTGTGATGACTGAACTGATCTTGGTTTCTCAAGGAGGCTGTGGATGCCCCATCCCTGCAGGCATTCAAGGCCAGGCTGGATGTGGCTCTGGGCAGCCTGGTCTGCTGGTTGGCGACCTGCACATAGCAGGGGGTTGGAACTGATGGTCATTGTGGTCCTTTGCAACCCAGGCCATTCTATGATTCTATGATTGTATGATTGTATGACTCTATGATCTTTACACCATACCACACTTACCTATGTCAATGAAAGTCACCTCTCCCTTCTCACATCACCGCATGATGCTTGGTTTCAGAAACGAGCCTACAAAAGCTACGTGCGTGCCCTCCCCATGCTGAAGAAGATGGGAGTCAGCTCCATCCTTCTCCGCAAGAGCATCGGAGCCCTAGAAGTGGCATGTGGCATTGTCATGACACTGGTTCCCGGCCGCCCTAAAGATGTGGCCAACTTTCTGCTCCTCCTCCTGGTGCTGGCTGTGCTCTTCTTCCACCAGCTAGTGGGGGACCCGCTCAAACGTTACGCCCATGCTCTGGTTTTTGGGATCCTGCTCACCTGCCGCCTGCTGATTGCCCGCCAGCCTGAGGAGCAGCCACCAGAAAAGAGGATGCTGTCGGTGAATGGGGATGAGCAGCCACTCCTCCACGAGGCAGCTCCTGAGAAAGGCAAAGTGAAGGTATCTTAGTGGAGTGAGTCTGAGGAATACGGACCCTCGAGGCAGCTCTCTCCAAAAGCACCCAGAAAAAAATCTTTTTTTTTTTTTTTAAATTTACCTATTTATATTTTTCAGCTGTCTAAATAAAGTTTCACTTGGGGTCTGAGAGATACATGGTATGTTTACACCGTAGTCTTGCTTTTGCTGCTGGCCTGTAATGTAGGAAGATACAAGCTAGCTTTGAGCAGGATGGTTTGGAGGCAATTAGCACCTGGCTGGAGGAACATTGGCCTCAGCAGGAGCTGCAAAACCAGAGTGTGGGCTAAGATTTGGGCAGCTCATCATGCTAGCTTGGCACTCCTGAGGTGGGGGTTTGTCCCTGAGCATAAGACCTGAGACCCTCAGCAGTGTAAACTTGGCCTGGATGCACTTCTGCTATGTTGCAGCCTCAGCAACAACTGCTGGGTAGAACATTACCACTGCCCTGTGCTGGCTTGTGCAGCCCAGCCCATAGAATCACCCCAGGCACAAATGTACATTTTCTTTTATGTTGTCAGGCAGGGAATGGACCCTATTCAGCATTCTTGTGTTTGAGGGAGGTGTCCCATAGCCTTTGTTGCCTGTGACCAGTCTGTTGTGTGGTCCAGTGATGCAGGGAAAACATGTGATGCACTACTTACATCTTCTTGGATTTCCATGCTTTGCAGAGGCTTTAGAATGGGGCAGTGACCTCTTAACTTTTTCCCTATTTAACATGAAGCAATGGTATCTGTTTACCTCCCAACTGAGAATAAGGCTCCCCGCTGAAGGGATGGGAAGCAGAACTGCCTAAAGAATTGCTTTTATCCATTACCATATTCCAAAACAGTTTGCTGCTGGCAAAAAGCATCAAACTCTCCCTTTCAAGAAAAAAAAATAAAAACAAATCTCTTTTTCCAAAATTCCTGCAACTTCTTGGAATCCATGGTTACTGCTAATAGATGAGGGTCTGAACATGTCTGGGTGTCACACTGTGCATCCCATACACAGCTTCAGTGGGAATGTCCCACTGCGGGAGGTTGTCTCACAAGACCCCAAATCCCTGTGTGTCAAAGCTGAAATCTTATGGAGTGTCACAGAAGTGTGTTTTACCTCTGAGTTCTGTTTGCTTCTGTCGATGTTTGTCTGGGTTTTTCCTTAATCGTTATTGATGAAAATAAACTTCTTTTTTTTTGAAATTTGGAGAAAGATGTCCTTTTGGGAGATGCATCTGAAAATAATCTTCCCGTGTGCTCCAACACTACACCTAAACCAGGCAGCATCACATCAGGGGGATTTCAGAGAAAGACAAGGCGATACAGGATGGAAGCCATGGGAACATCGCTTCAGTACAGAATGGCAGCCAGAAAAGATATTAAATCCACAGTAAAACAACAGTGTTGTATCACTGTAAGCATCAGACAGACGTTTGCATGCAGTGCTTTGCTCTTGCAGTTGACTCAAGCCCTCTGCTACGACAGATGCAGCTCAAACACAGGTATCACACAAAATCCCCCTCCTGGAGCCCCAAGGAGCGACAGATTGTCACAGACAGAGGGCACTGCCAACAGGGCACCTCGGTGGGGCAACCCCTGCTGCTCACAGACCATCCCAAGGTCACCCCAAACGTGCACGCCGTTTGCTTTACTTCCTGAAGGGCACTTGTGCAACACCTAGGCCTAAGCTATCAGTTCCAAAAAGACAGGGGGATACACCACCAAGCCCAAAGCACACCAGGACGTGCGTTCCCCTATGCAAAGCCCTAAGAACAGCACCAGCCCCACAATGCATGCCCTGCTACACAAAGCACTGTGGCACGGCAGCCTTCCCACATCTCCAGCTCAGTGTTCTGTGTTTGCCACCAGCACTGCTCCGCACCACAACCTGCACAGACACCACGAGGCAGCACAGACCATTGCTGCGGGCTGTTAACTAGATGCAGGCAGCAAGTGGATTCCCCTTTCTCTCCTTCAGAAGAAGGCTGGTCCTGAATCCAATGATGGCTGACCTCCATCACTGACCCCAGCACCAGCCCATTTTTGCTTGCTGGAGGTGATAAGGGGGCAGGAACTCATTTATCCCTTTGATAACACATTATGTTAATCCCGTGACTTGTGACTTGTCTGTATTTTTTAAACCTTTTTATGCGCTTCCAAACGCAACGCGCATCCCTTCCCTTATACCCAGCACAGCGACTGCGCATGCCCAGAACGGCCGGGAGCGCCGTCACCGCTTTGCGCACGCGCACACCGAGCTAGACGCGCGCTCTCTGAGGCGCTGCGCAGTGCGCGCTGCGCATGCGCGCATTCATTAAAAGGCGGCCCGGAGGCGGGGGGGGCGCTGCGTGGTGAGCGGTGCGCATGTGCGGCGCGGAAGTTTGAACTGCGGGCGGTTGGAGTGAGGTAATGGTGGCGGGCGGGCTGGGGAGTCAACCCGGGGCCTTGGCTGCTGGGGGGGGCTGGGAGTGCTGGGGGAGCTCGAGGGGAGCCTCTTGGGGAAGGGGTGTGTGTGCTCGGCTGGGGAGGGACGGAGAGAGGGAGGGGGTTTCTCCTGACAGGAGCTGTGTGGGCACGGCCTGCTGCTGCGCTCCTCCTGAAGCAGCTGTTAGCTGTGGGCACGAGTGTCCGAGTCTGTGCCAGCGGCTGTCACGGTGCTTCAGGCGGGACCTGGGCGGGGATCTGTTCTGGGGTGCTGCACCCAGAAGTGAGTGATAAACCTGAGGGAAAATGGGGGCTCTATCAGCTCCAGAGCTGAATCACAGAATGGCCTGGGTTGCAAAGGAGCACAACGCTCATCCAGTTCCAACCCCCTGCTATGTGCAGGTTGCCAACCAGCAGACCAGGCTGCCCAGAGCCACATCCAGCCTGGCCTTGGATGTCTGCAGGGATGGGGCATCCACAGCCTCCTTGGGCAACCTGTTCCAGTGCCTCACCACCCTCTGGGTGAAAAACTTCTTCCCTGAGGAGGGGCTACAAACTGCAAGCCACCCTGCTTTCTTGTGACTGGGAAACAAAACCAATTGCTCCAGCACTTCAGCAGTATGCATATATATATGCACTGTGCCTAAGCCAGGAGCTTGTAGCAGTGTTCTAAGTCTTCTGGGTAAAGCGCTGATCTTGATGGAGAGCATGGAACACCACTTTTCACGATTGTACTTTAGCCAGAGCTTGGCAGTGTTGTAGTGCTGGTAGCTCTTATGCTTCACTTGGGCCCTTATTATTTATATTTTTTAAACCCTACCTGTTAGATAGAAGCAGACTGTAACAACCTAATTCCTGTAGAACAGGAAGAAGGGTGCTTTAATCCTTTAAAATCTGGACATCAGCTTTCAGGAAGCTGCTGTCTGTTGGCTGACTGTGTTGCCATGTACAGTAATAAGGCTGTTCACAGTTTTCTTATCCGTTTAATTTATGCACTGGATTGGCTTTCTTTTTGTATTGTTTGCTGTCTGGTTATGTTGGTTTTGGATCAAAAGACAATGTAACACTTCATCAAATGAGCTTTATTTAAAGAACATTAGTGTTAGATCTGGTGGATTTTTATCATCCCTTTCTTAATTTTAAGAAAATTTCTCAATTCAAAACACCTTTGTGTGTGAATCATTCAGTGACTGACTGCTATAAATGATTTGCTGTGAGAACTGCTGCTGTTACCTTATCCAGTATCCCGATAAAATCAGTTTGTTAGGAAAACACTTGTTTTCTTTTCTTGCAGGAAACTTGCTCTTCAACACTTGATCTGTCTGCTTCCCCCTTTGCAATGAAGGACCAGAACCCATGTGACAAATGAGTGGAATTCTCCCATCTCAACTGAAAGTCTGAGAAGATGCAACGAAGGCAGAGTTCTAAGCACTCCAAGCGACCTCTGCAAGTTCACCACAGCAATCAGACTGATCTCTCTGCTTGGAGGAAAGGAGAGACAGTTGATACTGGAAAAAGTGCCCAGAGTCATCGATCTCTGAGTGATCAGAAAAATGACAATGAGCAGGACTCCCTTGAGCAAGCTCTGAGCTACTTTGAGAAAAGTAAGAGAGCAGATGTAAGATTAACTATGAAGACTTGTAAAGATTGTTAATGTCTAATGTTCCTTATTCTAACATCTGAGCTTTATAGTAGCTTGACTTGTTAGTGTATTTAAAGGTTTTTTTCTTTTGCTTGCTGTATGTAGCTTGTTTTTCTTGGAAAAGAGAAGGCTCTGGGGAGACCTCATTGTGGTCTTCCAGTACGTGAAGGGTGTATATAAACAAGAGTGGGAACAGCTGTTTATGAGGGTGGATAGTGATAGGACAAGGGGGAATGGTTTTAAAACTGAGACAGGGGAGGTTTAGGTTAGATTTTAGGAGGAAGTTTTTCACTCAGGGGGTGGTGATGCACTGGAATAGGTTGTGGATGCCACATCCTGGAGGCATTCAGGTCCAGGCTGGATGTGGCTCTGGGCTGCCTGGTCTGGTGATTGGTGACCCTGCACATAGCAGGGGGTTGAAACTGAATGATCATTGTGGTCCTTTTCAACTCAGGCCAGTCTATGATTCTGTGGAAAGCCCTCCAAGAAGGACTACATAGAGGAGTAATTCAGATAAGTTTAAAACACTTCAATTTAACTTCAGAAGTTGTTTCATTGTGTTTTTTTTCTAGTTCAAGATCGAGTTTCACTGAAAAAGAGTGAAGTTCTGCAGAAACACTTGTCTACTCTGGAAAGCATTGCCCTGAAAAGAGGTTTACCCCCTGAAGGATTTGATGTATTGCTAGATGTGGCACTCAGTGGCAAACTTGGTAAAATGTTTATGACTGCTGGCATGTCTTTGGTGCATGTCTCCTTCCCCTCTAACTGAACCTGCTTGAGGTGGTACATTTATAGTGGCTGTTGGGTTTGGTATAAAAATCATCTTCCTTGCACGCTCCTGTGTGAATTCTGAGTTCAGATGCCATGTGGTATGGAATATCCCTTTAGCCACTTTGGGTCAGCTTTCCTGGTTCTGTCTCCGCCCTGCTTCTTGTGCACTGCCAGCTTTGCTGATAGAAGAAACTGAAACATTTTTGAAATAGTGTAAGCACTGCTCAGCAACAATTAAAACATCAGTGTGTTATCATCATAGTTTTTCTCCTAAATCCAGAACATGGCACTGTACCAGCCACCACAAAGAAAATTAACTTTATCCCAAGCAAAACCAGGACACTTTCATAACTCTGTTAATGAAACTCACTAAAATTAGAGCATTGTACTGCCAATCAATTCAGCAGTGTCATTGTGTTGCTCTCTTAGAAATAGTGGCCACCACTTGTATTTCTAAATTAATGTAGTATTAAATAAAAAGGATGACCTTCCTCTTTCTCCCATCCAAGAGGAGCACGCAGGATTCTTTCCTTATTATGCAAGTAATTTTGTTCTTTTATTGATTCACGTTGCTTGGCTTATCTCTAAGGCAATAATTGGCTGATGTTTGGCTGGCACTCATATACTCTTCTGGTGAAGGAATTGGTCATTAATATTACCAGAAATGTGCTACTTCTCTTTGTCTTGCAAAGAGTCTAGAGGCTGTTTCAGTGCTAAAATACTAGATATGCTGTTTTCTTTCTTTAATCTGGACTTTTTTTCTTTTGGCGATACAGATAGTCCCTAATGGATTCTTGTGCACTGTTACTGTAAGCAAAGACTCTCTGAATAATTTTGTCTGGGGTGATCTTAACCTAACCTTAAAACCATATTAAAGAACCTGGTACGTGAGCAGCATCTGATCTTCAATAGTTTTTTTTTTTTGCAGCTGATGGAGTGAACACTCGTTTACTGAAGAGCCTGATCCCAGCCTCAGTAATACCAGAAAGTTCTGTTGTTTCTTCTGTATCTTGGTTCTGTGTCAGCAAATGCTCAAGCAACATCCAGGTAACTTCATGCATGTTTGTTATAGTTACTGTTTCTGCACAGGATTGATGAGTATCTGAACAGGTTATGTGCAGGAAGCAGAAGTGCTGTGGTTTTAATGTACAAAGTTACTGCATAAACTGCTGTCATTTAGACTGTTGGAGAGACCTGTACCTGAAATGGCAGTGGGAGCTGAGGGACACTTTGGAGTTGAGTGGAAACTTGCACAGTTTCTACTTGTCTTATATCTCTAGTGTAAAAACCTTTAAGGACTGTCCTTCTGGCCTTCATGTAGGCTGAAGGTTTGCATCATTTTTTAGTGGTTAGCACATATTCATTACTGATGGTTTTTCTGTTGCAGTATGGCCATAGATGTTCTGTCTGGCTTTCTTCCACAGCAGAATTAGTGCTGGTTGTTTAACTGTAGTTGTCTGGTTGTCTTTGAATGTGCTGTAATGATTGTTCTTCTTAACCTGGCTAGTGCCTTGTCTGTTCTGGTTTTGCCTGCTAACCTAATGTAAGATGGCTGTTTTCTGTCTGCAGCTGCTTTTTCTAAGATGGCTGATCACGATGTTTGACTTCATTGATCAGAAGGAACAAGTTCATGCCCTCTATGGCATCTTCTTTTTCTTCCTGAATGATGAGAAGTTGGTAAGAAGAACCGAATATACAAAATTGAACAAAATAAGTCTGAATTAGTAGTCTGCATATTAATGATAGAATTAGACAGGAATAGCTATAAACTAGGGATTTTTTTGGTGGAACTTACTTTCCTTTTCTCCTTTTGGATTCAAAGATTGCTGGTTACTTCAGAGTCAGAAACAGGAAAGCACTAAGTTGTTTCAGTTTGAATAATGTGGTCTGGTTGTTAAAATGATTTCAAGAACTGATAATCTCATACACAGACAGCTACAGTGTATGCTGCAGTGCCTGGAACAGCTTCTATAGGACATCAGATAAAGTCCTTTTACTCCTGAGAAGGAAAAGCTGACTTGTGTACCTGGGGCAAAAAAGAACCCAGCAACCTTTTGGAGAAATGTTTATTGAATGATGGGAAACTCAAAATGCTGTTCTTTGTTGGTTGGGAGCATAGCTTAAATAAGAACAGGTACTGAGGAGCTTTGTGCTGTAAGGTATCTGTAAAATCTGGGTGCTGGGATGCTGAAATAGCTAGATTCAATTCAGGTAATACTGGAGTTGTGTTAGACATGAAATTGGTAATATTAATCCAGTTAAGAATACTTTGGGTTTAAGACTCAAAGTTCTGATTACACTGTCAACCAAATTTTCAATTGTTTAACATCAGTTGTAGTCTTTTCAGGAAACTGGATTTAAGTTAAATCTTCAATTAGCATTTTCAAGTACAGCTGAGCCAAACTTAGACCATTGCAGCCTCTGTTGTAGTAAGCATTAATGTATTATTTTTACTTAAGGGTAACTTTTGCTTTGGAAACTTTCACTGCTGATCTCTGAGATGCATAAATCATTCTCAAAACTAGGACAAGAGGTCACTGAGTGGTCTGGTTACTATGAAAACTGCATATAATGGACATATAGCAAATTTGTTTAGATAACATATGTGACATGTAGGAATGTGCTGCTTCTTATGGAAAGTAAGGTAACCTGCCCCTCAGTGGGGATGCAGTGCTGACTTGAGGCAGCAGATGGAATGAAGCAGTATTAACTTGTGAAGCCTTTATGGAAGGGGCGTCACCTCCAGTGTATCCTGGTTAGTGGTTTGCATCAGCAAGACAGGTTCATTGCTGCCTTTTCTTTGCAGTGTCCCTACATCTGCCATGTGCTCTACCTGCTGACCAGGAAAGAAAATGGTGAGAGTCCTCATCTGTGTGAGATGAAATACCATTTTGTTTCTTATTCTGTGTACTGGTGCTGCCATATCTTCCAGTGGAGCTAATACAATGACCAGGCAGTGCAGTCAAGGAGGACTTAGCTATAATTCTATCTGATTTGTAACATACTTGATGAAGTGGAAACCTGTCCATTAGCTCAGAAATAATACTGGCTGTTTCCGCTAGCTTTGCCATACCAATAGGAGTTGTATCTCATTTTCACTTAAATGCTGAATAAAAGTGGTGGGTTTTTTAATTTCTAACTTTCTCAATTGTTTTTCCAGTCAAGCCTTTTCGGGTCAGGCGACTCCTTGATCTCCAATCAAAAATGGCAAGTTCATTTCAAATCTTGTAGAGGCTGAAACTGTGCTGAATGGTGCAGCTTCTGAGTGTCCTTACAGAGCAGAGAAAAGAGGCGAGCAGCTTAGGATGGGATTAGGCTTGGAGCAGTAGGCTGTCATCTTTCTAGCATCTGAGCTTCTCTACCTGCATGTGCATCCTGAGTTCTCATATTTTGTTTTTTTCTGTTGTTGTGAGCAGGTGCAATGATGTGTATAAAACTGTATGTTTTATAGAGATGTAGTAGAGCAAATTAGTTTCACTTATCTGTTACCTTCTTTAATTTCCTGTTCCAAGCTTTATTAAAAATTACTGGGAAATATAAGGTTATGTAGTACCTGCTGCCTTTTTGTAAGAAACTAAAATTGCTTTAGAGGTAATTACAGTTACTAGAGAAGTATAAGTGGAGCTATGTAGTTACAGGAACACTTGGAGCATTTAATCTGCAGAGAGCTGTATTTTTTTAATAGGTTTTTATGTTAAATTTCTTATTAGAGCTATGACAGTAGGAAATCCTTTCTCCTAATCCCTCCTACAGTATTTCACTGGCAGTTTTACTCTATTCATCATATACCTCTAGTTACTTACTGATGTGTACTTGTGAAAGCTTCCAGTAATGAGTGTTTCTGCTTTGTAAATACAATATTTGATATCTATATTAAAAACGTATCACATCTTTCCTCTGTTTTCTTGACAGGGTATGCAACCTCATCTGCAGGCTCTGCTATCACTTTATAAGCTTTTCTGTCCTGAGCTGGTATCCATAACCCTTCCTCAGAAAATGAAGGTGAGGAGTCAGATTTAATCTATCTAAAATCAGTACTTGTGACAGTATTTGTGATGAGCTTTCTGCTTGTGCTGTAGCATGATTTAACAGTGAAGTTTAACTATTTCCTGGATGTTCCTACAGTAGTTTGGGGCTTGATTGGAGTTAAATGTAAATGAAGCGACGAAAATAAGTTTTGTGCGGAAAAGATGTTGGACATAATTAATTCATCCAATTTCATTTTAGCTGTGATATCTGATTTGAGAGCTCAATTACTCATTGAGTTGTTTGGTTTGACTGAATTCAAGAAGTCTTCCTTATAACTTGTACAAGCATTCCTTTGCCATAGTTTTCTTGTAGTGTGTACTTGAGATTTACTCTATGAACAGATGATTGATCTTAAGAACTATAAATATTGGAATTCCCTTATGAAAAAGGGGGTGTTTCAGAAGAAACATGAAAGTGGAACCACGAAGTACAGTTAAAAGATAATGAATGCAAAGAGTGACAGTAACTTGCTGTCAAACCCCAGCCTCTTGGTCTGTCAGGCATAGATGAGCGTATATACATCACTGTGATGTCTGCTGGAATAGAACCTGGTCTTTCTGTTGCTTTGTCTTAATTTGGCTTCTTGCATATGTTTCTGACTTTTGTTTTCAGGCTTATTTCAAGAATGCAGACGGCCCTTGGAAAGCAGCAATCAGCACTGTAAGGCAAAGAAACCAGGCCAATTCTACAGTGCCCCAACCATTGCTTCTAGGCACAGCTCAACCTCACTCACAAAAAAGAGTAGGTTTTCCTCCTCAGGAAGCTGCCAAACAGCTGTTTTCATGATGAGTAATGGCAAATAGTGGGAGCTGGGTATTATTTCAGAGCTCTGAAGGGTGGGATAGCTATATGGAAATGCAGCATACCCGCTGTAATGGAAGCCTGAATGCATTTTTTTTTTGCATAACAGGATCTTTGTGAACAGTGGGCACAAACGCACAGCTGAGTCACTGCTGTTTGTTTGTTTCTTTCCTACAGAAATGGAATACCCAGTTGATTGTACCTGCAAGCAGTGCCAACGCACAGAATTTAGTGGTGGGTGGGAAAATGAGCCGTGTTGATTCATTCAGTGCTAACAGATCTTTTCCAGTGGAGCAGCTGCGGACCTTTCCCCAACTCCTACAAAATATCCACCGCCTGGAGGTGAGTGGCAGGAAGGTCTCAACAAGCCCTGTGCATGCTTTGGAGAAAACAAGAGATCTTTGTGCTCTTATAGGTATCTAGTGTGTGGGCAACCTAATTCAGAAAGAGCATCTAGTCCTGAGGCTGGTGAGCAGGAGGCCTGGAGGATGATCTTTCTACCAATGAATGATTGGACAGCTCTGATAGCATGAGAGCCTGTGGCAACTTACAAATATAAACACAAAATAACTAGTTTAGTTTTGTTTATTTATGTTGCCCCTGTTCTTGCAGTTTCCTTCCCAGATGGGCTCAGTGCTAACAAACCCGTTATTGCTTCACTACATGAACTGCAGCAAAGATGAATCTGCTTATCTGAGGCTCTACTATTGGATGGGACAGACTCTTCAGGAAGGTAAGAACTTAATATAACCTCTCATAGTGGGGTGGTTAAGGTTGTCTGAAGCTTTTTCATCATTTGATAATAGTACTTTGCCATTTGGATTTATAGTGCTAATTGTGTGGTGTTAAAACAAATACTGCATAAGAGTTAAATTTTATTTCTGGCTTTGCTTATTCTTGCTGTGCTCTTGTTCATATGCATTACTCTCTTCTCTTCAGAGTGCACCTGGTGTGTAGTTGATAATAACCAACATGAAGAAGAATTCAAAGGCTTCCTGGAGACCGCCTACAAGGCAGAGTGTTTCTTACAAGTAAGTGCCTGCTATGTGGAAAACAAGGGTTTCTTGAAGTTTTTTAAAGTACATTTGGGACTTGTGTGCTTCCTGGAGTTTAACTAAGAAATGGCAGTGTCTGAAGTTGCCCAAAGACTTATTTTTAAAAATACCCTTTCCAATAGGGAGCCAATATTCTGGAGATAATTGTGATTTCTACAGGAATGGTAATTTGAGTGTCCTGGAGAATTACATTACATTACATGAAACCTCTTCCTTCTCCAGGATGATCTGGAGACGAATTTCTGAATGCTCACCTTCTGCTTTCTAGGAGGGATTTCCTTCCTGTGAGGAGTTCCTATACAGGAGTCTTCCTCTCTGGGATGGTGTTTCCTGCCGATCACAAATCCTCCAACTCATCAGTTGGATCCCCCTCAGTACCTTCTCTGGTATGTGTTGCAGATCTTTTGCATGAGGTTGGACAGTGTCTGATCTCAGGGGAACAATTTAAGCACAGATAGCATGCTGCTTTCTTGTTTATTCCAGAAATGAAATCACAACTCTGCGATCCCCTGGCACAGCTCTTCTTCACATCATCCCTTTACTTTAAGGTAACTTGAGTGAGTGGCTATTTACTTCTAATTGGTACTGCATCTGCATTTGTATAAAGTGTAACAATCTGAAGGGCTGTACAGGGAGAAGTCTGCCCAAACATAGGTAAAATGTTCTTATGATGTAACTTCTCTGGGAATTTGAGTGTCTTTTAAGACATATCTTGACTAGAGCAACTTGAGGCACTGGATTTAGAAAAAACTGTCTGATAGTATGAAAGGCAGTAGCTGGTTTTTATTGCAGTTCTAACAGAATTTGAAACTCTCATTCTCCAGCAAAAGCTATATAATGTATACATCTAGTTTAAAGGGAGACCACAGATATTCACTTCTCTTTGAGAAAGTCTTGGTACATTTTCTTGTATGCTTTAATTCTCAGGGCATCCTGTTTAGTGTTCTTCTGTAAATTTTCAACAATTTGTTGTCTTTTTTAAATCCTACAGTGCAGTGTTCTGGAGAGTCTGAAAGAGCTGCTACAGAACTGGTTAAACTGGCACGTGGTTCAGCTGGATTCAGAGTCTGATTCTCAACTCAGTTCTCTGTAAGCTTGTCTAAAGCATATCTTAATATGTCTGTTACCTAATGCTAAGATCAGTTGGTAATGCTGTAATGCTTCTGCTATATTGCAAGCTACCTTGTAGGTCCTGGTTTTTACTTCTGAATTAAAAATATTGGCACTGAAAGTTGATATGTCCAGAACTCAAGATCCTTGTAACACTGACAGCTGGGTCATGTCTGTAATTGTGTGGGTAACAATCTACTACTGGATATACTTAAAAAAAACCAAATAATTGGGGATGGCAGGGCAGAAAAATAACTTAGCTGCTTCTTTTGTATATTTCTACCTTTTGTGAAGAGGTGTGTGGGGTAATATTCCCTGTGTACTGCTGCAGGAATACCACCCTTTCTGGACTAGTGAGTGGGGTGGCTGAACTCATCAACTTTGTGGGACGGATTTCTACTGCTGCATTGCACTTAGAGAAGAGTCATACCTTCTTACTGCACTTCATCCTGGACTTCTATGAGACCGTATGTGTTCTGTTTGCTTTGTCTTTCACAATCCCATTTCCCTGAGGCTGTTTACATTTCAGCTAGAAAAAAGATGCAAAGTCACCTTCCCAAATATGGTTTAAGCTTTGATTAATTGCCAGAATGTTCTTTAAATGTTCCATTATAGTTTTTCCCCCAGCAGTGAATAGTGTTAAATCTATTCTAGCTTCCCTATATCTTCTCTGTAGATGTGTTTACTGCCTGGTGAATTCAGCCATGCTGTTATTGCTCTTACAACTTGGATACTGTTGCAAAGAGTTAAGGAAACAATGACAGGGCTGGGAACTTCTCCTAACAAAAATGTTTGTTAAATGAGCAAAACAAATGGGCTCTATTTTAGAGGGGCCTAAGTAAATGTTACCCAAGGAGCAACCAAATACCAGCATTATGGGATACTTAAATGGTGAAAACGGACTGAGATGTGAGCTGAGAGTGGATAAATGCCTTGTGCCTGGAGGAAACGAGTAGAAGGTTGGAGTGGGACAGTTCCTCCTAGATCAAGTTGATGGAGCTGGCTAGAATGCAGCATCGTGCTCTTTTGCTCCTAGATGTTTGGGGGTTTGTTAATGGCAGTAATAATCTGCCTAGATCTGCTGGTTTTCTGCAGGTGTGTGACATATATCTGAAGTACAAACTGCCGTTGCTGATAATGCCTCCTGCTGGAGTTTTCTACCCAGCACTGCTCAGCATGGATTCTGTCAACTTAAATCAGCTCTGCTACATCATGTACAGGTACTACAAATGGTGTGGGCTGTAGGGGTTTTTCTTGTTGTCTTTTTTGAGTTTTTGAAAATGAAATTATTTGGGTCTATAAATCTGAAATTGAAATCTATACTTTCTCCTTATGCAAGGCAAAGATGAAATGTGTCCAGCATTCATGGTAAAATATTTTATAGCTATAACTTGCATTTTGTTCCCTGCTCTGTTATCCTAAATGGCAGCATTCTGACCTTTCCTAATGTTATCACTAATATGTAAAGGAAGGAATTTGATATAGTTCTGAGAGGATTTATGTTGCCTAGCAACAAAGAGCTTGCAATCATTAGCAGTTAAGCATTAAACTTCTTAGTCCTGTGCTCTGACCAGCAGATTTGGATTTTCCCTTGTGAATACTGTGCTGAGTAGGAAGCACTCTTGCCACCCTGAAAATGTTTGGGAATTTAGGCCTATCTCGTGCCCACAGGTCTCACAGAAGCACTGCTTAGCTCTGCAGGATCCACTCCTACTGTTTTTGGCCCTGTTAATTCCAGTGGCTGCATCTGAGAAGAAGAGTAGCCAATTGCTGACAGCTGGCGTAGGGCTCTCCATGTGGCTTTTTTCTCTAAGGAGTCTGCAGGGTAATTAACGTGACAGGATGCTCTCTGGGAAATGAGAGGAGCTAGTGCTTATTATATAGAACAACTGTCAAGTTGTGTTACTTCCAGTGACTTCCGTTTCTCTGCTTAGTGAATGAAAGTCTTTCATCTTAAAGATACACTGCATTTTTCTGCTCATTTCAGGACTATGCTGATTCTTGTGCATAGGCTTTCTGAAAGTTTGTCTCTGGCAAGCTCAGTTGTGTGTTACTCATCCAAGACATGAATCTTAGCAGACTCATCCTTACTCCCTCAGGGAAAACTGAGTCTGTACCAAGTGATCAAGTCCCTTTGATTTTTATTTTCCTCCTTCTCTTTTGACTAGAAGAGGAAAACTGGATGGTCTCTTATATTAAGAAAACCTTCCTTCACTCTGTAAACACTTCTCCAGTGTTTTTCTCAGCACTGACAGATAGGTGTCAGTAAAACTTACTAACTCTTGTTTGTTTTGTTTTAGGTATAGAACCAACTTGATAGCTGCAAAAGAGAATGAGATGAGTAAAAAGGTATCTGTTGTGTTCTAGGATGGACCTTCCTAAGGAACTGGGTTCAATAGGAGGAAGGCACTTTGATAGTGTTCTTAAGGACTGCAGGGAATGTCCAGCTGCTCAAAGATTCTTGTTGTGGTTTGACCTGGTAGTCAGCTGAGCACCACACAGCCATTCATTCACTCACCCCAACCCTCCCAGTGGGACAGGGAGAGAACTGGGTGGAGACAAGAAGTGCAATTTTATGGGAGAGATAATAAAATAATTTGCAAGGACAGAAAAGGCACAGAAATAATAGTAATGATTTTATATATTTATATACTTTATGCACAGCCAGTTACTTTCCTCTTGCTGAGTGATACCCAGCCAGTCTCTGAGCAGCAGCAGGCTTCTTTCAATGCCACCCTCCTCCCCTCCCCAGTCCAGCCAATTCACCCCATATGTCATATGATAGCCAATTCACATGATGTCATGTGGTGTGAAATATCCCTTCTGGCCAGTTTGGCTCAGCTGTCCTGGCTCTGTCCCATCCCAGCTCGTGTACCCCTTGGTAGGGACAATACAAGAAGCTGAAACATTCTTGGCTCCACACAATATTGCTCAGCAGCAACTAAAATATCAGTATGTTACTGGTGTAGTTGTCCTGAAGCCAAAATGTAGCATCATGCCAGACACCAGAAGAAAATCAACTCTGTCCCAACTGAAACCAGGACAATGCATTTTTGACTGTTTTTTTTCTTGTTCCTTAGAAAATACAGCAATTCAAGTTCAGTAGCCAGACATATCAAGAGTATAACCAGTACATCATAGCCATGGTGGGTTGTCTGTGGACATCCAGTGCATTCCAGAAGGATAATCATCCTCAAGGCATTTGTCTGGATGATGAATTGCTGAAGAAAACTGGAGTGGAGGAATACAAAAACAGCTTCAATATTGTCTACCACCCAGCTCTGATGTGCTATGCTGTTGACTTCCTGCAGCAGGTAATGTTGTAGGTGAATACCTTGGCCTTTGGCAGCACCAAATGGTGCAGTGATCTTTTCTCTAAAGAGTCTCTCAGTGTTTGAGTAAAAACAGCTCGATGTTGATTTATGCATTTTTGGGATACAACTAAAATGGATAAATAGTGAAAAAATGAACTAATTCAGTTACCTGCTTCACAGAATACAGTGCATGACAAACTTTTAAACTCCCAGAAATGCATATTTCAGTTGTATTTGGGTACTCACAGCAGAACTTGTAGCTGTGCTTTCTGGCTTTTGCTTTGCCTTTTGAGAATGGTCTAAATAAATACATGTAGCTGCTTCCAAGTACAGGATAAATCATGATGTACTCTAACATCCTATGCAAATTCTATTAGCTGAATTCTAAATGCCCTCACGTTACTACTGTTAATGAACAGTGGAGGGAGCAGCTTGCCAGAGTTGTTACTGTTTAAGAAGTGCATGTTGCTCTCAGAGATCAGGCTTTGTAGGCCATCCAGGAGGTGCACAAAGCTGCTGTTTTGTTGCAAAGATTGCTGGCAGACTGCAAGCATGCTCCTAGAATGAGACACAGTAACCTTAGGTTAAATGTGAAGTGAAGAATACTGGTTAGGTATACTACGAAATTGCCTTGGCTTACCTGCTTAGTGTCTTGAACCTGAGTACTTTGTTACTGCTGGCTTAAACCCAAGTTTTCCCTTTGACAGGTGAAATTTTTTTAATACAAGTTAATAAAACTATTTCTTTAGTCTTTCTCTTGCTATAGCAGAACTAGTATTTATTTCTTCATCTAGGTCCTTTTTCCTTGTAACTTTTGTAAGTTTTAAAAAAGCCCATCAACATAATTCTGAAGAACTCTTCTTTTCACTGCAATACCAAGACAAGAAAAAATGTTTAGCTGCAGTGCTATCTTAAATACTTCAGTGCTGAGCACCAGAGGGCGCTGCTCTGCAGCACACTTTGAGAACGCAAGCACTAAGCTGATTGTCAGTATGGTATCTCTTCCTTCCTTGTTTCATTGAGGGTAATTATTTATCTGGAAATTAATAGAATCCCCAAGGTTGGAAAAGACCTCTAAGGTCATCCAGTGCAGCTGTTTTGCAGGGATGCCTCTTATGCTGTGCAGATAAAGTTGCTAAAGACACTGATGTGTATCTCTGTTGCAACCCAGTAATGCTGCAGCATGAGTCTCCTCATTGCCTTGCCACTTGTGGACTTGGCCAGGTGTAATGCTGGAAGCTCGTTCTGAAAGATAATATCTGACTTTGCATACCTAGAATTCCTGATTTATGAGGGGGAGCAAGCAGTGGCCTAGCCATGCTGCATGTTCTTTTGATATACATACTTGACACTGTTCTTTATTTTCTCTCCTTAAGGCCTGGCCAGATGATACCACCTTCAACTTCAATCTAATTAAGGTAAAATGCCTGTTTTCACAAAAATAAGGAAACTTTTATCAGCTACTTAGTAGAGAATATGGGGGGAGTGGGCTGGGGGAAGGAGATGTTGATCAGCTTCAAAAATGCTGTGCTTCTGGTGTGCTTGAAGCAGAATTTCTACAACCAGTGAACCTACAGAATATTAAATTTGAGATGAATGTGTACCTCTGTACACACTGAACAACTGTCATGCAGTTTGTTTCCTTTCCTGTATTGTGGTGTGCTTCAAACCTGATTTGGAAGAATCACCCTGTTTAGTGAATGAAGGCTTCAAATCCATGTGAATTTGGTCTTTCACATTTTTTGCTGTTGATCGAACAATGTTGCTCTCTTAGAATTGGGGTTTATGAACATCTTCCGTATTAAATAAGATCATGATTTTTTTTTATGTTCAAGCTAAGAACAGGAAATATGTAAGTGAAAAGTGTGTACATCTAGGTACAGGGTGAGACCCCTGTACACCTATTGAGTGTTTATGGGCCAGGATGGTTATTGTAAAACTGTGGCAGGTTAAATTTGCATAATTCTTCAGATTGGCTTAAGAAAGCCAAAGCTGTGTCCTGTGTGTCTGACTACTCTTTTCTCCTTTTTCAGGGGAAGAAGTGGAACTGGTATCTGAGATATCTCTATGGGCAAGGTTTAGAGGGCCTGAAGCTCTTCATTGAAAGCAGCATCAATCGTGTTTCCAAGGCCTCTCAGAGTAAAGAGGATAAGAAAGTGTGACTCTAGGACTTGTTGGAGCCTTTTTGTCATCTGGAGTAGGGAAACAGAACATTAGCAGACTGTGTCAGTAATTCTTGCTTCCTCAGAGGAAAGAAACAGAGCAATTATGCTTGCCTTCATTTTTGTGCTGGCATCTGTGTTAGGAAAGCAAAAATAGAGAAGGAACATTTAGGCTGTTTTGGTTCACCAGCTCTGAACCCCCTTATTTCCTGCTGAACTTCTTTTGCCTGAGGCTGCTGAGCTGCTGTGATATGTAACATCCCTGTTTTTCATCTTCATTTTTCTTTGTTGGAATATCTGAAGGGAAAAAACACTTTCCATCTCAAAGCTGCAGCGAGAAGTGCTGCCTCATTTAGAAGATATTGATATGACCCTCCTCTTTCTTCCCTGACAACTTGCACAGTACCCTGGACAACTGATTTTATGCTGGACTGGAGGACTGCATGTTTCCCAGCTCCCTGCTGTGCCATGTACATGCTGTGTCATAACAGGATGGCCAGACTGACCCTCCTGAACTTCACTTCTGTTATGAGTCTTCCAGAAGAGACTTTGTGATACCTTTGCTTGTAATGTTCTTGTAATGCACTTGAAGAACTTTGTGCACCACTGGTTTACTGGTGACCTTCAACAGCTGAACAGAATTGCCACTGGCTCACCATTTCCTATTGATAAGCTTTCTTTCTTGTGTTTTTAGTTCTATAATGTTGTATATTAAATGTGTACATATATATATATATTCTGTAAAAATACTTCAGAAATGCCATTTTGAAGGATCTCTGATTTAAAAAAAAAAGCGTCCTCTCGTATTCTATTTTAACACTAAGTAGAAGTCAGATGAACTGAGGTCTCCAATTATCTCACCACTAATGTGGTTGTAAATGCTCAGAAGGTGAGTGACAGAGACTTCCTTTCTGTTGGGGAAGATGCCTGTGTTCTGAAAGGTGTCTGATGTATGTAAATGTTTTTAAAGATGCTAGTAGCAAAATGCTATGTGAGCTACTGAACATTGCATAGTTGTTCATCCTTGATCCATTTTTTTTCTTAACCTTTGTAGGTGTTTTATTCAGAAATAACAGGATTGTGCTATGGAAGGCAGTTGTGGCACCACCAGTCCTATTTTGTGCTGAGAACAAACTGGGTACAGTTCTGTTATTCAGGTGCATGGGATGGACTTTTGTAGGTCATTCTTTCACATCTGGACACTTCTCTTCCAGATAAGACTTTTTCTCTACTACCTCTCCACTTACATGGAAGAATGGGCCCATTAGAAAAGTTGCTGCTCTCTTTTTTCCTGCTCTTACTGTCCAACATGGTAAATTTTGTAGACAACTTTCTATTACAAGCATATGCTCAAAAGTTTGTCTGACCACAGCATCTGCTTGAGGACTAAAATTAAGGTAGTCGAGCTCTGTCAATTTCTTCATAAGTTAGGAAAGAAATCAATGATTTGTCTCTAGTGCCCTTCTCTGCCAGTTGTAGTACTTCTGCCTTGTGTGTGCTCTAGGACAATATAATAGAAACTGTCATATTTATTGATGGGAAGAATGAGGGATGAATAGTTCTTTCAGTCGTCTTCTTTACCTTTCTAATAGCCAGGTGAGATGCTCCCAAATCACCAGCTGAGCAGCTGGTTCCCAAACCCAAGCCCTCAATTCCTTAAGGCACAGTGACCTGGGCATTACACATCCAGATGTGAATGGCTCAGGCTCAAGTTAAGCTGAATTCCTTTTGTGAAGCCACGTTTGCTTTGTGTTTATATTACTCATCTCCCTACAAAACCTTGATTATGTATACATCCTTATACAGCGGGCAGTGTTGCTCTTGCATAGAGTCAGCTTGCTCTGAAGGAGTTAACAATTTCAACCTGTTTTCAGCTGGAATGAGGAAACTGATTCCTCTGTGTCCCTGCTTTCTATTCTCTTGCTGGCCTACTTCCCTCTGCTTGCATTTTGCATTCCTAATGCCATGAATAAATCAGGACCCAAGGATTTAGAAGGTGGTACAGCTGTAGCCACTCAAAATCGAACCTCTGAGGCTTACACTGCAGCTCCAACAACTGCCAGCATGTATGTTCTGAGCCCTTTAATAACATTTAACTGTACCAAAAATAAAACTCACCTCTGTGCTGTTTTCCACTAATGTTTACACACTGGTACCTCTATCCCATGTCTCCTCACTTTGCTTCCTTTGCCTTTGAGTTGAAGCTCAGCTATAAGCCCTTCAGGCAAAGCAGTCACCTCCTGATCACTGTGGTTTATCACCAGTTTTTGCAGCGAGGAGAAGAGGAATAAGGGAAACTGAGGACTGTGACCCTGCTGAGAGTTCATCTTCAACTGTGTTAAAGGTTCTGTAGAGAGCTCCTCTCCCTGGCTGTGGTCCTAGATCCTCTGATAGCTTGTCATTAATAATGCACGCTGACCTGATTTTCTTTGTAGCTCTGTGGCTCCTGGGGGAGAGTGTGTGAGGAGCTCTTTGTGGGCTCTTCAGGTGGAGGATGCTTCAGCCTGGGAGAACAACAGGTATTGGAAACAAGCTTGCTCTGGAGGATGAGTATCTTGAAAGAACCAAGTCTCCAAATATCTACTTCTGGGAAAGATGTCCCTCATCATGGCTCTGATCTTCAGAATAACAGTTACAACTTGTTCTGATGTGTTTATTGAGGAGGTCATTAAGGTCAGGTGGCATTAGGCTCGAGCCCTGAGATCTGCACCCAGCTATCAGAGCTGTGCCATAACTCCCAGCTAACTGTGATGGTTGGGGCAGGCACTGAAGTACCTGAGCAGTACTGGTGGTTTCAGTGAAGTGCTGATTTGTGATGCTGCCTTATTTCTGTTCTTGGTTTTGTGCTCTATATGAGGAAAAGATTCCCACAGCAAAGGTATTTTTTTAATGCCTTGATAAATTTGCTGTCAGTTTGCTCACCTTCCAAGCTCACTGCAAACACATCAGCTCAAATGGTCCTCAAACAAAGCAGTGGATACCTTCCACAGCCTCGAAATACAATTCTGATCCTGACAGCGTTAGAACTCTGTATGCTCAGATGGGATGCTGTTCTGCTGCTTAAAGAATCGACCCCATCAGCCTGCAGTGGGCACTGTCAGAGGTGTGGCACAGAGCAGGCTGCTTAGTGCTGTGCAGGAGGTGGGGAGTGAAGATGCTGTTACATGGTGCAGTTCCTGAGCCCCAGGCACTGGGTTTGGACAAAAAGGTGAATATTTTGTTGTCTAATGCATTTGGGCTCTTCCTTTAAGGAATACAGCAGTATTCCTTCCTGCTTGTATGTGTGGCTTACCTGTAAGCCCCGAATGCCCACTCACCAGGAATCCTTGCAGGTTTATCCCAGCCCTCTTCACACATCCCGTGCCCATGCCATCCCCGCTCCAGCTGCCTGCACATGGATCACTAAGCAGTTTCCTTTCTCTTAGGGCACCTCTGTTCTGCGTCGAAGTGAATTTCAGCAGCCCCTGCCTGATTGCTTTCCTGCCTCTGTGTGCAGAGCCTGGAGAGCAGAGAGGGATTGGAGAGCACGTCACAAATGTGCTGACAGCCTCTGAAGAACAACAACAAAAAGCCCCTGAAAGCCTGTCTGCCTTTTCTCTGTCACGTTTTTGCTTTCTCTAGCCCTATCTCCTTTCTGCTGCTTTTTTCCTCTCTCAAATTCTTTTCCCCCATTTGCTCACTGCTCTGAACAGATTTCCTCCCTCCTCTTTTCTCGTTCCCAGGCAGGGCTGCTCCAGTGCTGCTGCAGGAACAAACACAGAGGGGTCTGCTCTGCTCCGTGCTGCCTGCCTGCACAGCTCCCCCCCTTCTCTCACCCCAGGTATCACGCTTTTAGAAACCCTCCTGCTGCTTTCCTAAATACTTCAGACAGCGTGGGATCTGTGCTTGGGAGATCTGGGTGTTTATGGATGCTCACAAAGGAGTTAGTTATTTACTTGACATCGTTTTCTTTATGCAGATGGAGGAACAGTAGAGTTTGATGTCTGGGCAACCGTTCTTATATTTGTCTCAAGCTGAATGTAGGGCTCCTGATTTGGGGTTTATTTCTTCTCATTGCAATAAGGCCCTCTGTGTTCCCTTCCCAAGCACGGTTACCTCCCTGATGTCTGGGCATGGAGCAGCTCTGTCCCTTTGTGTGAGGTCCATCCCTTCTGGCTTTCTGAAGGTGAACACTGTATGACCCCTCCCATCAATGATCCTGCATCAAAAATGCATCGCTGTCAGTTTGGTACGGACTGCCATGGCAGAATTCAGTCCCTTCTGTTGTTTCAGATAGGTGGAGCCCAGAGGAGGGAGCTTCCATCTCAGCAAAGCACAGGGTTTGGTGGCACTTGGGAAGAAACAGCATTTCTTTAGGCTGTAAGATGTTGACGTTCAGTCAGTGTGAATGGTTCCAACTTCACCCAGGAACATCGAGCTCTGTTTCAATGATTTAAATCGATTTCTGCTCCGCTGTTTAAGACTGAGCATCGCTGGTGTCAATCAGAACTAATTGCACTTCTGGGTCACGTCTTATGAAACCTACCTGGATTTGGTCTGTTGTATATCTGTGTTTTATTTAGCACTGTGCATGTTGGGATGTCCCTTCTGGTCAATGGGGATTGCTAATTTTGTTGTTGAGATGAGCCTTTGCTGATTAGTACAGCATGAACGAGGCAAACCAAGGTATGGAGTGTTGGTGGATGGGGGGTTCCTGGAGTTCCACAGGAGGTGGCATTGGGGTTATCTTCAGAACTGGAAGCATATCAAATCCAGCATTCCTTCTCACAGACTTCCCCCACACGCTTCATAGGGTGGCAGCACTCATGTGAAGGGCCGTGTTTATGGCAGATCAGAGCATGTCTCCCTGATTTCCTTTGAGTCCTGACTTGCCAGGCTGTTTGTCCTAATTATGTCCTCACAGCACAAGGTACCAGGGCCCTGGGATGATGCTCCCAGCCGTGCAGGCAAGTCATCCACCAGAGATTCTGGTTTGTCTCAGAACTTAAGCAAAGCTGACACAAGAGATTATTTCCTGTTGCATCCTCCTGTTCCTAAACTGTGTATTTTGCTGCATCCTAAATTATTGATAGTGCAGGGACACGTACTGCAAAGTGCCTTATTTTTGCCGTTCCTGCTGTCTGCTCATGTCTGTGTGCTGATGTCCATCTCCTGTGCATGTGTAACTCAGCTTGATACGTCCTTGCTTTGTTCATGCATGTTGTCATGTTCCTTACGGTGTTGGTGACAGATGCACTTTGATCTGCTCACATCCCTCTGTGCAGTGGTGGGACTGGGACTGCCGGGCAACCCATAGAATGGCCTGCCTTGAAAAGGAGCACAATGCTCATCCAGTTCCAACCCCCTGCTATGTGCAGGGCCACCAACCAGCAGACCAGGCTGCCCAGAGCCACATCCAGCCTGGCTTTGAATGCCTCCAGTGATTAGGCAACCCTTCCAGTGCTGTTCCCCCCCTCCCCTCGCTCTCCTCAGCTAACCTAGCAGTTATTTGTGAGTGAGCATGCACGAAAATAGCCCAGGAGAGAGACAGTCCTGGTCCGCCTCCCAGTCCATACCCAGGGCTTGGTTTTTTTGTTTTTTTTTTTTTACTTTAAATACAGCTTTTCAGGGCAGGTTTTGCTGCGCAGCTGTGGCTGTTGTGGAGGCAGATGCTATTGAGGCTTTGAAAGCAGGAGGCGTGCAGTGCCTACCTGTCCTCAGGTTGATCCCTTTGTATCCACCTCACAGCAGCGTTATGGCATCAGAGTGTTGTTCTCAGGGTCCCCAACCCAACTGAAGCATCATCTGAGCTGACGTTTCCCAGGTTGAGATAACCCAGCAGTGACAGCATGGGATGGGGATCAGATCTGCACGGCCAACTCATTGAGCTCGGCTTCTTATCCCATAATGTGAAAATAACACCACTGACAGAGTTCAAACGCCTTGCCTGGGAGGACCCAAAGATCCACACATGATGTTATATGTGGACTGGAACCCAAATTCCAGCTCTGCTCCTACCCTCAGCTTCTGCCTCTGCTCTCTGACAACACCCTCGTGTTTAAATACCTTTGGTTAAGGATTTTTTCCCGGCTCTTCCTTTGTCTTCTCAAAGGAGAAAAGGCAGCGTATCAGAAATCAAGCTCTCCTCTTGTTTTTACTCCTTACCTTAAGAACAGCCCATTTTAAAAAATAAACTCTAAACCTCACTGCAAACTGCAGGTCAGGACCAAGGTGACCATGCCTGGCAATTACCAGCACAGGTGTGTGGCCATACACAATGAGATCCCCCACTGAGCAGTGGGATGCACACCTGAACCTGGCTGCTGTGCTGGGTGTCCAGAGGTCAGAGCGTGGTGCCTTTTGTGTTGATTGCCTTCCAGCCCCCTCCCTTTTTTCTCTCCCCCCCCCCTCCCTTCTCTCTCCATGTGTATTTTGTCTCCTCCTCCTCCTGCGCGTGTCTCTGCCTTCGCATCCCCGCTGCTCTCCCTCCCCTCCTTCGGGCTGGTGGCCAAAGGACCTCCAAAGGGTCCAAACAGCACGGGGTTGTCCTTGTTCCTCCCTCCGGCACCGACCCAAGGGTATCTCGGCGTGCTGGAAAGATGCTGCTGGTCCCGGCGATGTGATCGCATAGCAACGTGGCGGCGGAGGAGGCTCAGCCCCAGCATGCAGCCCTGTCACGGGCACCTCTCTGCTGATTCACAGCCCCTGCTCCCGGCTGCTGCCCGCCTTCCCGACCTGGCATGCTCGGAAGGTAGGCCGTGCTGAAATCCCACCGCGGGGCTGGGAAGGGGGAAGCAGGGGAGGCTGTCCTCGGGTGCTTTGGGTGTGTGTGCATCCCTTCGGAGAGATCTGCAGCCGTCCGTGAGGGTGAGGGAACTCACAGAGCACAAAAGAAAGGGGTTGGGGGCACACGGGGGCAGGATGTTGGGGGTTAATGATGCTGTTCCCATAGGGGAGGCTGGGGGTCGGGAAGGGGTGCTGGTATAGGCTGCCTTAGCGATAGGGATCGGGATGTTACTTTAAGGATGCTAAATGCAAACAAAGCAGAGAGCGTCCCTGCTCTGCCAGCTTTCCTCTTTCCTCCTTTCCCTGCTGAAGGCTCAGCTCCCCTTTGGCTGAGCTGCAGGACCACTCAGAGCAGGCTGTGTGCTGGCCTGCTGCTGTTCTCCCAGGAGCATTCTGTAGGGCAGAGATGGGGATACCTCCAGCAGCAGGCTGGGATCGGGCTGTTGTCCCAGCACTGCCCTTTGTGTTTGCTGCCTTGCCCGGTGCAGCATCACTCCCTTTATGTCTTGATCCTCCCTATCCCATTTTCCTTCTCCTCATCCCCCTCTTTTAAGGCCTCGTGTTCCACTCCTGATCACCCCATCACCCCACCAGGTGTGTGGAGCCACTCGGGGCAGGCTGGATGCCACATGGGATAACTGTGTGTCAGTGCCACTTGGTGCACACCAGGCTGTACCAGTCCCCAGCGCAGTCCCTGAGGTGTTGAGTCTTCCCTTCTGCAGAGTGAAATCACTGAAGCAGGGGCTGTGCCACTGCCCTGTGCTGCCATGGGACAGATGGGCAGCTCGGGTTAGGTTTTTATCATCCAACCAAATCTCAGCGTGGTCACATTTCATCTCTGCCCTTTGCACTTCCTTTCTGCCCCCCCCGTGTTTGTCTCTCTGGAGCCATGAGTATTGTCTCTTGGTTATTTTTTTGGATGGCCTTTATTGCCTGCCCAGAGTCTCCTGCAAACAAGATCCCATGCAAAATTCCATCAGCATGGGGATGGGCTCCTGCTGTTCTGCCTGCTTGGTTTGGGGCCACCTCCACCACCACCAATTCCATGTGCTGAATGCTGCCAGGTGTACAGTGGCACTGTAGAAAGGGAGCAAGATGTCCACTCTCCATAACACTAGAATGAGGAGAGATCCTGTCTGGATGAATTCCTGGGATAGATAAATGACATTCGTGGAGATTGCTCAGCACCACAGCTGTGAGTGGGGTTGCTCAGGTTGGAATGGCTCTTCTGAAAAGTACACAAAGTGGAGAGGGGATGGGAGGGAGTGGATGGGTTCAGCTGAAGCCCCGACTTCCCAGGGTGCGTGGTGAATTTCTGATTATAACTCCATTTTGAGAAGCACGTTCAGGTCCTCCACTTCAGGCTGGGTGCCTCTGATAAAAGCCTGGAAGTCGAATCGCAAATCTCCTGAAAACGCAGGAGGAATTTGCTCTTCCAAAACCCTCATTTTCACAGGTGTTTAAAGATCAAACAGTTCTTCGGAATGAAGCCAAAATAGCTCCAGACCATTTTCCTTTACTGTTTCCTCTAGCATAAAAATGAGGCATATCCAACCCAGCTTGGGGAAGGGAAGGAAATGGGACCTCATTGCTGGAGAGCATGGAGTGGGGGCAATTGATGAGGACCAGACGTGGGGTGGGTGCAGAGCTCTCAGTGCATAGATCTTATTTTAACACCAGGAATGAGAAATGAAGTGTCGAGGGAGCTGAAAGTGGCACGGCAAATGGGAGATGTGTTTCTCACCATGCAGCAGGACTTATTCCTCTGCTAACGGTGGGGAAGGAAGCACAGATTGTTGGAGGAGAAAGGCAGGCAGACGACTTGGGGCTTTCAGTGGGTGGAAATAGTCTGGCTGCAGGGCTACAGAGCAGGCAGGGAGCTCTGCAGCCTCCTTACAGCACTAAAACAGTTTTTGCTGCCCTGTTTTCCCTTCTGGGTATGGGGAGGATGCTGGCTTCTGCCCCTTCACCTTTTGTCTGACAGCTCTGCCCATCCAGTCCTGTGAACCCTTGGCTGGGTTTCCAGGTGCAAAGCTTGGTACACAGTGCCTGCTTAACTGCAGGAGGAGGAAGGATGGGAAGGATCCCTCAGCAAAGCAAGTTTTGGAGAGAGCAGCTTCAAACCCAGCTGTGAGTCAGGAAGGGCATGTGAAAGAGATCTCAGATCCTCCTCAATCACCACAAGTTATTTCTGTGCAGAGAGGAGCAGTTGCTTGGCATGGCCACCTATGGGCACACGCTGTTGGCTGTGGACATCCAGATCCCCAGTTCCTGGATGAGGAGTGTAACTGGTGCTGTTCTTCAGCCTGAGATTTCTGTGTATTCTTTGGCTTGGGAAAACAGAGATGAAGCAGAAGAGACTCTGTTTCTTTGTTAAGACTTGACACCTCCTTATCCCTTGAATTTAAAACCATTTTGGTTGTGAGCTCAAACCCTGTGTGGTTATCTCAGCATGTAGCTTGTGAGGTGGGAGAGCCCCCACTTAGTGAATAAAGTCCCCTCCACACCACGCGCCCTCCACCACGTGCACCAAAGCTTTCATGCAACTTGCTAAGGGCATCTGCTTCACTGAGGGGCCCTGTGCTGCCATTAACCATGGGGAGCTGGCAGGCAGTGCCCTGTGAGGATGGATTGTGCCACAGAAGATGAAGATCCACACAGTGTCCTGTTTGGCATCTGGGTTTTGGAGCACTGAGATGATGGGGCTCTCAGTGCCCGCGCATATGGGAGGTGCTGCTGGCCATTGTAGGGCAGAACTACCAGAACTGGGGGCTGTGGGGTGGTTTCCATGGAGGGTGGCTGAGGAACTGCTCCTAGCTTGTAAAGAGATGGAGCCCTCCATCATGGCACGGGTCCGTCCTCTCCTTGTGTTGTCTTTAAGCTCAGCCTCAGTGGGATGAGGTCTTCTGTATCCCCAAGCCTTGACCTCACGGGGTCTTGGGAATCAGATCCACCAGCCGCAGATCTCAGACTCCAACTATTTACTTACAGATGCAGAAAACCATTATCTTTTTTTTTTTTTTTTGCTGGAACAGGATGTGCCACTGCACCACTGAGGGAGTCCTGCTGCCTTCAGCTTGGGAACGCTCCCTTTGTGAGCGGATACATGGGAACTGAACTTTGAAATATCCGCAAGCCTCCCACCTTTCCCCTTAAAGGACACTGAGCTGAAATGTTATTACTTCTCTGGTACTGTAAGCTAAACAACAACAAAGCCATTAACATTTCCAACAGCAGGGAGGGTGTTTGTATTTCCATTCCCCTCATGGGATAAGGGCTGAGCTGCCCTGCCTCTAAACCTTGCCATGTTTTCCCCTTTAAGGGCCGGGATCTGAAGTGGAAATATTCAATCCGGAAAGAACATCTTGGAGATGATTAGCAATTCAAAACATCAGCTTTGTGATGGAGGGACCTCTTGCCCTACGTGCTGTATTTGCTGCTCTTTTATGTAGAGAGAACTGCAAATCCAACACCCACGTGGGATTTTGGCTTCCAGGCGAGTCCCCATCCTGGGGCTGCCCACAGAGATATGGGGCAGCTGCAGTGCAAACCACGGTGGGGATTCCCAGGTTCTGGGGACAGCTTGGGGCTGGGTTTCTCTCAGGAGGGTTTTAAAGTGCCCCAGGTTGGAGGAGCTCCCTGCTGTCCTCTTGTGCTTCTGCAAGGACTGAGGCTCCGTTCTTACATCCCAACCCACTCTCTGCCTTCCCTCCCAATGCCTGCATGTGCTTTCAGCCAGGCTGCTTTCATCACCTACATTTTTGTCGTTAACCATGACGCCTGGCTGCAGCACAGTGAGGTGGGACACGGCTCCTGTTGGTGAGCAGCCACAGCCAGCAATGGCCACGCAGCCCAGGAACATCCCCAAGGCACCTGGTCTGTGTGCTGCAGGGCCTGAACACAGTGCTGGGCTGCAGCACTGTGGTACAGAGGTGGAGCAGAGCAGGAATATTTCTCCTTCTGCAGGAGCTGGGATTTGGCAAGGGCTCACACACCGGTTTGCTCGCAGCCTTGCCTTGCCGTCTGCTTGTCTCTCCCCTTGAATGTGTGGCTCTGTGTTGGCTGCTGTACAGTTGGGTTCTTTCCAGATTCTCTTGGGTTCTCCACATATGGATGTCAGCAGCTGCCTGGGATGGGCTCTTGTTCCCTGGTGCTGTGGTTCTGTGTCTGATGGGACCTTGCCTTGGTCCAGGGAGGCGAGGAGCCCCACAGCCAGGAGGTGCAGAGCGGTGAGCTGCCAGCATCACATCCAAAGGGCAGAGCAGCACCAACCCCAGCCATGGAGGTTTATCCTTGAGCAAAAAGCAGTTCCATGCTGGTGGAAACCTGAGACTGCAGGCTGGTGGCTGCTGGGAGATGTTGCAGAACCTCATTACCCAAAGCCATGAATTTCCTACTCGGAGCTCAGCAGGATTCCATGGAGCAATTTGAGGCAAAGTCTCTTTCTGTGCCCTGAGAATCACATCCAAGAGATGAAATTCTCATCCATAGGTGTAAAGGAGGGTGAGGGTCAGCTCAGCCCCTGACAGCACTGCTATTCTGGCAATAGGGGATGTTGTCGTCTCCTGTCCAGGGGTGAGTTTACCCAATGAGGCCCCGAAGGCATTTGGAGCAGTGATGTGTCTGTGCTGGGGAAGGCAGCAGGGCAAGGTGCTGCCGTGTGCATTCTGTGATGCTCATTTGTGCAAGTGGCAGGAAGGGAAGAGGATGGACTCTGCATTATCCGTGTGTTGGAGAGCTCAGCGCAGGCTGCTCTGCTGGAGATGGGGAGAATTGTGGCAGCAGAAATTGCGAAGGGATTAAAAAAAACATCAGAGGATAAGCTGTTCTCCTAATGTATGTAGCAGAGGGGGAAGGCAGGGGAAGCACACGGGGCTGGGGAGAAGGAGCAGCAGCCCTGAGCCCTGCGCTGAGCTCCAGCACCTCTCACACTGCTTCTTTCTGGGCTTTATCTTCTCATCCACTCTGCATAAGGAGGAAGCAGTGTCTGCAATGGGGTAAACTGCTGTCCTGGCTCAGTCAGACCCCAGGCAATAAAAACAAACCAGCAGCAGCCGGAGGGTTTGTTTGGCTATGCACAGCGGTGGTGGGGCTGCTGTTGGATCGCTTTATGGTCGCACAGGTTTTAAAAATTGAATAAAACTGTGACTTTTATGGCTCCTAATAAAAAAGCGCATAAAAAGGGAACCGGTTTGGTGAGGAGAGGGAGTGAGGTGCTGGGAAATTTCCTTTCTGGATTTAACAGCAAAGATATAACGTGTTTGAAGGTATTGTCTGTCCTGGGAGCAGTGGGAGCTCTCCCTGCTCTGCTTTTAATGCAGGCATCTCCTGTGCTTTGGGAAACCCGGTGCTTTTTTTAAACGTAGCGTCGCGTGTGGGCCAATATGATGGCAAATTACATAATGAGGTGCAGGGAAAAAAAGAATTGGATGTTGAGTCAGGGACAAAAAAAAACAAAAAAAAAAGATTGCGATGGGAGAGAGAAGCTGACCCACCTGCAGGTGCTCAGCCCCCAGATGGGCTCAGCGTGAGGAGGGGCTGCCTGCTGTATTCTGTTCCAGGTGCCCGGGGTCCTCTCCATCCCCATGAGCGGCGGTGCCCATGCAGCCCCTGGTGATGCAGGAATGGCCCTTCGTCGTCCCGCGGTGTCCTGAGTGGCGCGTGGCTGAGCAGGCACGGCGTGGATCTGCTGCCCACCCGCTGTCCCAGGTAAAAGCCCCTGTAGTGTGTGTGCCTATGGAGCAAGTGGGGACCCCCACCCTGTCCCCACGTTGCTTTGTGCGTCATGAGGGCTGTTGCCTCTCCTTCAGTGCTTGGATTGCAAAGTGTTTCCCGAAGGAGAGCGCGCAGGACAACCTGCAGAGCTGCTTTTAAATGTTCCTTTGGATAAGAAATGAGGGGCTGCTGCTGCCAGGTGTGGCTGCTCTGATGTGTTTGGTTGGGTTTGTTTTCCTTGGACGTGGGGAAGGATGTCAGTTTTGGTTGAAAAGGAATGTTTGATGAGGGAAAGGAAGGGCTGGAAAGCTCATAAAGAAGTAAAGACTGAGATGCTGTGGGGTGGAGGAGGCTGTTCTCCTCCTGGGCTGCTTTTCTTAAGGATGCTCTGCCATGAACATTCCTGCTCACCTGTACTGAGAACAGAGAGGCCAGCTCTGCAGGATGGAGTGGAGGGGAGAAGGTCCCACTGAAAAGGTGTGAATGTTTGGGCTGTATCCACCTGAGGTTTTCTCTGTCCCTACGTGGGGTGTTGACTCTGAGTCAGTGTCAGCCCAGCAGGGTTTCCTCCTTCCTAGCCTTCCACAGCCTTCCTCTGCTGTCCCTATCAGTCTGAGCGCTCTGCCATATCTGGCTGAACCCTGCTCCATCCTGGGGTTCTGGGGCTGGGGGGTTTGGGAATGGGTAAAGTAGTGGGAGAAGCAGCTGGCAGTGCCACCAGCGGTCAGATGTGCAGGGAGACAGGGAGCTTTTCATTCCCTCCCTGTAGGTGGAGGAGAGCACGGGAACAATGCTGGCCAGTAGGACTGTGGGGGACATGGGGTGCCAGCCCAGAGCCTGCTGGCAAAAACAAACTCTTTACACCCAGATGGACAGGAGTATCCGTACTGGCACCTAACACTGAGCTGGGGCATGGAGAACACCTTGGGGTTAAGTCTGGAGGGCAGGTTCGCCTTCTGGGTTGTCAAAGCTTGCTGGGACCTGGGTACCCCTACCCTTGGCAATGACCCTCGTGTGCCCCCCAGCCTCAGAGGGTGAGGGGTGTGCAGCGGTGGCACCCCGGGGGTTAAGGCAGGTTGGAGGCTGCAGGAATGCCGCAGACACAAAGCTGGGATTGAGGCTGGCGAGGAGGCACAGCCGCCCCCCTCCAGATTCCTGGGGGGTCAGTGCTGGGGCAGCCCTGTGCTGTGCTCACAGCTGTGCTCACTGCCTCCCGGGCAGCTGCTGCTGCACAGCAGAACCAAGGCAATGTCTGCTCCAAGCAGCCCTGCTGCAGCCCGAGCAGGCAGGAGACATCAACAGAGCCTGCGTGAGTCCTGGGCTGGGAAGAATCCTGCTATGGGTTGGAGGGGGATGTGGGTCCAGGCTGCTGCAGCCCTGGGGAAGGGGCGCTCAGGGGATGCTCGGGTAGATGGCAATGCTTCTGCCTTCCACCTGCTTGCAAGGGGTTGTCCTAGGGGGGGGGTAGGTGACCCATGATTGGCCACCACCACTGGCTGATCCACAGGTTGTAGTCAGTGA
Organism: Phasianus colchicus; assembly: GCF_987193195.1. Lineage (NCBI taxonomy): Eukaryota > Metazoa > Chordata > Aves > Galliformes > Phasianidae > Phasianus > Phasianus colchicus. Next base: position 18,217,087 of record NC_143449.1, read on the forward strand.
GTTGTGGGCTTCGAACACCTGGGTTGGAAGGGCTGGTTGCTGCTAAGCTGCACTGCACACAGGTAGAGCTGCTCTCCTGCTTTGGCATCCCTGGGCCGGCTGCTCCCTGCAGCACTGGGGCAACTCGCTTTGGCAACAGGAGGAGCTGCGCAGGCAGACTGTTGGTTTGTGTTTATTTTTCCCTACGTGTGAACAGCAGTTTTAGCTCGAGTGATTCATTATGCATGGCCCCAAGATCGCTGTGAGCTCTGTGGGCGACAGGTTTCTGTCTTTCCTCGGTGCTCCTGGAGCAGCAGGGCGGGGGAGCAGCCTGCAAACCGGTGTCAGATGCTCTTGGAAGGAGCAAACTTAGCAGAGCTGGGTTTGACTCCTCCATGAGAACCAGCACACAGCGGGCACTGCTTGGCCAAGCTCTAGGGATGGTGGCTCTCCCTACTTGCTGCCCTGGGGCACTCCAGCAGCCCATGGTGAAGGCAAGGAGTACCCACATCTTCCCTTTGGAAACACTGCTGCCTTCCCAGGAGAAGCTTTCCTGTTGCATGGGCCATTTAGGAAGCAATAATGCAGTTTATTATGGTTGATTAGTCACCTGGGGATAATTAGGCCCCAAATGAGCTCTGGTAGCAAAGTAGCACGAGAGTGAACGCTGTGCACAAAGTACATTGACACCTTGCTTGTAGCAATGTAGTTTGTGTGTGTGTGTGTGTGTGTGTGTACACACATTGCATGCTTCTTTGGAAAAGAAATCCCTAGCCTCACTCACCCAAATCCCATGAGATGTTCCTGGTCCTGCCAGCCCATGTTAGTATGGTCAGCGAGCACAACGATGCCTTCATTGCCACTGTAAGAGGAAATGGGTGTGAGGCAGTGCTGGAGGCTTAGGGTAGGATTGCTCATTCACTGGGGATGCACAGCACCCATTTTCCAGGTGTGCTGAGGATGGAGTTCTGTGCACGGAGCTGGGGCAGATTCTGCTGCTATTTGCTCCCATCGGAGCAGCTCTTGTGCCACTGCTGGTTCTGGGGAGGTGTAGGGGAGAAGCAGTGGTGCAGCCCCACGTTGCTGGCACTGGGTGTGATGCTGTGAGTGCTGGCAGCTCCCTCTGGGCACCACATCCCAACCAGCTCTGTTTCTGCACAGGTTAAAGGCTCTCAGGATGGCACAGGACCTTCGTGTGTAACCCCCCGGGTTCCTGACAGAGCTGCTGGGCCCCTGGCCCCTCTGGAGATGAATCTTTGTTGGAACGAGATCAAAAAGAAATCTCATAGCCTTCGGTAAGACCCCCTGGCCAGCCCCGTGGGCTGCTTGTGCTCACTCGGAGCTTTCCGAGCTCATTACCCATTTGAGCTCAACCTTCAGAGGCTGCAGCTTCCAGCCAGCAGGACAGAGAGCTTAACTGGGGCGTGTTAATCGCCTCTTGCCTCATTGCTGGCTCCTGGAAGCTGCTCAGCTGTGTGGACACAGAGCCAAGCCCCCTGCGCTGCCCAGAGCGCAGTCCTGGGTGCTCTGTTGCCAGCTGCAATGGACGGGGTGTCTGCAGAGCATCCTTTGCCCAGCACCACCTGCAGACACAGCGTCCCCATAGCTAGGGGGTTCTGTGGGGCCACAGCCCTGTCCCGGTGACCCCACACTATCACTGCTCTCCTCCAGGGCTCGTTTGGAGGCGTTCTCCGACCACAGTGGGAAGCTGCAGGTGCCCCTCCAGGAGATCATCGACTGGCTGGGCCAGAAGGATGAGGAGCTGTCAGCACAGCTGCCCCTGCGTGGCGATGTGCTCCTGGTGCAGCAGGAGAAGGAGACGCACGCGGTACGTCCCCACGTACCAAGCTGGGCTGAGGGCATGCATCTACATCTGATGTCACTGAGGAGTCTCTGCAGGTGGCCCATGTGGGCACTGGATGAATAAATCACTGCAGCCCTCAGCCAAAGGGCAGCAGGACGTAATTCTCCAGCTCAGCCTGTCATCTCCTCCGTGCCCTGCTCTCCTCTCTAGGCTTTCATGGAAGAGGTGAAGTCCCGGGGGCCGTACATTTACTCTGTCTTAGAGTCAGCGCAGGCTTTCCTCTCTCAGCATCCGTTTGAGGAACTGGAAGAGCCAACTTCAGAAAGCAAAGGTCTGCAGAGCCCTCATTCCTCATTCTCCTATGGCCCCTCTGGGACTGGACTGTGGGACTGGGGGGGGGGGTGGCTGGTGTGACACAGATCGCTCTGCCTCTTGCCATAGCACATCATCTTTGTCTGACCCTTTGGTAGAAAATGAGCTGTGCTTCTGTCCTCGGCTCTCATTTTTTGCCCTCTGTGTGCCTCACCTGCTTTGCTTTTTCAGATGTCTCTCCCCGGCACCGCATCCAGAACATCAGCCGTTTCGTCTGGAAGCAGGCGAACGTGGCCAGCGAGCTGTGGGAGAAGCTGACAGCCCGCTGCGTGGACCAGCACCGGCACATCGAGAGGACATTGGAGCAGCTGCTGGAGATCAAAGGGGCCATGGAGGAGCTCAGCACGGCGCTGGATCAGGCTGAGAGCGTGCGTGAAACCTGGGAACCCATCGGGGACCTCTTCATCGATTCCTTGCCAGAGCACATCCAGTCGACCAAGGTACTTGTGGCTCTCAGAAGGATCCAGCTTCGGTCTGCAGGAGGGGTGGGCAGCAGCCAGCTGATCCCATCTGACCCCAGCTTGGAGCAGAGGGATCACATCTGGGTATTGACATCTTGGTTCTCCTTCCTCCCCTGCCTTGTACCTGGATGTGGTGCTGCAGCTCTTCAAAGAGGAGCTCTCTCCCATGAAGGATGGGGTGAAGGTGGTCAATGACCTCGCACACCAGCTTGCCATCTCTGATGTCCACCTGTCTATGGAGAACTCTCGCACCCTGGAGCAGATCAACACGCGCTGGAAGCAGCTGCAGGTGGGATCTGATGGGGGTCATTAGCTGCTCTGATTGCATTGATATCTGTGAAAATATGGATAAGGGTGGGATGGAGATTTGGGTTGTACCTCCACAGCCTGTGGGAGGAGGTTGGAGGTTGAGCAATGTGAAACCGAGGTGAGGAAGCTGATTTGGGGCACATCTGAGTCCATTCACAAACTTTCCAAATGGGGTGCCATCCCAAATGCCCAATGGCTGCCATCACACTCCTCTGTCCATCCTGCAGGCCTCCATCAACGAACGCCTGAAGCAGCTCCAAGATGCCCACCGGGACTTTGGGCCAGGCTCCCAGCACTTCCTCTCCTGTACGTGGGTACAGGTCCCAATGGCTGAGCTGGGGTACAGCAGCACGGGGTGCAGGTCCTTGGGCACAGCGCTCTCAAAAGCTGAGACAGCATGCCTCACAAATCTTGTACCCGATGCACAGGGACCAGGGCAGGAGGCAGCAACAATGCTGAGCCCTGTGGGGCTGACAGGTCTCAATGGAGATTGTTGGTGCCTCTACAGCCCTCATTCTCCAAGCTGGGAGGAGGGAAGGATGATATTTCCACTGCCAGAACTGATAAGATGCCTGTGGGGTGGTGGGAGGGTCACAGAAGGGCTTCTTTCCTCTAGGGTGGGTTGAGCATGGGATGAACTCTCTCTTTCTGAGGTCTCTCATGGGCAGTGTCTTAACCCCTGCCAGCACCTGAAGATGGGGGGTTGGAGGGCACCCACCATCAGCAGCACTGACCCCGAGGAGCTCCCAGCACTGGCCTGACCTCTGCCCCTCTCTCCTTGCAGCCTCTGTTCAGGTTCCCTGGGAGCGAGCCATTTCCCCCAACAAAGTGCCATACTACATCAAGTGAGTGTGCTCTGTGGCAGCAATAGGAGCTGGGGGTGGGCTGGGGGAGGCACTGAGCTCCAGCTGAGCCCAGCAGAGCCGTGCTCCAGTGATGGGTACAACCCCATGGGCATCCCCTATTCTGCTGTGTCCTGGGGGTGCAGCCTGTGACACCAGCACAGGGGACATCATCCCATGGTCACTTCCTTGTCTCTGGGTGCTCGATTCCCAGCCTGACACCTTGGCTTCCTTCTGTGCTTCCAGCCACCAGGCACAGACCACGTGCTGGGACCACCCAAAGATGACAGAGCTGTACCAGACGCTGGGTGAGGAGCCTGTCCCCAAAACCCCTTGTCTCTGCATGGGGAACGATGTGAGATGCCCTCAGCCCTAAAGGCAATGGGGTGTGAGGCCAAGCCAGGCTTGTGCTGGGTGGGCATTGTGTCTGAGAGCAGCTGCTGCTGCTTCCTGCCCTGTAGACAAGGATATTTAGCTGTGGTTTTCTTCTTCTTTTCCTGTGTTACTGCAGCGGATTTGAACAACATCAAGTTCTCAGCCTATCGGACCGCTATGAAGCTGCGGCGGGTGCAAAAAGCCCTGCGATGTGAGTAGGATTTCCCTGCTGGTGGGTCTCCTTGGAAGAGGCATTCAGTGAGCACAGCCTCTCGTCAGAGGCAGGAGCCCACCAGGGATGTGCTGGGAGATGAGCCCATGGCTGGGAAGCTGAGTGAAGTCACAGCGGGATGTCTGCCTTGGGGTTAGGGTGTGAGCCAAAGGGATCAGAGAGCAAAGGGATAAAGAGCCCTTTCATGTGCTCCTTGATCAGTTCTGGTTGCCTGTATTTCCTCATTCCAGAAGTGATGTGATCTCATTCAACATGCACTTGAGAAGGGCAAGGAGGTGGGTGATGGGACTGTCAGGGCAGTGAGTGCTGAGTAGGGGTAGGGATGCTGCAAAGCCCTATCTGTGAATTTGGGATCCCTAGTGCAACCACCAAATGGGTCAGGAGAAGGGAGGACTTTCCACACCATGTTATAATGTGGAAATGGTACATTGGCTCCAGGACACCAAGAAATTTGCCTTCCCATGCCGGCACTGAGGGGACTACTGCTGCCTTTAGCCATGGCAGTAGGGAAGGAAAATGTCACAGAAAGTGGCTTGAGAGGCTGGTGGGTATCTGGGGTGGGGTTCCCAATGAGAGAACCATTCCAGGAGCTGTGCCCATCCCGTCCATCTTCTTCCCTACTGCAGCAGGGCTCTCTCCTTGCTCTCAGTTCCCATCCACATCATTTCCCCCGCACCTCTGATTCCTCTGCCTGTACTCTCTACTCAGTGGACATGGTGACCTTGGCCACAGCCCTGGAAATCTTCAATGAGCACGACCTGCAGCCCAGCGACCGGGCGATGGATGTGGTGGAGGTCATCCACTGCCTGACCTCCCTCTATGAGAGGCTGGAGGAGGAGCGGGGCATCCTGGTGAACGTGCCGCTCTGCGTGGACATGAGCCTCAACTGGCTGCTGAACGTCTTCGACAGGTATTGGCCCCAAGGCGTCCCCCCATTGCTGGGGCTTGGGAGCTGTAAAATGGCCCCAGCTGGTCAGGATGGGGCTGGCTGGTGTGGATTTGCCTTGCTGACCCCCCTGCCCAAAAATCCACCCGTGTTATATCTCACCTTGCAGTGGCCGCAGTGGGAAGATGAGGGCTCTCTCCTTCAAGACGGGCATTGCATGTCTGTGTGGGACAGAGGTCAAGGAGAAGTTTCAGTGTGAGTTCCTTGGCAAGTCGGGGGAAGTGGGAGTGCTTTGACTTTCTGGCTTAGCCATTTGCTTCCCAAAAAGAGCAGAGAAGCAGCTTTTGTGCAGTGACTAATGTGCCTGCATCACCTCCCCTCACTCCCTCCCACGCCTACGCCACCCAAATTAGAAGGTGTTTTTGCACAGCCATGGGTGCAGCGTGGGTCCTGCTTGCATGGAGTGGTGCAGAGAATGCCACGGGGCAGCAGTTATTCGGTGCTTCTCAAGGGATAAGCTCAGGGTGCATGGCTGGGCAGACATGGTCATGTCAATGAGAGACCCGTTTGCTGCATTTTAACCATGGTACTGTGGTGGGACACTGGAAGGATGTGATCACCAATGGGTTAAATACAGGAGCGATGACTCAACAAGTCTCTCAACTCCTGTTTACTGAGAGCTGATGAAGTTACTTAATCAACAATAGGTCCCTTTCCCCCTGATTTAAGCAGAGCCCAGCTGCCAGCCATGCATCTCACAGGGCTGTCCCCTCCCTGTCCCTTTGCAGACCTCTTCAGCCAAGTGGCAAACGCAGGCGGGCTGTGTGACCAGAGGCACCTGGGTGTGCTGCTGCACGAGGCCATCCAGGTGCCACGGCAGCTGGGTGAGGTGGCAGCGTTTGGGGGCAGCAACGTGGAGCCGAGCATCCGCAGCTGCTTCCGATTCGTGAGTGCTGTGGTGTCCGTCTGTCCATCGGTGCTCTACGGTGGGTGGCTCCAGCCCTGAGCATCTCCTCCCATCCCTTCCTCAGAGCCATGGGAAACCTGCCATCGAGGCAGCCCAGTTTCTGGAGTGGGCCAACCTGGAGCCTCAGTCTATGGTGTGGTTGGCCGTGCTGCACCGCGTCACCATGGCTGAGCAGGTGAAGCACCAGACCAAGTGCTCTGTCTGCCGGCAGTGCCCCATCAAGGGCTTCAGGTAGGGGCTGGGGTGTAAGTATGGAACCTCACGGGTCAAAGCAGCTCCTCTGCCTCCCACTTGTCCCTCTGACCTCCCGATCTCTGCAGGTACCGCAGCCTGAAGCAGTTCAACGTGGATATTTGCCAGACCTGCTTTCTCACTGGGAGAGCCAGCAAGGGCAACAAGTTGCACTACCCCATCATGGAGTACTACACCCCGGTATGGGGCTGGGCTGCCACAGGTGGCAATGCTTAGACTGATGCTGTCCCAGCAATGTCTACCTTGTTTGATTTTGCCCCTCCATGCCTTCAGAGGGCTGTGTCCTCCTCACTTCCAGACCTGTCTCTGCCTCCACTGGGTTTACGCCCATCCCAAAAGGGATTTCCTCCCTGAGGATGCCAACCAGCACCTCAGCCACGTTCTTCTCTCTGCAGACCACCTCCAGTGAGAACATGAGGGACTTTGCCACCACGCTGAAGAACAAGTTTCGGTCCAAGCAGTATTTCAGCAAGCACCCACAGAGGGGGTACCTGCCTGTCCAGTCCGTACTGGAGGCTGACTTCACTGAGACGTGAGTGTGCCGGTGGCTGTGTCACCAAGGCGGGGAGGTGGCATCTCCAAGGATGCTGCTTGGAGGCTATGGGATGGAGGAGTGCTGCCCGAGGATGGGTGGAGGTGGATGGCCAAGGATAGAGGGAGCTGGCCAAGGGTGGATGTGGGGGTGCTGCCCAGGGATGGGTGAAGGGGAGCTGGCCCAGGCATGGAGGCAGTTTGTTTCAGAGCTAGCCCAGCCCTAAGCTATTGCAGGAGAGCAGCCCCCCCAAGCCATGGCTGTGAGCAAAGACCACGAGTCTTGCTGACTGCTGTGATCTCTTCTTCCAGACCAGCCTCCTCCCCGATGTTGCCTCACGCTGACACGCACTCTCGGATTGAGCACTTTGCCAGCAGGTACCAGCACTGCTGTGGCACAGAGTGTGGCTGCAGTGGGGTGGGAGTTTGGGGGGCAGATGCTTTCCTGAATGCTGTGTGTCAGCTCTTGACAGTGGCTTTGCCACTGGGGACAGAGAGAGGTCTTCCAGGGACTGCTGCAATTAGAGTGCATTCAGCTGACATTCCAGCTGTCTCAAGCCACTTCAATTTCCTCCAGGCTTGCGGAGATGGAAAACCAGAACTGTTCCTTCTTCAGTGACAGCCTGTCCCCTGATGACAGCTTGTGAGTTCTGCCTCCTTTTCCTGCTTCTGTGGCTCCCTCCTCACCTTCCTAGGGCACCCCCGCCTACCCAAAGGTCTTGCAGCCACTTCCAAGCTCCAATGTTCCTCACTTTGTTTCCTCCACTTACTGCAACAGGGATGAAGACCAATACTTGCTGCGTCACTCCAGCCCCATCACAGACCGGGAGCCTGCAGGCAGCCAGCAGGTCCCGGGCAGCCTGCCTATGGATGACAAAGGGGAGCTGGAGCGCATCCTGGCCCACCTGGAGGATGAAAACAGGTTGGGGACACGGGCAGCTCTTCAAGTAGGGGCTTGAGTCTAAGGCGAGGGCTTGGAGAAATCTGACTTGGCCGAAGTCTGGGGTCTGGTTTGGAGGATGAGTCCTGAAGCCTTTGGGGAGCACTGAACTAGGTGATGTCTTGGTGTTCTCCAAGATTCTGTTCCTCAAAAGGTTCCTGCCCAACCCTAGAATGTGTTCCCCCTCTTGAACCCCATGTACCCCTCTTGAACTGTTTCAAGTGAGCCCTGGCCATGGCTGCCTCTCTCCTCTCTGAGCTCCTCGTGGATGGTGGAGATGCTGCTGGACCACAGCCGAGCAGAGCAGGAGGGCTTTGCTTTCCCTGCCTCTGCTCTGAGCCTCTAGGAAGCAGCTGGGTGCCTATTGCCTGCCACCTCAATGAGGTGGAGCTGCAGGCAAAGCCTCCAGGGAAGCTCAGTCTCTGCATCACCCTCCAGTAAGGAGAGCGATGGGATTGACCTGGGCTGCCTTGCAGGATCCTCCAAGGAGAGCTGAGGCGTTTGAAGTGGCAGCACGATGAGGCAGTGGAATCCCCGACCTTGGCCACGAGCTCCCCCGAATCGGTGCAGGACCCACGCAACGAGGAGCTCCTGGCAGAGGCACGGATCCTCCGGCAGCACAAGAGCCGCCTGGAGACCCGCATGCAGATCCTAGAGGACCACAACAAGCAACTGGAGTCCCAGCTGCACCGGCTGAGGGAGCTGCTGCTGCAGGTACAGAGCAGGGCTCAGGGTGGGCATAAGGTGCGGGATGAGGATGAAATATGATTTGCAATGAGCCCTTCTCCTTCCAGCCTCCAGCAGAGTCAAATGGCAATGGTTCAGCAGCATCTTCCTTGGCTTCATCTCCACATCAGTCCGAAGGCGGCCAGGCAAGGGATAAGGAGCACGACACCCCCGACACTGAAGCAGCAGGTGAGGTTTGGAGCTCCCTGGGTGACGGCTGCAGAGTGCACGCACCGCTCAGCCCAGCCCTCTCCCTCAGCAGATGAGGTGGAAGCCAAAACACAAGAAGTCAGCGTGTGCCTGGAGGACATCATGGAGAAGCTGCGCAGCGCCTTCCCCAACTCTCGAGGTACTCGGGTGAAATCCCCCTCGCTGGCATCCTACTGCTCCATCAGATGAGGTTTTTTCCCTGCGGAGCCCTGCCCCGATCCCACCCTCCCCACATCGACCGATCCCCCACTGCCACAAGCACAGAGAGGATGAGGAGGAGCCCTCCCACCTGCGAGGACAGCACTCAGAGCCACACGCTGGGCAGAGGTGTTGGCTCCTTTCTGCCCTATGGGCTCTGTGCTGCAGATGGACAGAGTGACGGCAGCGAGGCTATGGTGACCACCTTCAGGAGAGGAACAGCAGCAGTATGAGCTCTCCTGGCTGCTCAAGGATAGCTCTTCCAGCAGGGATGGTTTGGGGTTGGGATGGGGATGGGGCTGCTCTGTGACCACCTGCTGAATGCCCATGCATACAGCAAGCAGATGCTGCTTGGTGCCAGCACTAACCCGCTGCACCCCCACCTTCTAACCCCTCCTCCCCTCCCATCTCTCTTGCAGGTATGACCTCCCTTATCTAACACCTCCAGAGGCTTTGCCTAACCACTGCCCAGCTGCTTCGCCCCCTCCTCTCCCCACGCTCATGAGCTGCAGGAGATCTCAGGGGAACATCGGGGCTGTGGGGTCACAGCACTGCTCACAGAGAGGCTCAGAAGGAAGAGCTGCACGGCACACAGAGCTCAGCACCCTGCTCCTCTCTGGTTCTGCCCAGGGCCCTTTAGGGTGATGGGCACCATAACGCTCCTGCAGCCTCCCAGGGGCTGAGCCAACTCTGTAACAGCAGCCGACTGCCGGCCTTATGGATGGGACTCTGAGAGGTGCTGGGTTTGTGGGGTAGGGACGAGCCCACGCCAGAGCTTCAGCCCAACTAGTAGCCTTATCTCGGGAGGATCTTTATAACAGAGCCTTATCATTTAATTTGCATATATTTCTATATATTATATATATATTCTGTACTTAAATACTCTCACGGACTCATGCCATTAAACCCTAACACTGAGTGTAGTTGCACTTCGCTCTCGGTCCAGCCCAACTCCTGCTTCTGCAGAGACCCTTCCCTCTCTCAGCGGGATGATATGAGGGCAGCTTGGGGGGCCAGGCTGGCAGCAGGGCTCTGTCCCACCTGCTGTCCTGGGGAGCATCCTGGGGGGCTGCCAGGATGTTGGGTTGTGATGTAGGATCAGGGGCTGCGTTATGTCGTGAAAGCTGCAGAGTCAGGTGCTGTGGGTGCCCCACGGTGGGAGAGGGTTGGGATGGATAGAAAGAAGGAGCCTTTGGGCACAGCAGGGTGCAGGGAAGGCTGTGTGTTTGTGCATCTCTGCGTGCTGCAGGGATGGGGCTTTGGCTGTGCTGGATGTGCTGTGTTTGAGGAGGGCTGTTGGACCGAGGCAGGATGCTGGGGAGCAGGGAGCTGCGTGCTGTGGGGTTGGCGCTTTGACAAAGGTGTGAAGCAATGGAGGAGGTGTGGGCCTGTGGGTGGCACACGGTGCCAGCATCTCAATGGTCTGTGGGTCACTGTCCTGGGGAGAGGATGGAGGTGTTGGGTTGGCTGTAGCACATGGTGAGAGCTGCTTGCAGTGCCCCAGGGAGGGATGTTGACATGGCAACAGGTATGGCTCCATTGGAGTACGGCTACTGCACAAGATCAGGATGTCCCCATAAAAAGAGAAAGGCAGAATTATGGCAAACTGGTGCAGATCCTCACTGTAGGGAGCAGTGTGTCTGCCCCGTGGGCTCTGGGTGCAGGTTTGGGGCTGTGCTGAGGGCAGCAGGGAGGAATGTGGGCGGACTGATGCTCTGATAACCACGTACTGCTGTCCTGGCTGCTGCTCTCCACCTCTGCTCTGGAAAGAGAATAAATTTGTATTTATACTGAGCCTCCGCTGTGTGTGCCGGCCTCTTCTTTCCATGCTGTTTTCCATTGTACCCCCAGAGCAATGCCTGGTGCTGTGCTATCCTGGAACAGGCCTTCCTGCAGGGCCAAGGACATCCCTCTGCTGGGTGTCACCGCTGGGGCAGAACAGAAACTGGGAGCAGAGCCACGGGCAACCTGGTTGCAGCTGCATCCCCTGCCCACCATCTGCATCCATCCTCTTCCAGCAAGTCTGGGGCCATGCAGCAGCTGGGATGCTGGCTATGCAAGGATGGTACCAGAGAGGAGGAGGTGACAGCAGGGATCCTTGGTGGGCAGTCCTCTCCCTCTGCTTTTTCAGGCTGCAGCTTCTCTCCCTGGTGTTCTATCCCATGTGCAGTGCCCATAGCGAGGTCCCAGTTGTGGGCCAACCCAGGGTTCTGAGACCTCCATCCCAACACACAGCCTTGAGTGATGGTGGAAGGCTGATGCGTATGGGTTGATGGTGCTGGGTTGTGGCAGGGGAGTGCTAGGGCAGCTCTCACACCAGTACTGCAGTCCTGAAAAGAGTTTAAAGCCCCTGTACCTTCCCTCCCAGCCCTGTGCTGCAGGCTTCAGTGCACAGTGGGAGCTGGGGGCTGTGATCAGGGATGCCAGGAATGTCCAGGAACAGATCCAGCACACGGTGCCAGGGAAGAGACTTTATTTCTCAGCCAACAGAGCTCAGCAGGACCTGGCTGGAGGCTGCAGGAGTGGTGAATCGGGGCAGGGGAGGCAGCAGGAGTGTGGCACTGGGGAGCTGCCAGTCCCAGTGGAAGAACAGCATTGTTTCTGTGTCACTGCAATGTCCCCAGTCTGTGGGAAATGGGACCCTGGGGGCACTGCAGCCCCTCTGCCCCTGCTTTGCCTCCCATGGGCAGCCTTGCACCCTGTCCCCCATTCAGCAGCAACCATCCCCACTCAGGCCTGCCAGTGCCCCATTGCAGCGGCCTCGAGCTCTCTGCTCTCCCTGTACTGTTTCAGGGGTGCCCCCAGTCCTGAGGTTGCACCACCACTTTCCTCAGCTGGTGTGAGGTAGGGGCACTTCTGTTCCCCCATCCAGCTCCTCACATGCACCCAATGGCCCGGCCTGAAGCACTGCCCCATTGGTGATGGGGGTGGTGGGGAAGTTGTCTGCTTGCTGTCCCCCACAGCTGCCCTTCCCCAGCTCCCCCTGGAATGTCCCCTGGTCCAGATATGCAGGTGCCTGCTCTGCAGCTCTGCCTGACTCCTCCCCAGCCATGCTCTTTGCACCAGCTCCCTTTGCCCCACCAGCTTCCAGCCCCAGCATGAGCTCTCCTTTCTCTGCTTCCTCACATTGCCCTTCAGCCAGCTTTTCCATCTTTGCTGCTGAGTTCTCCTCTTCTACTTTCTCCTTCTCTTCTTCTTTCTCCACTGTCTCTTCCATTGTCTCTTTCTTCCCTTCTTGTTTCTCGACCACTGCCTCCACTTCTTCCACTCCATCCTCCTCCTCCACCTTCCCCACCTCTTCTTTTCCCTCCACTGCCTCCTCCTTCCTTTCCTCCTCCTCCTCTACCTTCCCCATCTCTTCTTCCCCCTCCTCTGTCTCCTTTCTTTTCTGCTTCTCCTCCACCATGTCTTCTTCCCTCTCTACTGTCTCCTCCCTTTCTTCCTCCTCTTCCACTGCCTCTTTCTTCCCTTTCTGCTCCTCCTCCATTGTCTTCTCCTTTTCCTCTGCCTCTTCAACCACTTCTTCCTCCTTCTCCACCATCTCTTTTTCCTCCTCCACCATTACTTTTCCTTCCTCCTCCTCCTCCTCCTCTCCTCCCTCCACCCCCCTCTCTGCCCCACAGCTCTCCAGCTCTGCCCTGCAGACACCCAGCTTTACTTCCCCACCCTGTCCCACCCCATTTCCCACCACTTCAGCCTCCCCTGGGGCTGTCCCTCTTCCCCATTCTTCCTTTCCACATCCATCCCCAGCCATTCCTCGTTCTCCTTCACCAACCCCAGCTTCTCCCATTCCCACGCCCTGCTCCCTTCCATGACACCCAACCTCCTCCTGCCGCCTCCCACCCCCGCCAGCCCTCCCCCCGCGGGGCTGCTGGAAGAGCCCCTGATAACGCTTCCGATCTTCCACGTGCTTCTTCCTCATCCTCTCCCCCAGCAGCTTCAGCTCCTTCTTGACGGCGGCCGCCATGGCGGGGTCGAGGTGGGCCACACGTAGGAAATCCTCCCGCGCCTCTCGCTCGTTCCACACGGCCGCGTGCGCCTTCGCCCGCTTGAAATAGGCCTTGGCATTGTCTGTGGGATGGGGCCAGTGGGGTCATTGGAGCCCCCAGGTACCAACATGGGTGTGGGGATGTGGTGTGGATGCTCCCATGGGTAAGGGTACCTCGGGGAGATGGGGACCACGAGGAAGGAGAAACTGGTCATGGGGGTTCCTCTGTGGGTAAGGGACTTAAGGAACGTTTGGAGAGCACTGTGGTGGGCTGGGGGATCTGGGGACATGGGTGCAGGTGTCATTGTGGATGAGGGAACCTGGCTGAAATGGGACATTGTGGAATCCAGAGGATGGGGGCACTGTCATGGGCACCAGGCATATGTGAGCTGGGGGTCTGTAGGGCAAGCCCCAGGGGCCAGGAGCACACGGTGTGGGGTTCTCAGGGCACATGGGTACCGTTGTGTTTCTGGAGCAGCTCCGTGGTGTGCTCCAGCACCTCATAGTACTCTCCCAGCTCCAGCTGACACTGGCAGTAGTTGAGCACCAGCGGTGTGACCAGGCTCTCCAGCTTCAGCCAGCCTTCCTCCCATGGCTTCTCCTACCAATGGGGTATCATGGAAGTGCTCATCCCCTTACCCAACAGGGGACTAATTGGCCAAGGAAAGGCCAGCAGGGATGGCGGGAGGTGGCCCACCTTGGCCTGGAGGTTCCTCAGGCAGATGACAGCCTCCTGGTACTTCTCGGCTGCGCGCTGGAATTCCTTTTGGAGGACGAGGCGGTTCCCCTCGCTGTGCAGCACAGGCACGGCCGCCAGCTTCTCCTCCTTGCTCATGGCCCAGGTGTCACGTTTGTAGGCTGAGGGCTCCTCCACCTGTGTGGGCAGTGGGCACTGAGCCCCTTCACCAACTGTTCCCCATCACCCTGCCCTCTCCTTACCCGGAACAGCTCCATGATGAAGATGAGGGGCTGAGGTGTCCGCTGAAGTTCATCCAGGTCATCGTAACCCGTGCTGTGGTAATCAAACATGTTGCCCATGCCGCAGCGGTGCTTCTGCCCTTCCAGGGGGTCCCGGCCCTCTGCAATCCTCCGCATGCCCTTGGAGACCAGGGCGTACATCCCTGTGTGCTGCAAAGGGACGGAGGCCAAAGCCACACGTCTTTGGGCTGCACAGCCCGATGCGGGATGCAGATGGGACTCATCATACCCCTGAACCCCTCACTCACGATGGCATCGCACCAGAACTCCGCAACTTCCCCCGTCCTCATGGAGCAGAGCAGCGTCTCCCAGATCTCAATCTTGAACATCTTGCCCACGATGATCTCCATGGGCATGCCGGCCTCCCGGCTGTCATCAATCACCGTCCGCTCAAAGTTGTCCTTCAGTGTCTGGAAGTGGAAAGTGATCTGCCCCAAAGAAAGCGTGGTGGTGACGGGGTGGCCTCATGCTTGGCCTTGGAGCAGGTCTATGGGGTAGGAACCCCCCCCTCCTGGGGCCAGGATATGAGGACAAGCCTGCTGCTGGTGAGATGCAGGTTGGATTGGCAGCTCTCTGTCTGCAGCGAGGAGACTGTGCCTCCTACCAGCTCAACTCAGACAGAAAGCAGCTGGTGGGGCATCTTAATGCTCATCGGTGCTAGAACTGGCTACTTCACTTGGGTACCCCTTCTTAAGCCAGGACAGCTCCAGGACTTCATGGCATCCACATGGATCTGTCCATTGATATGGGCTGAGGCTCTCAGAAGCCCTGTTGTCCCCTCCACTCCCATTTGATGTGCCAGGGAAAGGAGAAGGATTTCCAGCACCCCATCATGGCTGCTGAGCCCCACCGTGCCTGGCAGAGCAGAGTGGCAATGGGCAAGGAGGGAGGCGTCAGAGCTGCTCCCTTCTCTCTTGGGGCCCTGGGACAACAACCAACATGATTTACCTTGCTCCCATCCTGGAACTTCGGCAGCTCCCCTCGGCCTCCATGCAGGATCTTCTTTCTGACCCCTTCCACGTTCAGCAGGTACGTTTCCTCCATGGCTGCCCCCAGGACAGGTCACACACATGCACACACCCGTGTGCACTCAGGGCCTCCCCAGGCTCAGTGCTCTCCTCGAGGCAGCTCCGTTTCCAGCCTATAGACATGTCATCTCCCAGAGCTGCCACCAGCCTCCTGCTTTCTGTGCTGGCTGCACCCACACTACAGCAGCCCTTTCCCCTTTCTCAGCACGCAGGATAACACTGTCCCAACGCGATGCACTCTGTTGTGTTCTGCCAGCTGCCAAATGGAACTGCCTTTCTAATCCTCTTCCCACCCTGCCAGGTTAATCTGGGATTTGCCTGCCTATTCTGTGAGGAATTAAAGAAATTCCCTAATCAGGAGGACCTCCTTTCTTACGCAGTCTGAGAGTGTGTGGGGTCCCCTTTGCACACAATCTCCCTTTTACCCAGCTGTGCACAGAGCATTCCAGTGGAAGGAACCCAGCAGTGCCAGGGGAAGCAGCAGCCAGGTGGCAAGCTAACAAGAAGTAGTGCTAATCTGTCCCCTGGAGAATATAGAGGAACAGAGCAGGGTTGGAAAGGGTCCTTTATTGAGTCTGGTTTGCAGACAAGCATTTCCCAACTACAGTGTCCAGCTCCCACCACATTCAAGACTCAAAAAAGTGCACAGACCTGCATCACACCGACCTAGAGAAAACCAAATCCCTCTTGAATATTTACAGCAAGTGCCAGCCTCTGGCTGCTCTCACAAGCCTAATTCTACAGCCAAGCTCAGCACAAGGCACATAGGAGCAGCACTGGACACAGAACCTCTTGCACTGCCTTAAAGCAGCAGCAGTGACTGCAGCAAGACTTCAGAATGGGATTGAGCACTTCGAGCTCTGCTTGCTTCTATATGCCCTGCTGCTCTGGTCAGGTCCATGCCTCACTTCTCCATGAGGGACTCCAGCTGCTCCTGCAGAGATGTCATCTGGAGAGAAGGAGAAAGGTGTCACAGAAACAAAGGGCTGGGCCTCCTTGCACTGCAGAGCTGCTGCAGACCTTCCACCTGCAGTAGTGGCTGCTTTGCCCGCACACTGCAGGGAAGCATGCCCTCCATTGGGGGAGCTTCCTCACCTGCTGCTTCTCTCGCTCTTCCTGCTGTTTGAACTCATCCAGCACAGCTTGGAGACGGGTCTACGGAGACAAAGACACCAGACCACAATTATCAATACACTCTGTTAAAGGCTGCTGGTACGGTATGTCAAACAGTGCAGTGAGTGAGTGATTCCCAAACTGCACTAACCCTCATCTCCTGCAGTTTCACAGATTGCTTTGCCTCCGTGGGAAAATGCAGGAATGTATGGTCACAGCACAATTATTTTTAAGCCAGCATGCAAATGCTCCTGGCTTCCATGGTTTTTTCGGGACACCACTTGAATCAGTCCACTAAACACATGACTTAGAAGAGACCCCAGGAGATCTCTCACCTTGAGGGCTAGGTTCTCTACTTTCATGATGAGATCTTCCTGGCGCTTCCTCCTGTCCTGGGTCTCCTGGAGTTTACTCTTCAGGTTGTCAATCTGTTTCTGGATGCCCATGACTGGAAGAGAGTGAGCAGAGACCTGCAGCAGAGGCTGAGCTGCCTGGCACCCCAATGATTCTGCAGCATTGCCAACTGACTCACCTATCTGGTTGGACCCCTCATTCTCCTGCTGTTGCCCATCGGATTCATTTGGTTTGTCCTGCAGCTGCCTTTCCAAGTCCTCCTCGGTGTCCATGATGTTCAGGTCTTCATCATCATGATGATCCCGCTCATCTTCATCTTCACTGCTGCTGCTGATGTCATTAAATATCTCCCGCAGTTCGTCGTGTTCTAAAGAGTGAAAAATGGAAGAGGAAGAACAGAGCTGACAAACAACCCAGCACCCTGTGCCTGTCATGGGCACTGTCATTATATGGTGTTCATTTCAGTGCTGCCCTCTCTTCTTTGGGTACCTCCACTCCCAGTGGGTTTTACCTCATAAAGGAGAAAGCAGCCTTCCCCACTGTACCTGAGGAGCCATGGCCTTGTTTATGCCCTGACATCCCTGGGGAAGAAATGTCCAGGCTCGTGAGTGAACCATGGTTGTCCACTTCTTTTGTTTCATCTTCAGCAATGACTTCCCAGCCTGAGAGTTGGAGTGGATGAGTCAAGGAACAAATGAGTGTGAAAGGTGCAGAAAGCTAAAAACTGCAGCTCATCTCCCCCTCCAACAGGCACAGCCTTGCAATTATGAATACCCACAATGATCCACCCCAGCCCCCCTTTTTGGAGACCTGCCCTCTACCATTACTTAAGTTCCTGCTCAATGCAAGGAGGGTCACCAGGAAGATACAATAAGCTTTGAAAAAGGCAAAGATAAAGTTCTAAAACTTCAGTGTCACACGTATTTACCTCCTAACCTCTGACACCCACAGACAAAGCTGAACTCAGCTCTCTTCACAACCCCCAGATCGTTCACCCCCCCACCCAAGCTTTTTTTCTCCTAAAAGGATACGGACACTGACAGCTTCAGCATCAGTGCTCAGGAGACGCTTCACCTCCTTCTCCACATCAGGAGATTCAATGTACTGCATCAGAGAGGGGAAAGAACAGGCAACCCATGAAACAACTCGTGCAGGTAGCTGTGTGCTGCCCAGCTCCTATCCCCAACCTCCAGACAGAGCTCAGTTTCAAGCCTCTCTTCTCTTATTCCTTCCACTTGATCTTTGCTCACGCTTCACCCGAAAAGTAATTTATGCACCTCCAGAACAGTGATCCATATTTTTCTGTGCAGATCTCCCTGCTGGGTTGTATGCTCTCACTTTCCTACTACTCTGATGCACCCCATCAACAGAACTCCAGAAATAAGACTTCCTATGTGTATACTGAAAGTGCTCAAAGTGCCATTCACTGATGGATGGTCAACTCAAACGCTTCCCATCTCTCTCAAAAGGAGGTTTCATTTGTCACTTTTAAATCAGCCATGTATCTTAAGGTAGTGACAGCTAATCTCTCTTGAGGGCTATACGACTGCCTGAAATAATTTGTTTCCCAAATGTCATGCAAAATATCACTCTGCTGTGTTCTCAGAAACTGCAAAGCAGAGAGCAGTTCTTCCCAGCCTCATGGTGCTGCATCTCCCCAACACCTTTCCTGGCTTATGCGTTTGTACTGAGACAGTCTCTGAGCTCCATCTGTTGTCACTCCCCCAGCTGAAGTAACAGCTATTCTATTTGTAGTGCTGCTTGCTGGGGAAGTGAACGAGCCATGCATAGAGAGAAGAGTTCAGCTGGGAAAGCAGGAATGAGTGAAGTCTTACTTCCATGCAACCCCTTCTTCTCTGTGAGCAGGAAGAGATGCACTGTGACAAAGCAGCCACAAGAACAGAGTCCAGCAGTTCTCAGCACAGAGTGTATTCCCACCTCAGAGGCATTTTGGAAACACAAAGAGGAACACCCAAGGAAGGCTTTAAGAACACTTGCCTGCTTTCTCCCTCATCTCTGGCAAGGAAACATGCGAAGCAATGCTAAGACACTGCTTTAGGACGGATAGATAGTTACAGCTCCAGTATCTCTGCCCTCTGATTCTTTGGTTATTACACCTGTCAGCATGAGAGAAACAACTCACCTTCTTCTTAGCTGTCTTCCTGAATCGTCTCTTCCGTACATTTTTCAGGGGAAGAGTAACTGCAACAGAGCAGATTGCATGTGTCAGGCAGATGGCCTAAGGAGAGAGCTGGGTCTGGCAAACCTGATCTGCCAAGAGGGAGAAGTTCCCTTCAGGAACCCAGACAGCGCTAAAAGCAGAGCAGCAGCACAGCCAGCACCCAGCAGAGCTGTGGGGATGCTGGGGCTGTGGGATGGAGAGCACAGGCAGAGCTTTTACTCACTGCCATGGTTCCAGATGAATTTCTTCTCTCGGTCCTTGTCCTTTTTTTTGTTTGCCTTGGGGTCAGTACTCACAGTCTGCTCTTCCAGAGGAGGGTAGAGATCGCCATCCACAGTGCAAACAAGCATCTGAAACCCCCATACAAAAACAAAGGTTGCTTATTGCAATGCAAGAACAAAAGGACATAAAAGCTTTGCTGGAAAATGAACAGGGGCTGCCAAAGGGATTCACAGGCACAAACAAAATCCAAACATCAAGCCTGTTTCTGAACTACTAATATGACAATACAGAAACTGGCCACGTTATACCGGGTGTCAATCCATTAAAGTGGGCACAGGTTTTCTCAGAGAGAGGAGCAAGCAAGAAGCTGCTGAGGCAGGCAAGAAGAACAGCCCATACCTGGCAGATATCTGCTGTCTTATAGAAGGTTTTCTTGTCGATGGTTTTTAAGCTCTCGATGATGCAGGGCAGGTCTACCAGCTTGGCTGCCAGCGGCACTCGATCCACACGAACGATCCCATGGCGCCCATCAGCTGTGCAAAGTCACGGGACAGGTTAGTGCTGGGAAGGTTGGAGAGGAGGAGAAACATTGTCTCAGAAGCAGCAGTGAGGCACTGGCACAGGCTGCTTCTCACTCACCGTGCAGCTCAATGGTGAGTCTGTCTTTCAGGTTGACGCTCCCGGACTGAACTGCTCTCCTCACAGTGGAGGCGTATTCCTGAAATGGTTGGGCAGGGTTATGCTGGGACCTGGTGTGTTGCTGCCCTTAAAGCCACTGAAGGTTTGTGTCCAGTCTAAGTTAGACATTAGGAGGAAGTTTTTCACCCAGAGGGTGGTGAGGCACTGGAACAGGTTGCCCAAGGAGGCTTTGGATGCCCCATCCCTGCAGGCATTCAAGGCCAGGCTGGATGTGGCTCTGGGCAGCCTGGGCTGCTGGTTGGTGACCCTGCACATAGCAGGGGGTTGGAACCAGATGAGCATTGTGCTCCTTTTCAACCCATGCCATTCCATGGTTCTATGATACCCAGCTTTAAACAACACTGTCAACCCAAGGCAGAAAAACAATTCTAAAAGCCAGCCTACAACCTGCAGGGAAAGCTGTACCCTCCTCCAAAAATCATGCATTAATCTCACAGGCCCACTACTCCTTGTGTGCTTCTTCCCCTCAAGAAAAATGAAGCTGTGACAGCACTGTGAGGCCCTGACAGTGAAATCCTGCACAGCAGCTGGGGGTACAGCAGCCTCATGTGGTCTCATGATCCAGTGCCTCAGGTTAAGCACATGCAAAATAGTGTTAAGCGTGCTGATAGCAATAACAACTAACGACTTATCATTTGGTAATCATAGGATGGCTTGGGTTGGAAGGGACCTCAAAGCCCACCCAGTTCCAACCCACTGCCATGGGCTGGCTGCCCCCCAGGGCACCTCCAGGAACGGGGCACCCACAGCCCTGTGCAACAGTGCAAGGCCTCACCGCCCTCTGAGTAAAGGATTTCCTCCTGACATCTAACCAAAATCTCCCCTCTTTTAGTTTTAAACCATTCCCCTTTGTCCTATCACTACGTGAAGTCAATTCTCCTCCTGCTTGTGAGCTCCCCCATCCACAGGGAGGTCTCCCCAGAGCCCCCCCCTCCCCAGGCTGAGCACCCCCAGCTCTCAGCCTATCCTACAGCAGAGCTGCTCCAACCTGGGAGCACCTCGCTCCCATCTCCGGACCCTCCCTGCTCTGAGAGGTCAGGTCATAGAGTGCTTTACAAGGGTAGAGCAGAGGGTAACGACCGTCCCCTCCCTCTGCCCACCTCTCTATAGGACGCAGCCTCTTTCCCAGCCCCATTTTCACCCCGTTCATCCCCCCGGAGCGCCGTGCTCCGCCGTGCAGCAGCAGGGCAGTTCGGACGGAGCGGACAGCGGGCGCTCACCGGCGGCAGCCGCAGCACGAATTGGCTCTCCAGCTCATGCGGAGCGTCGTCCTTGCTCTTACTCATCCTTTCTGCCTTTCACCTTAAAGGAAACAAAAAGATCGAGCCGAGAACTCCACAGCTGGAAGTGGATCCATAAGAAATGCCGAGCCCGGCCCGGCTCCCAACGCGACCCGATACAAAACAACCCAACGCACAGCTCCGGGCGCCGCTCCGCGCAATGCCGGACCGCTCCGCGCGATGCCGGGCGGGGCGATGCCGGGGCGGAGCGCGGTGTGCCGTCCGGGCTGCCCGCAGCCCCGCACCGCCCGTTCCGTGCTGGGGGAAAGGCATCGCAACGGACCGGAGCCGCCATGGGAGCGGCGGGAGATCGGCACGGTTTTTACGTAGGGCTTGGTTTGGCTTTGGCTTCCAGCGTTTTCATCGGGGGCAGCTTCATCCTGAAGAAGAAGGGGCTGCTCCGCCTGTGCGGCCGCGGTCGTCCCAGGGCAGGTACGGCCCGAGCTGCTGGGGATCCGCCTGTAGCTGCGCGGCGCCTTCATTGCCGCGTCCGTTTCTCCCCCGCAGGGCACGGAGGACACGCGTACCTGCGGGAGTGGCTGTGGTGGGCAGGGCTGCTGTGCAGTGAGTACCGAGAGCTGGGGAAAGGCTGAGCGACGCTGCGGGTTTGCTCCCAGCCGCACCGACGTGGGGAGGAGGGACGCCGGGATGGGGGCTGTGCCTCTGTTCTGCCCTCCTGAGGTCCCGTATTGCATCCAGAACGCGGGATGGGTGCGGAGGAGCCCACGAGGATGCGCAGGGGTTGGGGCAGCTGTGCTACGGGGAAGGGCTGAGAGCTGGGAGTGCTCGGCCTGTGCCTTCCCTGCAGCCTTCGTGCACGGTGCTGCCCAGAGCCGGGCTGCACCATCCCTGTGGTGCCCGGGTGGGTGGCTTTCACCTTAAGGCTGAGTGCTGGGCAGCCCTGCCTGCAGCAGGGGATGGGAACTGGCTGACCTTTGAGGTCGCTTTCAACCCAGGCATCCTAGGATTGCTGAACTGTTTGATTTTTATCTCCAGAACGTGTGGGGATGTTGATCTAATTATAACTCTAAATTATTTCGAAGCCCTGCTAAATAGGAACTGAGGAACTGGTCTGACTGGGTTGGGTCGGTGCTCCTGACCCTGCCCAGACCCTGCAGTCAGGTGATGCTCATCCAGCACAGCAGGTAACACCAACCCAGCAGCTCTGCTGCATGCTTGTCAAACGTGACACTTGATTTACCCTGCAAAAAGCCCTAAGAACCTTTCCAGCAGAGATTAACTTAGAAAAACGTAACGAGCCAAAGCTCCTTTCAGCTTTGAGGACATGTGAAGATGTTGCTGTTGTTATTGCTTAGCTGGATGACCACGTGTGGCTGAGGATAACCACACGTCACCAGGAGCCTCCTGTGTCCTAGAAGGAAAAGCTTCTGCTTGTTCTGGTTGGCACTGTCCTCTCCTGGTTGCACATGGGAACTCTTCTGTCTGCACACAGATTTGTATTACACTGAACTGCTCTTTACTCTGATGTTCAACTGACAGAGTTTCTCTTGCAGTGGGAATTGGAGAAGCAGCAAATTTTGCTGCCTATGCCTTTGCCCCTGCAACGCTGGTAACTCCACTGGGTGCTCTGAGTGTCCTCATTAGGTAAGCAGCCTCAGAACCATCCTTACCTCACTTGCCACCACGAAGTGGTGAAAGCTGCACTGCTTTCCTCTGTCCCTTCCCTCAAATAGTCCATTCCTAACTGCTAGGCCTTTCTTGTTTTGTTGTTGTTGTTTTGTTTTGATTTTCCAGTGCGGTTCTGTCTTCCACCTTCCTGAATGAGCAGCTGAATGTTCATGGCAAGATTGGCTGTGTCCTAAGCATCCTGGGCTCCACAGTGATGGTAATCCACGCTCCCCAGGAAGAAGAGGTTTCCAGCCTGGAGTCAATGGCAGAGAAGCTGAAAGATCCAGGTAGCTAAATAAAAGGCGTCGTATCAACTTCAGACTTGGAAATAACAGTCCTGGGGGGGGGGGAACAGCTTGACTAGACTGATGGGGACTCTCTTTCCCACCACACCCTGCAGCATTTAGCTTTCTGCTGCCCTCCTGCACGGTTCTCCTGTAGGGCTGTGTCCCCCCTTCTTGGTCAGCATGCCTCCAGCAGCTAGTAATGTCATAGGTTCTGGGTGTGCCACTGCCCCGCTTGCTGCTCTGTCACTGGGGCTACTGTTCTCCATTCTGATAGAGCCTTTAATCATTCTTTCTCCAAGGATTCATTGTGTTTGCTGTGTGTGTCCTGGTGAGCTCCCTCCTGCTCATCTTTGTGGCTGGACCCCGTTACGGACGGAGCAACGTCTTGGTTTATGTTTTGGTCTGCTCTGCCATCGGCTCACTTTCTGTATCGTGTGTCAAAGGCTTGGGGATTGCCCTGAAAGAACTGTTTGCTGGGAAGCCAGTCCTGAAAGAACCGCTGGGCTGGGTGCTCCTGGTGTGCCTGGTGATCTGCATCAGCGTGCAGATCAACTACCTGAACAAAGCCCTGGATATCTTCAACACATCTGTGGTCACTCCCATTTACTATGTGCTGTTCACCACCTCAGTCATGACATGTTCTGCCATCCTCTTCAAGGAGTGGCAACACATGGTGCTAG
Source organism: Phasianus colchicus (assembly GCF_987193195.1). NCBI lineage: Eukaryota > Metazoa > Chordata > Aves > Galliformes > Phasianidae > Phasianus > Phasianus colchicus. The sequence continues at coordinate 18,240,611 of NC_143449.1, forward strand.
ACAACATCATTGGCACCATCAGCGGCTTCCTCACCATCGTGTCCGGCATCTTCCTCCTTCATGCCTTCAGGGACGTGCCCTTCACCCCAGACCTCCTGCCCCTCTTCCTGCAGCAAGGCAGGGCAGACCTGCGCACGGCGTGGAGGGACACAGACAGACATCAGTCATGTCAGCACCAGCCTCTTCTGCCTTCGGAGGACAAAAGTTCTCAAAGCACAGAAGAGGAGGAAGGTGAAAGTGTATGAGGAAGCTTCTGAAGTGCTGTGAGCTCCCACCAGCAAGCAGCTCCTCCATGCAAGGTTGAACTTGCTGCATTGGATACTGCTGGGTACTTGTGTGTGTGCAGAGCCAGCAGTTGCCTTTTGCCTGCCTTGGGTGTGTGATCAGTGTGACCTCCCACTGTCTGGGAGCTGAGGCAGGGACTGCAGCCTCCTTCATTGTTCCAGACATGAGTGCTGAGAACAGCCCTGTTGCCAGGACCCAGTGCCTCTTCAGCTTTTCTTTTATGAGGGATTGATCTGCCCTTGCCAGGATCTGCACAGAGGCCTGCAGCACTAACACAGTGCTAACCCTTACTGAAGACAAAGACTGGGGAAGCCTCCGAGCATTTTAAAAATTTTTTTAGATTATTTTGTCACTGTTAATCTTCTAACGTGGTGCTGATATGATGTGGATAGAAGAGAAGTGCCTGGCCTTAAGGATGTCATACCCAGAGTAGTACTTCAAAAATTCTTCTGTAAACTGCTTGTTCAGCTCACTGTTAGAATTTATTTACAGGTTCACATCCAAGACAAGAATACAGCCAAGACTGGAGAACTTCAGTGGTGCTGCCATGTGCTGTTCTTACAGAGGGGAATCATGCAGCATCTGTTGTGCAGGCTGATGATGCACCTGCATACAGCATTAAAGCCAGCAGTGTTCAGTTACCAAGAAGCTGGAAATGTATTTGTACCAAGAGCTGGGCCAGCACAGAGGGGCATGAAGGATAACAGGGATAGAAAGAATGATGCAGGTGCCTGAAAGAAACTCAGGGAGGGATGGGATGGCTCACAGTGGGGACAGGAGGGACCTAACAGTCTATAGCTATTGAGGTAAGCTTTGGAAAGATGGGCAGATAGCTGTATCCTTGCAGGTTAGTATATGCATAGCTCTATTTAACTCATTCTGAACTCACTCCTAGGAAGGCTGCTGGCTACAAGACACCCATTAGATGCTCCACACACCCCATCTAGACACCCACAGCAAACTGTCATGCACAGAACTACTTTATGAGGTTTCTCTGTAAGAGCTCCAAGCCACATGTTAATAACATGGGTCACTCCATGCTTCCCAGAGCAAGGCTGTCTGCAAACAGTGCTGAAACGCTACACTGCGTTTCAGAAGGTGAATCAGTAGCTGCTGGTTGTTTTTCCAATTAGAAGCTCTGTGTAATTTCCTAGGGGCAAAAGTCCAGAAGACACAGCCACAGGCTTCCTTCCAGTAATCCCCACAAATAAAGGTGCAGGTAGTTACAAAGCAGCTGGCTGTATTTTTCCTGTACTTAGGCTCTCTGTAGAAACTATACAAGGAAGCAGGTTCTGTTAACCCTTAGGGGAGGAAGGGGAAAGGCCACAAATGTGAGCTTTGATTCATGGGACCAAATATGTTCAGCAACAAATCAGAATTCACAGCAGGTTGCCTACCCAGAAGGCAATTACTCCCCCTCTCTTCTAATTTTGCAAATAAATAGAATCACTAGGAAGGAGAAGGAATTACAAGAATGCCACATTTCCATTTTTCAGTGATCAACTACCTGAACAAAGGAGAATTTCATGTTAAAAATTTGACCCACTTAATATTTATTACATTGACTAGGAGAAAGCAATGAATGGAGCAAGTCAGTATCGAGAGAGCCGTGCTGCAATTTGAAAGTTTGCCACTTGACAACATGAATGACTTTGGGGAAGCCTTGAAATGTCTTCCAGCAGTTGACACTGCCAGGGATGTTCACCATGCCCAGCAGCTCTCCTCATTAGGGGTGCCTGTGCTGGTGCAGTCCTGCTGCTCTCCTTCTGCACAGCCATGGGGACTGCATGGCTCGTTGGCACCTACCGAGGAGGGTCAGTTTTGTGCAACGAAGGTGTGTGCAGCACTGTTTTAAGGCAGCAGTGGCATGCTTAGTGCTGGAAGCACCTCTGCTGGGAGCATCCCCACCACCACCACCTCATGCATGACACCTGCAGCCCCTGTGTCCCAGTGTGAAGATGCTTCCTGGTGATCGGGGATGGGCGCAGCACAACACCTCACTGAAGAGCGGGTGGATCCGTTACTGGCTCTCGTCTGGCTGGCTGCAGCTTTCACAAAACCGTCATTTAATTAAACCCTACGCCCTGGAGCTGACCTCGGCTTGTCGGGGCAGCAGAGGGATGGGCGCAGGGTGCAGCAGGGCCATCCCACCCCCCATTTTTGGGGCCGCTCAGTCGGACAGGCTCTCTGAGAAGGCCGATTTGGATTTCTGCGTCTGTTCCAGCCGGTTCAGGATGAACTGACTGGTGTCGATGAAGCGCTCCACGCAGTTCACGAAGCACGTCTCAGCCCGGCTGTCCAGCTTCGGCCCGGGCTTGTCCATGCACTTCTCCTGTGGAGCAGTGGCTGCTTTGGATCCGGGGATCCCCCCCTTCAAACTCCCGCCCTTCCACCTCAGCCTCACTGAGGCCTCCCCTCCCCGGAACAGCCCGTGAGGCTCTCCTCGAACCCCAAACCCCGGCGCAGAGAGCTTCCACCGTGCCCCCATCTCCCTCCTCCCACAGGACGAGGCCCACCCCACCGCCTCCTTAGGTTAACCGCAGCCTCTGCGCCCTCCCGCCCTCCCAGCTCTCGCCGTACCCAGCAGAGCTCGGTCATCTGGTGCACCAACTGCTGGAACCGCTGTTTCTGAGTCTCCACCTCGATGAAGCGCTGGAGCTGCGGGTCGGCTCCCCCCAGCCCGCCGCCGGACGGCGCCTCCATGCCGCCGCCTCCACGACCTTCACGTGCCGCGCCGCGCTGCGACCGCGCATGCGCACACCCGCCCCCTTACTTCCGCCCGCCTGCCCCTCACTTCCGCCCGCCTGCCCCTTACTTCCGCCCGCGCTGCGCATGCTCAGTGTCGACAGGCCCGGAGCCGTTAGAGGGGTTTATTGAGGGGTTCTGTGGGGCTCCTCAGCCCGCGCTGTGTGCACAGCGGGTGCCCAGGCGCTGCCCCGTTTCCCCGGCCCGCTAGTTCCAGCCACCGGCACCGGGAAGGGAGGGCGGCTGGGGGTGGTCACGGCTCTTCGTCTGTGATGTCCACGATGCTGCCCAGCAGCGCGGTGAAGGTGGGGCGCTCCTCGGCCTTCTGCGGGGCGAGAGGAAGGGCTGTGGGGCCCGCACCGCGCTGTGCCCTCTGCCAGAGCCACGGCGCACACGTACCTCGTGCCAGCAGCTGTACATGATGGCATAGACCCGCTCCGAGGCCTGCTGGGGCCTGTAGAGACGCAGGCCTTGGATGACGTGCTCTGTGGTCTCGCTGTTGTTAAACCTCTCGTAAGGCATCTTTCCCAGAGAGTAAACCTCCCACATCAGCACGCCTGTGGTGGGAAACGGTGGGGACGCATCATAGCATCCCTGTGCAGCGGGCTGCTCACTGCTGTTGGGCCTCCTCCTGCCCCCTGAGTCATTAACCCTGTGTTCTTACCAAACGACCACACGTCGGATTTGCTGCTGAACTTGCTGTACAGAAGAACTTCAGGAGGAGACCACCGAACTGGAAACTTTGACCCCATGGAGCTTGTGTACTCATCATCCAGAACGTATCTGCAGCACATCAACAGATCAGGGCACCTGTCCTCCATTTCACTTCTCACTCATTCACGCAACCAACAAAGCCCAGAAGGAATTCACAGCTTTCAGAGTGAACAGAGTTTGCACTCTGCATGGGTTTCAAAAGGCAAAAATGTCCCTTTGCAGACAAGTTTATGTTAGTCAAGACTGGGAATGAGTGAGGGTGACATAGCAAGAGGCAAAACAGGCTTGTGGAAAGAAGGCTGCAGCCAGGAGCCTGGAGATGGGGGAAGAAGCAGCAAGAAGACAGGACAATGGGAATGAAGGATGTAGGAAAGGGATGATGGAAGGGTGAAGGAGGTTGAGCAAGACAGATGAAAGACACGAGAAAGCAGAGGAAAAGCAGAGCTAGAAAACTGTGGGGGAGATAGACAAAAGTGCAGAAGAAACTGACAAAAGCAATAGGAAATCGAGACAGGAAAGTGACACAGATGTGTCTACCAGACCTGGAAAGGCCAAAATCTGAGACTTTCACAATCCCTTGGTCGTTCACCAAACAGTTGCGAGCAGCCTGTGGATGGAGAGATGGAGTCTGTCATTCCCACCTGCTCCTACTCTCATCTCCCTGTACCACCTGCAACTTTGCCTCATCCACATCCATCTAATGCTTTGCCCCATTTCATCTGGCAAGGCAGGACCCTCTAGGCCTCCTGTTTATCCACAAAGGGACAATTTCCCTGGTGTGATTTTGCCTTGACAAAGCAGCATGAGGAGGAGATCAGGTATGGCACACAGCAGGACTGCACGCTGGCAATGCCAGCCAGAGGCCTGAAAAACAACAGGCTCCGCTTTATGTGGGGATTAAAGCTCCATGTCTGAGCTAGTGACGCTGCCTGTGTCACCTGATGCAAAGCTCTGTTCTAGCCAAAAATGCATTCCTGTCCCCCAGAAAGCTGTCTAATCCTTCCCTTTCTGTTAACCCACTGCACAGCAGTGACTTCAGACATGCCATAGTGGGCACCCTGTATATGCTCAGGTGGGCAGGAAAGCTTGCAGAGGTATTCTGAGGAAAAGGCTGTAGATTCCTCTCTTCACACCAATGAATCAACTGGACCCTGTCTAGGACATGCTGTGGCTACAGCTGAGCTGGAGAGGTGTCCTTTGGCCACATGCCTACCAGGTCTCGGTGCAGAAACTGCTTGGATTCCAGGTACTCCATAGCTTCACAGACATCTTTGCACATTTCCAGCAGCTCAGCAGGCTGGAACCGCCGCTGAGTTTCCCTCAGGAAGTTCAAGAGACAGCCGTTGGCCATGTACTCAGTGATGATGAAGATGGGACGCTGCTTTGTGCAGACCCCATAGAGCTGCACCAGCTTCTCATGAGATAGGTTCCTGTGTTGGGGGCAAGAAGGGCATTTCTGAGCATCTGCAGGGACAAGCTGCAAAAGAAGCATTGCTGAATAAGGAGAGAGAGAATTGGGCAGGGAAAAGTGCTCCTGGAATGCTCACTGGCAAAACCAGCAGAAGGAGTACAGACTCCTGAAGTGCGGATTCATTTTGCAATGCATGAAGCCGCCTGATGCTGTCCCTCCAAACCATTTGGGAGTGCAGGTATTCTGACAAGAATATGCTGCACTGACCTGGGGGCTGCTCACCACTTACATCATGACTTTGGCTTCATCGATAAACTCATCCTCTGACATGGAGCCTTCCCTGATCATCTTGATGGCAACGTTGTATTGGCCTCTCCATTTCCCGTACTTCACCACGCCAAACTGCCCTGTCCCCAGTTCCTTCAGGAAGGTCAGGTCCTTCGGGTCAATCTCCCACGACCCTAGGACAGAGAGTGTGAGTGTGATGAGGATGCAGGTTCCCTTCCTGCAGGATTCTCCCAGTCATCTGCTCTAGCTGGTCCAAGAAGAGCTCATAAGGATGTGTTGCCTGCAAGAATGTGCTGAAAGACCATAAGCATGCCTGAAAAACCATCACAGAAAAATCACAAAGTCCAAAACCTATTCATCCAGGGGATAGACTTGCAAGTCTCTTGGTCAGTACTGTCCCAGAGGGCCACAGAGTATTAGGAAGGGATTCCAGGGAACACTGTGGGCCCTGCTGTGGGGAAACTACCAGAAGCTCAGCCCCAAGAAGTTCCTGCAGATAGAGCACCCAAGCACCCTTCAGGCCCTGCAGCCAGGGAAACTTAAAGAAGCATGAGACAGCTTACCATAGCCCAGGCCAGCTGTGGAAGGGGCACTTTTCTGGTGTCGAGACACAGGATACTTCAGTCTGGATATGAGCCCTGAAACACAAAAAGGTGCATTGCCACACCATGATGTTTCAGCAGGGAATACAGGCCTCCTGCCTTCAGCCCAAGAAAAGGAGGATACTGTGAAGTCAGTAAAACCTGGTGGCCTCACTCTGTCCCTATACTTTCTTTGAGCTTGTCACAGCTTGTCCTTGCTTGGAACATTCTTGTTTCAGCTTTTCTTGGGCTGCATCTTCCTATCTCCATTCCCTGTTTGAGAGATGCTTTATCATCTGCAAACCCACATTGCTGGGTAGGTTAAGAGGGACAGGTTCATATTTTACTTTTGTCCAGAACAGGATTGATTGAAATTGCATCACTAAAAGAGAACAATGTTTCTTTACAGCCTAGTGAGGGCTGTTGATGGGAGAACAAAGTATTATTGAAAGATGTATGGTGGGTGTAGAGGGGTGTTTGATGGATGCTGTCCTGCAGGAATTCAGGGAAAAGGATGATCAGGGGGGTGTGAAGTTCCTGGGGATTCAGCCATGCAGAGCAGAGGTGTGTTTTCCAGGCTGTTTGCTCTGCTAAAGCTGCCACTGGGCTGTCCCAGAGCAGGGAGATGGTGACTGTACTCCACTTGTGTGGAGCCCAGGTGCTACCAGTTTATGAGGGGCATTAGGTTCAGGCTATGGCTGCAAGCTCTGCCTGCACCCATGAGCACTCACCGGCAGAGTTGTGCTGATGGTACGTGATGAGCTCTGGGATGGTGTTGAACAGATGTTTTTCTGCCAGGTAATACTGATTCTGAGGGGTGCAGCATACAACGTAATGGCGGATCATCCCTTGGGGGTCTCTGGAGAGACAGTGCATGGCGTCAGCAGCTTGGGAAGGGCAAGCAGAGAGTGAGAGGTGCCTGGAGAGGCCCTCTGAGATAGCGACAAGCTATTCTTAGATCCACTTACACAGCGGACTTGGCATAAACAGAGACAGTGTATTTCCCTGTCTTGCTGGTAGAGTCTCGGACAATGAAGCCCCCTTCCTTACCCTAAAAGAAAGAGGGTGGGGGGGGGAAGATAGGATGGGGTATTTGTGAGGAAGTGAGCATAGCAGACAAGAGGGACAATCACAGCATGACTAGAGAGGGTGTGGTGAATGAGGAGTCCTGCTTGTGGCCCCTGCTTTGGGGCACCTACTGACTTGCTCTCTGGGAGGAGGTCACAGTGGAGAGAGTTCCTAGGGCTGCTGGGGTAACAACAGGGTTCATTTGTTTGTCCCCCAGGCAGTGCAGGCTAACTATACTGCTGGGCTGCAGTGCTGGGACCATGGGACTCTCAGCTACCTGAGTAATTTCTGGTCTGGATCTAGCCAGCTTTATTCTCCATGTCAGCTACAGAAGAAGGGGCAGTCTTGCATTGCTCCTAAACCTACTGGCCCTCAATATCCACTGCATTTGGAAACACATCGTTTCACTGGAGAGAGACTGATTGACCCTGATGGAGGCCATGTGCTCCTCCCTCCCTTTCCAGCTGTGAACATTGAAGGAGCTGTGGGTACTGGCCTGTTGTCTGGTGGCTTAGAGATGTGCCCAGCTTTCCCTTCCCAGTGCAAGCCAGGGTTGGCCCATGCTACATGTGAGGTGACAGCAGCCTGCAGAGGTCGTGTGTGTAGAAGACACAGACCTGGGAGTCAACACTAACCTCCTGCTTCAGCAGTTGCTCTGCTTGGCTCCGAGTGATATTCTTTGAGTACCACCTGGAACAGGGAGGGAGACAACCATCAGGAAGACCCCCAGGCCAGCCCTGTTCCCGTCCTGGCCTGATTTTGGCCCAGAACTGGATGTAAAAGTTCTCCAGCCAAGCACAACTTGCCAGATCGCCACACTTTCTCCTACTCACTCGTAAATCTCCAGGGAATTGCTGGTTTCAGTGACATAATTGCTGGGGATGTATCCTTCCCTTCTGCAGGAGAAAATAGTTTGAGAGTCTGAGACCAGTTGGAATTCCCCAGTGTCAGGTGAGGGTCCCTGGGGCTGCCCCAGGAGCAATGCTGGGATAGGACACAGCTGCAGGGTGAATGCCACGGACAGTGGGAGCTCTTACCCATTCTTGTCACGGGCTTTCCACCAGGGCAGGTGGCTTTCCTCCAGGATGAGGTACTCCTCGCCTTTCTGCAGCTGCAGGTCCTGCACATTCATTGGCACGTAGTTGTACAGGGCCACCACCTTCTTCATTTCTCCTACTGCACTGGGGGCTGGCTCAGGGGGCAGGGGCTTCATCACCATCTTCCTCATGGCAAGGGAGAACAAGGAACATGGTGAAGCTAGCAGACATGCTATTTCCTGGGCAAAGACCATCCCCAAGCCTGGCCAGGTTAGCACAGCATTGCATCTCAGCTCCCACATATAATTCCAGCAAGAGTGGATATCCACTCAGTGGATATTATTGCACTATTTCCTCTTTGGAGGCCTGTCTTCACCAAAGCTAAATTTCTTCCCTGAACTTTTGGTCTTTATCCCGTATCAGGATTACTCTCTCTTCCCAGCTCCCCTGGGGGACTTCTAAGAGGTGAGATCATTTGACGTTCCCCCAGCTCTTTATGCTCCATCCCCTGGTTCAAGTCCCCTTGGGCTCTACTTTGACATCCTCCTCCAGAGCCAAGCTCTGGTCTATAAAATTCTGCAGACTTTTCTTTCAGCACTTTGGAGCAAACCCACGTTCACTGGTCCTTACCGTGTCCTCCTCAGGAGTGGGGGGAAGAGGCTTTTTTGTTTTGCGATGTGATCGCCCAGCTTTTAAACCTTCACAATACGAAAAACAAAGGTGAAAACAGATCCCTAGCTGCTGCGGGCAGGTGGAAGGTGATCACAAGGGCTGGTGACAGGCAAGGGGAGGGTGCCCAGTGTCTTACTGCCATTCCTGCTCTCCAAGATCTTGCAGCCCATGGCATTCTTGGCTGTCTGGGAGCAGCACAGGTACTGGCCATCAATCCAGAAGCAGGGGTGGTACTTCTGTACCAGGTCGCTGTTGTATCGGATCACTGCAGCCAAGGAGAGGAGATGTATGTGACCCCAAATGCAGATGATCAGCCCCAGTAAATCATTTCACTCCCTGCTCTGCCACTGATACACAGTTACATGGCCCTTCTGCTTGGGTTTCCTCCAGCTAGTTGCTCTTGCCTCTCTGCCACAGCAACGCAAACCCTGTGCCACCAAGCTGCTAGCTAGAGAAGGGCCAGCCCTTCCCTCTCAGTTGGATCAAAGCTCTTCAGCAGCTCTGCAAAAGGACACGAGCACATCTGGAGGGCCAGGTCCTGCTGCAACCAGTCCTCCTGCCAGCTGATATATCCAGCATCCCCTAGGCTGTTGAGGTCCACAACTCACAGATCTTTTGAACTGTTTTTTTTTGTTTGTTTGTTTTTGTTTTTTTTGTTTTTTGGGTTTTTTTTTTTTTTTTTTTCAGAAGTGCTGGACCTGGCTTTCCTGCAGGCAGAGCAGGATGCTGCTACTATCCCCTGCCTGCTCAGCGACCTTCCTTGCTGGGGGGTTGCTCCCTCTCCAAGCAGGCACCAACCGACTTCCTGCTGCTCATCCCCAAGCCATGGGACACTTGGATGTGCCTAAATGCCACCTCAGCATGATGATGGCCTACACTGTCTCCACTGCCTACAGAGAGCCCCGTCTCTCTAGAAAGCAGGATGTAGGTATCCCAGCAGCAAACAGCCAGCATTTTCTCTCTCTCCCTTTCCCTGCAGATTCTGCAATGGCTTCCACTGCCACCCCACCATCCTCCTGGAGTGGGGAAGTGGGGCTGGGGCTGGCAGCCAGGCAGAGCAGCAGGGCTCTTGTGAGATAACTGACTTCCTCGTTATCAGCTCGCTCTGCTTCCTCCTCGCTCAGGCAAACTTCCCTGGGTCAATTTGAGCAGCTAATCTAACCCCACCAGCACAAAGCCACAGAAATAAACACACACGCAGACACACAGGCAGCTCCATCAGATTTTGGCTGACCACAAACAGCCCAGCCTCTCTGTGTAGTGCTGCAGCAAGGCGTTCCCAGCTAGAGGAAAGAGCAGCTCCACAGCAAAGCATCAGCTCAGTAGCATCACACAGGGCTTGGGATGAGCTGGGAGATGCTCCTGGGTTCCTAATATGCTTTTTGTCTTCATTTCCTTCCTAATGCAATGGGGGCTCTACCCTCCCCTTTTGTACTGGTGGAGCTCTGTGGCCACATTTGCCATTTCCTCCAGCTCTCAGTGACTTCTGAAGTTGCTTGAACTGCTTTGGAGCAGGTTTGTGGGATGGCAAGATGCCTCAGATGATGCTGTAGGAATCAGTAGGAAGTGAGTGCCCCTCACCCCAGGCTTGTGCCAGCACAGGGACGGTACAAATGATGCAAGCAGGGGAATAGCCCTTATGACTTCGCTCGTCATGGGAGCACTTTCTGATAGAGCTCTCTTCCGCAGATATGGGATATCGTAACCACGAGGCAGCAAGCCCCCGGAAACCCAATGCTCTGAGTCACACCGCACACGCAGTTGGGTGCCCCAAAACTCACCGCTCTTCAGCTGATGGATCCAGCGTTTGCGCAGCTCCTCTGTCGGGGAGAAGACATAGAGGGGCCCCTCATCATACACCACCTGTGGACAATGTGCTCAGCGCAGGGCCGTGGCTCATGGGGCGAAATAGAACAGAGGCTTGCAGCCAGCCAGAGCAGTCAGTGCAGAGCAAAGGCCGTCTGCTGTGTGCTGGCCCCGTGGTGCTCATGGAACCGTGACAGATATGTTATAAATAAGCCCCTTCCCCTGAGACTTTCCACTTCCTTCTCTGACTTTCATTGTGCTGGGGGCCGTGCTGGGTGCCAGTGAGCCAATTGAGTTGGGGGCTGAGTGAGCAAATAGCATTCATCTTTCCAGTATTGGCCAGGGGACTGAAAACTGCAGGACAAAGCTTAGAGCCGGCATCCATCTCCTTTTCCAGAGAGCTGCCCAATTCCTCACTGCCCATGAAGACTCATCAGCCTGCCCCATACAGCAGCAGAGTGTCCCCAAAATGATGCTGTGCTTGTCCTCATGTCTCCCTGCTCTTCTCACCCCTGCTGCAATGCCAGCTCCTGCCCTGCAGCCAGATGGAGCAGAAAGGTGAAGTGAGCACGATGAGAACTCACCTGAAAGGGGTAGGGGAACCGCTCAATGATGGAGATCTGCTCCATGTTGTAATCCTCCCCTTTCTTCTGGAAGAGAGAGGGAGAGATGGACACTGACATCTCAGCTGCAGCTCATCTGTGGGACTCACAGCCCTTGCCTCTCCTGCCCCATGCTCTGTGTTGGGCTGGACATCAGTACAGTTTGGGCTGTGTGCACAGAGCCCCGTGCCAGACAGCAGTGCCCCAGCAACAGCACAGGAGACAGCAGCAGGGATGCTCACCGGGACCTGCCGCTCAGGGGGAGGGTTGTTTTCGGGCACCACTGTCTCCACGCAGGTGATCTTCTCAATGTCCACCGAGCCCTTCTTGCTGCCTCGGCGCTGCAAGAGACGAGATTGGTTTGAATGATCCCCAAAGTGGGGACCTGGGGAAACCCTCATCCCCATGCTTTGTGCTGGTGAGAGACCGCCAGCAGCACCACAGACTCACCCCGCGCTCAAAGTCATACTCGTAGTAGGACAGCTTGCTCTCCGTCAGCAGGAACAGGCGCTTCTTGAAGTTGAGGGGAGATGTTTTCTTCTTCTGCTGCGAGCGCTTCAAGAAGATGCTCTCCAGGATGATGCTGGCCATGTCAGCCACCCCAGCTGCCTCCTCGCCTTGCTCACGGGATTGCTGCGTGCAGGGTGACACTGACACTGCTCTTGCTCAGCCCAACACCTGCCTGCAGCCAGACCTCACACACATACAGGGTATTTATGGGGTGACCTCTCCCTGTTGCTTCCCTCTTGAGATGCCATGGTGAGAACCAAGCCACCAGCCTACAGGCTCCAGCTCCAGCTGGGTGCTGGTGGCTAGATGGGAGGGAGCTGAGGAGGCTGTGAGAAACGCCGCCTCGGGGAGGAGCACAGAGGCCAAGCTGTGACACCCAGCACCCTCCCTCCTCCTCTCAGCACTGCTGTGTTTGTGTGGGCTGTTTCCTCCCACTGAGCTGCCTGGGCTCTGCCTTGCACAAGGGACAGCTGTGGGGGGCAGGTCCACAAAAAAACAGGGGTTGGTCCTGGCCCTAAATGCCTGCAGTGCTGTGCTGCCAAGAGCAAAGAGCAGCTCTAGAGCCATCCTTCCCCTCCTCTGCCCAGGGAGCCTGCAGGAGCACAGACAATGCTGAACTCCCTTCCCTATGTGAGCCAGGCTCAAAGCATTTCCTTTATCCAGCACACAGAGGTGCTTAAATCCTCCTGCAGCCCCCATCAGCACAGCTCCTGACCCTCTCCAGGAATGGGTCTGGATGTCTGTAGCACCCTATGGCTGAAGGTGTGAGCTGCTCCCATGGAGGGCTGTAACCAGCTCCTGGTCCCACTGCTGAGCCGCACAGAGTCACTACTGATCCATGCCCCCCAGTACCTTCTCTCTGCCTTCTACCCCTTCACCTCAGGTTTGTTCTCTTTTCCCTGGAAAAGTGGGGTCAAGTTCCCTGCTACACATCTGTGCAGCCCACCTGCTCACCACAGGGATCACAAGGGGACCAGAGGTCCCTACATGGCTCTGTCCACTGTACCTCTCCCATGGCATGCCCAGCAGGGGGGTGGGAGCAGGGTGTCCCTCCCACCTTCTCCAACATCCAGTCCCACACCACAGACCTTGTGGCAGCAAACCAGCCCTGCGTGCCTGCAGACAATGAGGCTCCCCCACCCCAGGGCTCCCCCTGTCTTCCCACTGTGGGCCCCATTGCTTAGGGTTCTTTGGGTGGTTTAAAAATAAAAACAACTTAAAAATAATGGGTTATCTGAAGAACCAGCAGTCTCTGATCCAGGGATGAGGGCTGAGGGAACTGGGGACAGGGCAGGTGGCTGCGGTGGCCCACAGGTCATGGGATGCAGGGAGCCTTACCTTGTGTTGCAGCAACTGTGTCACCCCCAGCAGCGGTGGGCAGAACGGACAGGTCCTCACTGTGTCCTCTGGGATGGTGACACCGGGGAGGAAAGAATGGTGAGTGTCACAGAAGGATGCTCTGATCCAGCACAGTGCAGTCTCCCTGTCCCCAGCGCAGCCTCCCCATGTCTGACCCAGCACATTCCTCCCCAGCTGCCCCTCTCTGCCAGGTGTGTAGTAGGGACAAGGAAGGGGTCGATGCATGCAGGGCCACCTGACTCCATCCCTGTGCTGGTGGCTGCCCGGCAGTGCTCACCTCCCCAGTCAGCCATCGCTGCCTCACTGTAACAGCAGAGGTAGCGAGTGGGTGAGCAGAGGCGTCCCCCCCCTAGATAATGTGACTTCCTGCCACTGTCACACCTCGGACAGGAGTGCTTTGACGTGGCCACTGTGCTCAGTGCCACCAGAACTACACACTGTTGAGGTGTTTAAGCAGGGAGGGGAGCTGCAGCAGGCAACCCTGCACAATGGCTGGACAGAAGCTGGGATTCAGTGTGCAAAGGCACTGCCAGCATCCCCACCCCCTGCTCCAGTGCACTCCAGCACTCACAGATCACCCCCACTCTCTGCTCCATGCAGTCCCAGTGCCACCAGCACCCAGCCAGCACCCTGACAGGTGGTTCCAGCACACTCCTAGCACCCACAAACCACCCCAACCTTCTATTCTAGCATAGCCCCACAGCCCCCAGCTCTGATACCCCCAGGGCCCTGTCCTCATGGCAGCAGGATGGATGCCGCCAGCTCAGAGTGCATCCAGGCCTCGTGGCCCAAATAGGGCTGCTTGTCGTGGCACACCACAGCTGCCCAGCACCTGGGATACCTCTCCCATCCCCAGCACCGCCCTGGGGCACACAGCAGAGGTGTGAGGCCGTGAGCCCTCGTGTCACCCACGTCACATCTCTTTCTGCCACATGACCCTGGGATGCAGCCCACCCTGGGTGCCCCAAACTCACCGAGCCCTCCCGGCCTCCCCAGACGGACAGAGCTGTGCTGTGCTGTGCCTGCTGCCCCACGCCTGCCCCGAGCGGCCCAGCACCGCGAGTCGGGGCGGCTGTGGGGACGCAGCGCAGGGACGGCGCTGGGGTCTGCCGTGCAGGGAGGAAGAACGGGGCCGGCCAACCCCACCCTTTCAGTTCCCCTTTTCTGAGTTTCTGACTCAAAGCAGCAGCTGCGTTTCCTCCTGGAGATGGTCGGGGCCACCTCCACACTGTCACCTTCACAGTGCCACCAGCAGGCCCGGGTGTGGGGACAAGGCAACAGGGGCACAGGGCAGGACGAGGGGCTGGGGAGAAGGGCTGGAGTGTGAGAACCAGGCCTGGGGCTGGGAGCTGGGCTGTGGGGTGGGCAGTGGGTGGTGTGTGTGAAGGGCAGGAGGGCTTCTCCTGCACCCCGTGTCCCTAAAACCCCCGTGTCCCTGTGTATCCCTACTCCGCCCCGTGTCTCTGTGCACCCATATCCCCTACTACACCCAGCAGACCCCACGCCCCACAGCCCCCAAGCTCCTCTCTCCCGTCCTCCCCCTTCCCTGCATTCCCCGTCCCTCCCGCCAGAAGGAGGCGCTACGCTCCCAGCTATCCTTCCTCTCTATGATCCTCTCTATGGTCCTCTCACGTCTCCTTCCGCTTCCGGGTCACTCCTTCTCTTCGGCTCACCAGCGGCAAGATGGTGAGCGCTGGCGGAAGGGGAGCGCGGGTTCGGCTTTATCCGCCTCCATCCGTCCCCGCGGCGGCTCGTTCCTCCCGCCCGAAGCACTGAGCGATGCGGGGGGCAGCTCGGCCGGCGGCTGGGCCGGGCCTGGGCGGTGGCGGAGGCCGTAAATGCGGGGCGATGGCGCGGGGCCTGTCCTGGGCGGGGGGGACGGCCGGGCCGCGCTTGGCAGCACCCAGCAGCACCGGGACGGGTTGGCGTCTGTGCGGCTTCTGGCTGTGCTGATCGGCTTCTCCCTGCTCCTCCAGGTGAACGTCCCAAAAACCCGCCGGACCTACTGCAAGAAGTGCGGCAAGCACCAGCCCCATAAAGTCACCCAGTACAAGAAGGGCAAGGACTCTCTCCATGCCCAAGGTGAGGGCGGAGATGCGGGGGGGCAGGGCCCAGGGGAAGGCAGTCGGTGCCGAGGTGATGCTTTTAGGCTCAGCACACGGCTGTGGTGGGAGTGGGGATTTCATCTCATCAGTTGTGCAGCTGGAGGTTGGGGTCTGCAGGTGGTTGGTAGGAATGCCAGCTGTGCTTGTAGCATATCTGAGCTACTGCCTCAACGTACCTGGTTCTTCCTGCAGGGAAAAGGCGCTACACAAGGAAGCAGAGTGGTTATGGCGGCCAGACGAAGCCGATCTTCCGTAAGAAGGTGAGTGCTGCTCCCAGAAGGAGGGCTTGAAACCTTCCACACATCCTGCTGAAGAGGGACACTTCTGTCTCCTCAGCCTTGGTGTGTTCAGACCATAGTGTGGCAGCTCCATGCAGGTGGAGCTGTCTAAGAACACAGTTCCCATCCCAGGCTGCTCCTCGTTCCTCATTAGGTCACCACTTTCTTACAGTGGAGTGATGCAGCATGTTTTTGCAAAGAAGCTTCTGCATGGATCCTGAGGCTTCGAGAGAATACCGTCTTAATGGATTTAATGCTTATAATGAAAGAAATTCTTGAAGCAGCAGTAGGAAGAGTGGTGTGTTTTGTTGCACATGCTGCTGTCTGTCTTCCTCCCAAATTTATGGAGTGCCTGGAACTGTAGTCATATAGTATGTTTTCCTTCTGTGCCCCTACCTACCTTCTGCTAAGGGATGGGTCCTGAAATCTGTGCTGTTACAGTAGGGAAGAACCTGAGGGCCATTTGCTGGAGCAGCTTTCCTCCAGTGTTACTGACCTCTGCAGGAGACCAGTCCTGCCCCAATAAATCCTTTTGCCACTGTTCTTTATAAACATGGGTAGGTAGAGGAGCAGACCCACTCTTTACTGGTCTTTAATATGCCTTTTTGTGTTTAATGGAGCAAGTCAGCTGTGTTTAATCTCTTACTATGTTTTGAGAACAAGCTGATGAATCTTCTAATGGTAGAGATAATGGGCTTGGGCTTATCCTGAGAGCAGTAATTTATCTGCTTTTGGACACTTTGTTCACTCATGCACTGCTTCTCCCTTCCCAGGCCAAGACCACGAAGAAGATTGTGCTGAGGCTGGAGTGTGTGGAGCCCAACTGCAGGTCCAAGAGGATGCTGGCAATTAAGAGATGCAAGCACTTTGAACTGGGAGGAGACAAGAAGAGAAAGGTATGTGTGTGTACCACGACTGGCTGATGATGGAAAAATCATCTGGGTGGGTGTGAACACAGCTTTGGGGGGAGTACTGCCAGCAGCACAGGCTGAGCACTCCCTAAGTGCTGAGTGAGGCTCTGTATCAAGGGGAGGATTATCAGCAACATGCAATGCCTGGAGCAGCTGCAGAAGGGACAGACAGCAGCCTATGTGCTGCCAGGGTTGGAAGAGGGCAAGATTCAGTGGTGAATAAACTCACACTCATCTCTTCCTTCTTATAGGGCCAGGTGATACAGTTCTAAGCTGCATCCTGCTCATTTTTGGACCATATTAAAGTGTTTGGGAGTGATCTGGTACTTGGTTTTGTGTATTCTGTGCTGCTGGTGGGATGAGACTTGCAAGTACATTAACCCAACAGGAAGATATTCCTTGCAAAGGCTTTGTACAGTGTTTCTTCAAAACCTTTTGTAAGCTAGGATCTCCTACCTTGCTTCAAGAGGTGTGTAATATATGTAGAGTACAGGTGCATCAAATCTACTGAGCGTTGCTTCTGGTAATGATCATGGTTTTTACAAGAACAGGGACCTGACCGTTTTCCAAAACTTGATTTAATTTTAGCTACCATGCTTGGTACTCTTGTACAGGTAGGCCTGCTTAGGAACATTTCAGTTGGAGTTGTAAACACAAGCATTAGAACAAATCAAGGCATCCAGATTGTGAAGTAGCCTGGAAGCAATGGTTAAGCATCTGTATCCTGCACCAGAAGGACCTTTAAGTTAAATGCTGCTGCCACCAGGGGAAAGCAAGCAGTTATTTCTGGAAAGGAGCTCACTAAGGAAGGATTCCCTGGTGGCCCCATGAAGGGTGGTGTGGGGAACTGTCATCTAAAGGGACAGCCATTGATGAGAGGAAGGCTTGGGAATAAGGAAAAAGCCTCAAAGCTCAGCTTGGAGGCATCATACTTGATCACTTTAAGCAAATGGCTGCTAAGAAACAGTTGCTAAGAAGTGCTGTGATTTAGACCAATCCCTGAGTTCAGAAGATGGAAGGAGGTGACCACTCTCAGGACAGCATTGATTTTTTTCAGCAGGAACAGCTTTTCATAGTTGTGGACTAAGTGTCCACAAGTGCGAGCTCCAGCCTGCCAAAGCACACAGCAAAGCAGCTGGGCTACACTGCCCTTTTGTGCCTGAAATGCTGAAGAAGAGCTGTAGAGCACTGCATGCACCTCTTACATATCTTTGGTAGTAATGGCATGAATTGTTGCCCTGCTGGGGGCCTTGTGACACCTTGGGAGAGTTGGATGAGATGCCAGAGAAAGGGTAACAGGAGAGAAGCAGCACCCCTTTTTCTGCTATCTCATGGTAATAGTCATGGGTATTTGTTACATTAGACAGAAGGTTCAGCATCCACAGAGAAGCTCTCGAGTAGTGAATGCTTTAGAACAAGGAGTGCAGAGCATAAGGCTTACCAAAAAAACAAAAATCACACCTCCTATAGCGGCACTACTTTGAGCAGTACAGTGCCTGTTGGGTTCACTTCTACACTCAGGGAGGAGACCCAGTTGTGAACCCCCCAGTCCCTGCTGGTTGGCAGGATCTGCTGGATGCAGCACGCTGGGTTGCAGGCCAGCCCATTGCCGAGGAAGGTGAGAGAGAAGGTGAAGTTCTGGGGTCCCCCAATTTCCTGCTGGTTTAGGACTGCCACAGCATAGGCTCTGTCAGATAGGGGCCGTTCCCACAGCTCGAAGTTCTTGTCCTGCCAAGAAGAAAATAAACCACAGGCTTGTGTTAGGGGAGGCAGAACCAGTTGTCTTTGTGCCTGTGTGCCTAAGCAGGCTTCAGGAACAAATGCGTTCACTGGGTTCCCAAACCCTGAGCACTGTCACAGATCTCCAGCGCCTGCTTTCTGAGGAAGCCTGCAGCCCATGTTGCAGAGCTCACCCCCAGCCAGGGCCTGCTGTACCTTAGTGATGCGATAGCCCTGCTTGCCCAGCGGATCCTGGTTGATGGCGATCACCTCCTTGTTCTGGAGCAGCCACTTGGCCTCTGGTTTCATGTGCCGCAGATCATTGGACATGAAGAGCGGCGCTGCCATGATCGCCCACATCGCCATCTGAGTCACTGCCTGGTCCCAGCTCAGCCCAAAGTTCCCAATCACCAACTGTGACAGGAAAAGAAAAATGCCCTCGTAACGTTGCTTGCCAAGGAGAAACTGGGCCAGCAAGCTGAGTGCTGGGAAGTGGCAGGATGCTAAGGGTGGTGCCTGTTTGGGGACTGGTTATATAGGCTTGAGCTCTAGGAACAAGACCAGGTGGCTGCAGAAGACTAGCACGGCAATTCAGTGTGAACCAATGGTGGAAGTAAAGAAGGATCCTTACCTGGCCAAGCAGTGTTGAAGAGTCTGCTCCTAGATGCAGCTATTCATTGCTTGCTAGTACCCAGCTCGACACCTTTTTTTTTTCCCCTCTGATAGGAGTTGCACATCTGAGACTTTCTCCCAGAGGCATATCTGTGTTTGTTAGGATCTGGCACTGCTTGTATAGGCTGCAATACAGCAGCAGTGCTTCTCCTTCTGCACCCAACTGCTGTGTGCTCAGAATGCTGTTCTGCTGCTCTTTTCCATTTAGGGATCCCTCTCATCAAGTGTTTAATCCTAGGACTCCATCAGATCCTTTCCCCCAGTGTTTCTCCTCTCCGTCTCTCCCTCCCCATCCCTCTCAGGCTACAGCTAAGGAAAGAATTTTTTGCTGCAACTGGAAGGGTGTTGCTCTACTTGCCATGTCAGGGTCATTCCAGCCCCCTGGCCCAGCTATCTTCACAATGCTGTCCTGGTGAAGTGCTGTCCACTCCACAATACTCTTGATGCTGTTCCAAGAATCATAGACATCATAAAAGTTCCTCCAGTGATTGCAATACTGTTTGATCTCCGTGTAATTGGGCTGCCAAAACAATGAGTGTGATTAGTCAGAGAGCCTGACTGTACAAGATCGAGACTGTACACAAGGCTAGACTGCATCAGGGATATTCTGGGGGAGAACTGTTAGCTGACAGTGGATAGTATTCTATCTGAATGATGCTGGCTCCCAACAATTCTAGTCTGCCACATTCCAGACAGCACCATCCCAATTGTTCTCCTGGGAAAAAGTTGCAGCCACCTAGCTCTGCTAGAAAATCTCTACAAGTGCTATTTTACCAAAGGTGGGATGGGACCAGTGAGATTAAACTGTGTCATCCTATTACTGTTACAGTAATTATTATTTCAGTAATCACTGCTGTTTCTTGGGTTTACACCCTTTGGTGACTAATGCATCTATCTCTCTGGGAGGGAATGACCACATCCTGTCCTGGTGGAATGGGGGAAGGCAGCTATGGGTGGAGAGCAACATGTCACTCACAGACCCCGTCCAGCAAAAACCCACATGTAAACAACACAGAGCATTCCTGTTAAATAGGCTGCCCTAGAACTCTCATTCCAGGTCCCTCAAGGTGGCTGTTAGGCTGAGCATCCAGGAGGAATAACAGCAAGCTGCCTGCTAGCTGCGTCTGCGTTGCCAACATCTTGATGCTCAGCTCCCTGAAGAGGGAAAGCAGATGGATGCTGCTGTTCTTGAGCAAGCTCCAGCTGGTCTGTGCATCCAGCAGCTTGTCCTGGTGTGCTGCAGAATCCTACTACATTCTTTTCAGCAGAGTAGCTACTTGCCTCAGGTACACCTCAAGGCTGTAGAGGAAAAGTGGTTTTCCTCCACCTTGCAGTTTTATTCTCTGTCAGACCAGAGAGCAGCAAATTCCTTGGGAGGCTGCTATGAAGTGCTAATGCTTTTCTGTTCTTCCCACTGTGAGCCCTGAGAAATGCTCCCTACCTGCTGCACGGGCCTCAGGTAGAAAGGCCATTCACAGGAGTACACAATGGGTCTGCCAGTCTTGTTCAGGGCCAGAGACATGTTCCTGTAACCTAAAAGAAGAGAGGTTACCCCATCTCCTTGCTCAAGGAAAGGAACTAAACCAGTGTCACAGGTTCAGGTTTCAGCTTGACTCTTTTAAAAATGAAGGCTGAACATACTCTCATGACTCAAGTAATAAAGGGAGGAGAGAGGAGCTCGTAGTGGCAGCCAGCCTCCTGCCTCCAAGGAGAGGTGAGCTGCTTCATGGCTTTGCTATTTGTCCCGAGCAGCGGTGCTGCTCTGAGACTGCTGATCTCTTCATTACCCACTACCATGGTTTCAGCTGGGATAGAGGACATAGATGCAACCCTAGGAACAGGCTGCAGCTTTGCTGTGCGGTGTATTTTCCATCTAGAATCACAGCATCTTTTGAATTGGAAGGAACCCTTAGAGGTCACTGAGACCAATTCCCTGCATTGAGCAGAGACACCCACAGCTCCATCAGGTGTTAAAAGCCCCGCCCAGCCTGACCTTGAATGTCTCCAAGGACAGAGCACCCACCACCTCTCTGAGCAGCCTAAATACAAGTTGCAAATGCAAGTTGGTATCTTACCAAGCAACTGGGTACAGCACCAGTGGTTAACATTGTGGGAACATGTCCTTCTGATGCATTTGTACCATATGGACTGAGCAGGAATAAAAAAGGCACTGTCCTTGTCCTCAGACAGCCCTGTTAAGTCCCTTCCAATCAGCGGAGAGGGAATGAAGCATTTGCTCTCTCTCCTGGAACTGCTTCAGTACCACTGGATTGCACCTGGGTTATCCATCTGATCCAGCCAGCTTCCAGCTCAGCTGTCGCCTGCGGTGCTGAGCTGTGCTCCAGGCACCAACAGCCAGCACACAATGGACCAACTGGCATGGAGCTGACTGTCACTTGGACAGGTTTTCTCTGCCAGACAGCCAGGATAAAGTGCAGGATTCCTGCTGCCAAACACTATTCCAGCAGGGAGAGCCCAGCCAACAGAAAACCAACTTCAGAGCCACATTGTCCTTCCTGCAGATCTGCACCTGGGGCACTGGGGTGTGCAGTGCTTGGAGGGGGCCTGCAGCCAAGAGTTCTGAGCGCAGCACTGAGCTCTCTACTGCTGACCCACCAGCCTGTGCATAACAACTTTAGAAATAGCATTCATAAAGGCACATTTAGAAGTGAAAATCCCGGTAGGTTTGTTGTGCCAGAATTCCCTTCTATTTTTTTCCTGCTAAAAGCCCTGATAACTGCCCTTCCTACTGCAGATACAAGCTGTTCTAGCTCAGAGCTGATCCATTATGGCACAGCTTCACCAAAGGGATGGAGTGTCAAGCATGCGAAATGCTTTGGGCTCTGCAATGAAAGCACTCCAGAAATGCAAAGCCGTTGTGGTGCTAAGAGCTGATACAGCAGCCTGCAGACAGCCCCCAGAGAACGCAGACAGTACTTCTGTGCTCAGCACGACGCGGTCTCTGGTGGGAGAAAGCTGCTTTCTCAAGCCACGCCTGAAAGCTCCGGGAGTAGGAACAGCCAAAAACCACTTGGGCCAGCAATATGTGCTGCCCTGAAGAGAGAGCAGCCTTGCACTTGGGAACACTGCGCGTAAGCAAATCCCTCAAATGTGTACAGTCAGGGAAAAGCATCTCTCTGGAGCTCACCCCTTGGCTGGGGATTGCTGACACCTGCAGAACAGCTCCAGCTGTGCCCCACCTGCTCACATACCTTCTGCCAGCAGCCCCAGCGAGTCGGCGTTGCAACCATCAAACTTCAGCAAGTCCACACCCCAGGAGGCAAAGGTCTGTGCGTCCAACTCGTAGTGCCCATAGCTGCCAGGGAAGCCGGCACACGTCCTGTTCCCCACATCACTGTAGATCCCCAGCTTCAAGCCTTTGGAATGGACCTGAACTCAGCGGGCAGAAGGAAAGGCGTTGAGTCACGCGGCCCCCGCACAGCCCCCCCCGCACTCCCCGCACTCACGTAGTCCGCCAGTGCGCGGATACCGCCGGGGAAGCGCCGGGGGTCGGCCCGCAGCCGGCCTCGCTCGTCCCGCGTTGGCGCCATCCAGCAGTCGTCGATGCAGACGAACTCGTAGCCCGCTTCCTTCCAGCCCTCCGCGACCATCACGTCGGCCATCTCGGTGAACAGCCGCTCGCTGGGGCCGAGGAGCAACGCGGAGGGGACACTGCAGCTCGGGCCGCAGCCCCGCAACGCAACGCCCCGCTCCCGGCACCGGGACCCCGGCTCCCCCCACCCCGTTCCATCCCACCCCGGTACCTGACGCAGCTGTCCGGCTCAGCAGCGCAGTCGGTGCCGCAGAGGAAGCGCTCCCAGTGCAGCCAGCCCATGGGCGGCGTCCGCGCCACGCCGTTATCCAACGCCACAACCGCCACCACGGCCATAGCGGCCACCAAGGCCCAGCGCAACGCCGCCGCCATGACACTCGCCGTCCGCAGCGTCACGTGAGGCGGGCGGGCGGTCACGTGGCGGGGCGGTCACGTGCCCCTGCGCACGTGGTTCCGTCGCGGAGCCGCGGCCCGCTCCTCCGCCGCCGCCATCGGGTGGCGCCGTGCCGTGTAGGCGCAGTCTGGACTCGCCGTCCCCGAGCGCTGCGTTCCGTCCGCAACGCTCGCAGCCCAGCAGGCACCCACAGAGCGCCCCGCGGCCGTGGGAGCAGCACGCGGCACCGTGCGCAGGGCGCAGGATCCCGTGTTTGGGGATCGGGGCTCTCCGGGCCGCGCTGAGGCCTGGGCGGGGCCCGCTCCGAGCTGCGGGTGTATGGCGGGGGAACGGGGCCTGGCACAGCCGGGCTGTGCCCTCGCACGGATCGTGGTGTTGCGGTGAGGCCCGCATCCTGCTTGCGCCCAGACAGAGCTCCGTGCCCTGAGAGCCGATCGCCTGGCAGGGCGTGAGGTGACCTGCTTTGGCAGGGGGGTTGGACTCGATGATCTCTGGAGGTCCCTTCCAACCCCTACAATTCTGTGACAATCTCTGCGAGCTCTGTTGTCACGCAGCCCCCGGAGCGGCCTCCTCGCTAGGTGTCCTCCGATCTCCGCTCTGGTGCGCCCAGGGAACAAAAGACCTTCAGAGACCGCGGTCAGATAATGGCACTTTGTTTGGGCGCGGGGTCCTCCCCCTGCCCTGGGGGGCTGCAGGGCACGGCTTCTCCGAGTGGGACAAAACACACCACAGAACTTCATGGCTTTGTTTTTTTTATGCCAAACCACAGCCCGGAGCTGGGCTGCTTTCCATATTCTCGGGGCTGCGGGGCACTACAGATTTGACCCTTGCTTGTTGCCAAACCCCAGCACTCCCTTGCTCATCCCTTCTGTTTGGGGACCATCCTTGCAGCACTGCTGGGCAGCTGTTGTGGTTCCCCAACTGCATCCCTGAGGGTTGAGGATCAATAAATTCTTTCCTATGAGAGTGGTGAGGTGCTGGAACAGCTGCCCAGAGAGGTTGTGGATGCCCCGTCCCTGGTGGAGTTAAAGGCCAGGATGGATGGGGCTCTGGGCAGCCTGGTCTACTACCAGATCTGGAGGTTGGTGGCCCTGCCTGTGGCAGGGGGGTTGGAGATTCATGGTCCTTGAGGTCCCTTCCAACCCAGCCCATTCTGTGATTCTGTGAATAAAAGCACAGAGCAGGGCCTTTACTCCCCAGCACCCATGGGTGTGCAGCAACAGGAAGCAAGTTGCATGCATCTGCAGCTGCTGGGCTGTAAGTGCCGCGCTGGCAGGCGCTCAGGGAGCTGCCAGTGCTGATTATTCTGATTTTACTTTCCAGGAGTCACATTACCCCCAGCGTAACTCCATTAGCTTCCATTTACACCGGCAATTAACTCCACCGCCGCTGCTGGTCCTGTGCCCACTGCTGCTTCCCATAGCGGCTGGGACATGTCCTGAATGTGCAGCGTCACACAGGAGAAGGAAAATTGGCTCCATCTGAAGTCCGTGGGCTTTGCCAGGGGATGGCTGCTACCCATGCTGCACCCCCAGCCTGCGTGAGCCCTGGAACTCGCCAGAACCACGGGCTGGAGGGGCTCCCAGCTCCAGTGTGGCTGCTGGGAGTACAGGTAGGGGCTGGGTGCTGCTGCTGTTGGCCCCCAAATGTCCCCAGGGGGCACAAACCACCAGATCTGTGCTTGTAGGGCTGTGGGGCAGCAGTGCTCCCCTACGTGTCTCCCACCACGGTGCCTGAGTGAGGACTCCCTCTACTTGGCTGCAGCCAGAGCAGCCATTACTGCAGCTTACCTTATGATATGTTGGTTTTTCACAATTCACTTTTTAAGATTCTTTCTTTTTCCTTTCTTTTTGGGAAGTGCCTGTTCCTACAATCAGGGTACTCTGGGGCTGACCCCAGCTGTTCTCCCCTTTGAAGCCCCCAGGTACCCAGACCTGCTGGTGAGTAAAGGAGAGCAGCAAGGGCAGGAACACAGGAGCACCACAGGGTTTTGTTTCTCCCATCAAAAGAACAAACCAAGCACTGAGCTGCAGGTCTCCACTTTGCTTTCTCCCCTCTCTACCACAAAAACCTCGCTGGGGCTCAACAGGGTGATGGGGCTGTGAGGTACAGGGCACCCAACAGAGCTGATCTGTGAAACTTGGCTGGGAGCACAGAGGGAGATTGATGTTTGCTTACGAGCTTGGCCGTCAGCTGTGAGCTCTGCCTGCCCCCACGCCAGCTGGGGATGGGAGCGCTGGCCCAGGGTGGCACCGCAGGGCTGGCGTAAGCCCCCAGGACAGCTGGCAGCTCTCTGAGGTTGGCGCCTGCCCAGCAAGCTGGCTGCAAAGGGAAGGATGGGACATTCAGCGTGTGTAGGTATCCAAGCTTCACCATGGGGCTGGAGCCCCCCCCAGCTCCACGTCTGCCCTTCCTTGGGTCCTGTCCCCAAGGCAAAACCCCATCAGATAAATGGAGATAACACAGTCCGGGCATTATCTCGGAGCTCCCACTACCACAAGGCTGGTGCACCCACATCCTTCCTGCAGCTGGGAGCTGCTCCAAGACACGGGGTTCTGGGCAGAGAGAAACCCCCAACACATCGCTGAAAATCCCAGACAGACTTTATTTGTGTAGGAAGATCAATGCTGTTTAAAATCCCACTTTTGCTGGAGGTTTGGTTGGCCGCCGTGTGCCTGTGGGTGCCAGCACCTCTCTGTTTGGGTCTGTGGGTGGGCAGTGGAGACCTGTGCCTCCAAATGGGCTTCCCCCAAAAAACCAAATCTCTGGAGGCTGTTCCTGGGACAGTACAGAGGCAGTGGCAATGGGATGGAACCATCTTCACCCATCCTGGTGGACCCCCAGTGTCTCCTGGGGATGCTTTTCCTCTGCTTGCCCCATCTGTGAAATGAGTGTGTGTGGCTCAGCAGGGGCTGAGAAAGTGGATGCTGGGGGTTCCTGGTTACTGGAGAGAGGGAGAGGGCAATTCCTGCTTGAGGAGCAGGGAGGGAGGCTGGGGCTGAGGGTGAGATATCTGCCCGGACTGCACTGCCCTTTGTTTGTGTCCCCTGCCATGGTGCCTGGCACCTTGCTGTGCCATGGTGTTCCCAAGGCTGCTGAGGAAAGGGACAAATCCCATCTCCATCCTGCCACAGAACTTGTGGGGCTGCAGCAAAGTACCCCATCAAAGATATATGCCCCACCTGGGCTTGCTGTGAGTGGGGGAAAGGAGAGCATCAACACGTTTCTCTCTGTAGGACCTACGTCAGCATCACCTACTGCCTTTATTTCCTGCTAAGCATGGAGGATATCCAGGTCTGGAGGTCTGGAAGCCGCCTGAGTTTTTAAATTGAGGATTCAGATGCTCTCCTCTCTGGTGGAAGAGCAGATGGTGTGAGCCCACCCAGGGACTCTACACCTGGGGCTGAGGGAGAAGCCAGGGAATGGGGTCAGCAAGGCTGGGGCTGCCCACCATCTCCCACCACAGAGCTGTGGGCTGTGCAGGGAGAGAGGAGCACAGCCCCTTGCCCAGCTCACTGCTGTCTGTGGCTCAGTGACACAGCAATCTGAACACCAGCTCACAGCCTCCAGGCACATGGCAGCATCCAGCCAAGAGGTCCTTGGGCCTTTTTGGGGCCTCAGGGCACCGGATGGATGTCCTCTGAGCGCAGCACTTTGTAGACAACCCAATAGAAGATATTGAAGACCAGGAAGGTGAAGGGGAAGACGGCTCGGGAGATGGTGTCGATGCGCTTGGCACGGTCGACGTAACGCTTACGCAGGGTCTCCCCTTCCCGTAGCAGTGCACTGGGTGGGGGGGGGCTGTAGATTCCAGGACCCTCCCCAGCCCCATCTTTTGCCTGCAGGCAGTGGCCCAGCCCGTAGCCTCGGAAGTAGAAGCGGCTCTCACGGATGAGCTCTTCCTCCTAGAGAGGGAAAGTGCTGTCAGTCGGGCACCCTGCAGGGCACGGGGCTGTGCTGCACGCTCTGTGTATGTGCCAGCCATGGCTGTCTGCTTGGGTAGGTGCCAGTGCAAGGTTTGGTGCTTTTCCTGCACATCTGAGGCATGCAGGCAGAAGTCCAGAGGAGCACAGTCTGAGGTACGAGGGTGTCTGGTGAGCACCTGCCTGCCAACACCTTGTGCTCTAAACTGCCCCCAATGAATGTGTGGGCAGCCCCAGAACCCTCAGCATCCACTTGGGTGCCTGGTGTGGACTGGGGGCAAGTGGACCCATGGGGGTGAGGGTGCATGGGAGGATGCAGATTGGGTAGGGGTGCATAGCATACAGAGGTGCATGGCACACAAGAGTGCAGAGCACATAGGGGTACATATGGGGTACAGGGCACTGCAAGCATTGGGGTGCAGGCACTGTTGCAGCAGCTGCTTGCTGAAGGGTGGAGATGTGTTGGTGAACAGACAGCTTGCTGGGGCAGAACCGTGCAGGGACGCAGGAGCCTCACTGCCATCAGGGACCCTCAATCCCCTCAAGAGCCAAGGCTGCTTGCTAGGTGACAAAGGACAGGGGCAAGCAATGGAGCCCCTGTCCTTACCCTCCTTGCTGCCTCCCCACAGGCCAGCAGTGCCTGCGCTCCTCCCCACCAACAGCTGTGCTTCATTAGTGAGCTGTTTCATTAAGGAGTCACGTTGGCCCGACTCATTTACACTCTATGTGTGTCCATGGGCATCCCCACTTGGAGCTGAGGACATCCCCCTCATTCCATGCTCACAAGCAGTGTGGGTTTCAGGTCCCCATGCCCTCTCCAAGGAGCACTCCCCACCGAGGTGCATGGGCAAAGAGCTGCATCCTGCCCTGCATGGGCACCCAGCAGCCAGGGGCTCTCATGCAGAGAGCTGGGGATCTTTATTTAACTCAGCACTCTGCCAGCTAAGCAAGATTTCCCAGTGGGGAGAGCAGCAGAGGCTGAAATTGCTGAAATGTGCTCTCGTGTGCCGCTGAGCTGCGCTCCCCTGCTGCAGAGTGCTCACTGAGGGCACAGCAAGATGGGGGCTCAGAGAGGGCTGCAGCCCCAGAAATGCACAGTTGGGATGTCCTTGTCCCCCAGTATCTCCGCCCAAACTGGGCAGCCTGCCCTGTGCCACCTCTCCCTGCCGTGTCTCCTCCCCACATCTCCAGCTGCCAAGTGCCCACGCATGCTGAGCCACTGCAGGGAGAGGAGATCACTGAGCTGGGTGATCAGGGTAGGCAGAGCCCCTGTCCTGCTCCAGGTGCTGGCACAGAGCTGAGGAGCTCATCGCCACAGCATGGTTCACTCCACTGCAAAGGGGGCACCGTTTGGCCCCATTCTACAGCAGGGGAAACCGAGGCACGGAGCAGGGTGTCTCCAAGGAGCCGGTGAAATCTACCTCTGGTCCCCATGGCCACGTGCCCCGTGCACATCCCTGCCCTGCTCCTTCCTGCACCTTCACTTGTGGGAAGGGCTCCTGGGGGCTCCTTTTGGGGAAAAGAGGGGTGCAGGGGTGCACTGCCGGAGGGGTGTGCTTTACCCTGGAGCTGGAGAGCTGCGAGAGCGTCGCGTAGGTGTGCTCGCCGCTGTGCAGGCTGCTCGACTGCCCCAGGGACTCCAGGCTGGCCGTCCCGCTGCTCAGGCCCTTTTGGCACCAAACAGAAACAGGACAGCGCGTGACCGATGGCTCTGCCCCTGCTGTGGGCAGAGAGCAGCCGTGGGGGGAGAGCAGCCCCTCCGGCAGCACAGCCTCTGAGCCAGGGGGCACTGGGAGCCTGGGGGGCACATCCACGGGGCTTTTACATGGAGGTCTGCATCTAACAGTGTCACCATATGGCAGAGCAGGCACCAGCTGCTTTCCCTGAGCATCACATGGGAAAGGAAAAGAAACGCTTGTTTCTTTTCCTGCCTTTTTAGAGCGGAGCATCTCCCAGGGCAGGAGGAGGATGGCACCCATTTGGGGCCGTGCACCACATCCACTCCCTGTCCAAGGGCACGGTGCCTCCCTGCAGCCAGTGCTGGGCTGTCCCCCCACATTGGGACAGGCAATGTCAGCTTGCTCCAGGGGACAGGAGTTGGACTCAGGGATCCTTATGGGTCCCATCCAATTCGGGCTATTCTATGGTTCCGTGATTCTATGACAGCACGGCTCAGCTCTGGGCATCTCGCAGGGCAGGGAGATGCTCTGGGCTCCCTGTGCTGCCCAGCAGGCAGAAGAACTGCAATGCCCACAGCTCCCCAAGGTGCCATAGGAGACAGCCCTGCAGCCCCGGGGATGGCAGCGCCGGGGGTCCCCATAGCATCTGAGAGACACGTGGTGACAGCAGCGGCCGCAGGCACTCACCATCCTCTGCCTCCGCTGCCGCCGCCGCAGGCGCATGAACTCCTTGTGCTGCCGAGAGACGAAGTTGACGGCGGCGTATTCCAGCAGAGCAGCAAAGACAAAGAGCAGACAGACAGCCATCCAGATGTCAATGGCCTTCACGTAGGAGACCTGCGAGGGGAGAGGGGTCAGAGCTGTGGGGCTGCGTCCCTCCCCACAGTCACAGCTCTTATAAGGTTCTTCTCCCCAGAACTTCACAGCTCAAAGCTCCAGGAAGCCAAGTTCCCCCTTGTGCCAGATGGCTTTGAGTCATGGTTCCACTGGAAAAACCAGGATAAGACCCTGTAGTTGTGCCATCTCTGTTGTTGGTCCATGGATATTGGGAAATATTGGATGTTAGCAAACATGTATACTCTGAAAGAATGGTGATCTAGGTTGCCCGAGGAGGTGGTGGGGTCACCATCCCTGGAGGCATTCATAACTGCGGAGATGCAGCACTAAGGGACATGGTCAGTGGGCATGGTGGGGGTGGGTAGGGGATCCTAGGGGTCTTTTCCAGCCTCCCGGGGCCAGCATTGTGCCCACAGCACTGACCTTGGGCAGAGAGGCACGGGAGCCGGCGCTCTGAGTAGTCATGGTGAGCACAGTGGTGATGCCCAAGCCCACCCGAGCTGGTGCTGCATCCATGTTGATCCAGAAGGAGACCCAGGAGAGGATGACAATGAGCAGGCTGGGGATGTACATCTGGATCAGGTAGTAGCCCATCTGCCTCTCCAAGTGGAACTTCACTTCAATGCAGGTGAACTTGCCTGCAAGAAAATCCAACCTTGCATGGGTGAGGGGGTCCGTGCCATGCTGGGGGGCATTCAGGGGTTTCTGGGGGGTCTCACCTGTGTTGTAGTACTTGGTGCAGTAGCCCAGGTCCTTCTCATCCCTGAGGATGAACTGCGGCAGTGTCAAGCCCTCTGCCACCTGCACGGCCTCCTGCTCCTCCAGCCACTCAAAGATGAGGTCGTTCATGGTGTAGCCAACTGGAGAGGTGACGGAGAGAGCCACAAGTCGGGGGGGATATGAACCCATTCACCCCCATCCCAAACAACCTCCCCTTTCCTGCTCAGCTCCCGCAGAAACATGGAGATGCTAGTTTTTAGGATGAGATGGCATGTGATGGGATGCTGTGGGATGAAGCAAGGCTTGAACATCCCCAGGCACTCACAACTCTCCAGCTGCATCGTGCACGTCTGGATGTCCATGGGGAAGTTCTTGAGATCCATGGGGCAGGACAGGATCAGCGTCAGCCTGCAGGAGGCGGACAAAAGAGAGAATCACTGAATGATGCCCAATGGGGTCAAGAGACAAGCCCTGTGCCACAGGAGAAGGGCTCAGCACCTGATGCTGTAGAGCACGTTGCCATTCTTGAAGATGCGCAGCAGTTTGTTGTCGGTGGTGACCTCGTGGAAGTTAGCCCCTTTCTCATTGGCAAAGAACAAATCTGGCTTCCAGATGGAGTCGAGCATGGAGGGGTCGAGGTCGAGCGAGTCGTCGGGGTACTCACGGTAAGCCAGCCGGGGGTCGTTCCACTGCTGCCGCAGAAAGACGTTCACACGGTAATCCTGGGGCAGAGGGCGCTGCGTCACTGGGAGCCCCACAGGGCCGGGGGAGGAGGAGCAGGAGGAGGTTGGTGGTCTGAAGGCTTTGCAGCAGCACAAACAGGGGCTTTGTAGGGCTTTCCCAGTGCAGATCCTCGTGCATTTGAGGATGTTGGGGGTAGGAGCTTGTCACAATGCTCCGGCTCCACTGGCACTGGGACACACACAGACACACACACACACACACCCCAGGCAGCATCCCCTGCAGAGGAGCCTACTGCCAAACCCTCACCATGGTCGTCTCGGTGACGGAGCCGAAGCTGTTGATGAAGATGTTGCACGTCACGTTGACGGGCGGACCTGGAAAACAAGTGCAGCTCTCACTGCTGACCAGCACCATGTTGGTGTGGGCACAGACCCTGCACCCTGTGTGTGCTGAGCAGCCCTGTGCCCACCATGGTCACCCCATGGTGCACATAGGAGAACCCCCTCACCCCAAACTGCCATGGGAAAGCAGGCACAGACAGCGTGGGTACGACTGGGGAGAGAGAAATGTGAGTCAGGGTCCTTTCCCTACATCCATCCCCTGGGTTTGGGCAGCCCTAAGCGTGGGGCACTGCCAGCCCCAGAAGCTTCACATCCTCCCCTTACCTTTGAAGTTGGGTCGGATCCGGGCATCGTACCCTGATGTTCGTCCCATGAGCTTGTCCAGGAAATCAGAAGGTGACATGGGCTGGGGTGCACTGCGGGAGTGGGATTTGATCTCCTCCCTCCCTGAGACCAGCCTGTGGGCAGAGGGGGGGGGGCTCAGCTGTCTACCAGCACCATAAAGCTCCAGGCACAGCCCTGCAGCCCAGGGAAGGACATGCAGCCTCATACCCATGGCTGGGAAGTGCTTGGGGCCAGCTGTCCCACGGTGAGGACAGAACACAGTGGTGATGGCCCTAAGCTGTGGACACTGGGCTGTCCCTTTGGGTAAATCACCAGCCCCTGCCTGGCATGGACCTGTGGGGGCTGTGTGGATACAGCACCTCCCAAGCAGTGGCTGCCCCCAGGCAGTGAGGAGGTGACCAGGAGCACAGAGGGGATGGTGGCACTGTGGGGTGACGTGGCCAGAGAGGATCAGCCCAGCCATGGTGAGGAGCTGACATGAGCTCTCCCACGCAGCACTCCCAGTGATGATGGAGTCTTATTTAAACTGACCTTGGAGGGGATATTTTCGTGAATGCATCTCCGCCTGCCAGTTCCTCTCCTTCTGTCAGTTTATAATGATCATTTCAAGGAACAATGCGAGAGACATTCGCTCACCACATTGCCAGGCATGTGGCTGTGATGGAGAGGAACGAGCTGGAGATCTCTGGACACAAAGGGAGCTTTGAGCATGCTGCTGGTGTGTCCTGCTCCCGTTTGGGGCTGCAGACCCCATTGCCACAAGCAAGGGAGGGTGCTGGGGATGGAGCTGGGGCTCTCCTGGGGCTGTGGGCAGGCTGAACCCACACTGTGCTCCTACCTCTGCTCAGAGGAGTGGGAGTCATCCCTGGAAGAATCTCAGCTCCTCTGAGAGCTCAGCTTCTCATAGCTGGGGGCAAAGGCTCTGCTGCAAGCTGAGCTGCATGTCTCTGGGCACAGCTTATGGGGCAAAGCCTCCTCTGAGGGCTCTGCTGCTCAGCACAGCATCCCATGCATTCAGGGAATGGTGGGGCTGGAAAACATTCCCATCTGCCTGAGAATGCCATCCCGATGGAAGCGGTTTCCGCTGCTGAAATGGTGACATTTGGATGCAATTTTCCCCCTCCTCACCACAAACGCTGCATCCCTCCCACACTGCCCCAGATACATCAGGACAGGGAACCCCAGGGGCACTGCAGCCCCCCCCACATGTCCCCTGCATCACACCTTGTCCCATTGGCATCTGGGGATGGTAGAGAGAGAGAGAGATGAAGGGACTCGGGGGCTTCAGGTCTTCCACCTAAAATGCTCCATGGGACGTGGGGCTGCCCTGAGCCCCTCTCTCTCCCCCACCAAATAAATAAATAAATAAATAATCCCTGATCTGGGAGAAGGTCTGAGCACCTCAGGGGCGTTGCTGTGATGGAAAAAGAGCTGCGTGGGCCATCGCCTGGTGGTCCCTAAGCCCACCTCGGTGACGGCTGTACCCCGGGTTGGGGGTTACAGGGGGGCGGGCGACACCGTGCAGGCAAAGTCCCCGGGGTGTGGGGTCCTGGAGAAGGTCCCAGTGCCGGGGATGGGGGTAAGGATGAATATGGGGGGGAGGGGGAGGGTTCCACAAGAAGGGTCCGGGTTGCTCGGGGACGTCTGGATCGCAGTGGGGGTCCGGTCGCGGGACTGGCAGGGAACGTTTTAGTCCCGTTTGGGAGAACCCAAGTCCCGGCGGGGAAACCCGGCTCCCAGAAGGGGGGGTTGAGGGGGTCCCGGAGGAGGGAGAGCACCGCGCTTTGCGCTCACCTGAGCGGGCCACGCCGGGACGGAAGGCAGCCGAGGAGGAGGAGGAGGAAGGCTCGGGCGCCGGTCCGGAGCGCGCCCATCCCGCCGCAGCCAGCAGCTCCGCCGCCCCGGGCGCACGGGCATGACCCGGCCGGTGGCGGCGGTTCTCCCGCACCCGCTCCCGCCGCACCGGGACCGCCGCCGCCCCCCGGCCGGCCCCTCTCCTCATAGTCCGGGCGAGCGGGAGCCCGCCGACAGGCTGCGGGCACCGGGAACCGGGCGGAGCTTCAGGCCGGTGCGGCGGGGAGGAGGCGGGCACGGTGCGGGGAGACGCCCGCCTCCGGCACCCCCCGACCCGGGGGGCTCCGCCGTGCGCGGTGCCGGGCGGCCATCGGGGCGCTTTCCCCGAGGGCGCGTCCTCCGCTGGGACTCTGCGTGGCGGGGTGCGGGGATTTATGGGGTTGCACAGGGAAAGGGAAAAGAGAGGCGGGGAGACGCAGACGGGTCTTGGGATGTGTTCGGTTTCGCGGCCAGGGCTGATGGATGCGTTGAGATCGAAAGGTTTATGGGGTGCTCCGGGTGCCAGCAGGTGGAGGTGCGCTGGACGGTCTGCCCGCAGCAGCACAGGGTGTGGGATCCTTCCTTCTGCCTAGCTATAGGGTCTGGGGCAGCTCTGCAGGTGTATGGACCC
The DNA here is from genome assembly GCF_987193195.1 of Phasianus colchicus. Classification (NCBI taxonomy): domain Eukaryota; kingdom Metazoa; phylum Chordata; class Aves; order Galliformes; family Phasianidae; genus Phasianus; species Phasianus colchicus. Next base: position 18,274,314 of record NC_143449.1, read on the forward strand.
CGGGGGGGAGCACAACGCGGCTGTGAGCTTGCTTTTCTCAGCTGCTCATCACATGCGAACTCCTGAAATTGCCCTCATTAGGGGCAGGTGAGCTCCTTAGCACAGCCTCCTGCCCCCCATTAGGGGAGAAACAAATGGGGGCAGCCAGGTGCCACGAGGATGGGCAAACTGAGGCAGAGGGAGTGCAGCTGTGGGCTGACATCAACCCCTGGGGTGGCTGAGCAGCACGCACTGCCTCTGGGGGCCTTCTGTGATTAATGTGTGAGGAAGGAGACAGGATTAATAAAGAGAAAAGTGCAGAATAAGTGATTCCTGGTGGATGCATCGCTCAGGTTTTCGTTCACCTTACCACACCTGGCTCGTGTCGTTTATTTGTATTAATCACATTTTAGTCATGGCTGGGAGCAGCCATCGCTGCAGGGACCCCACACTGTGCTGTACAGCAAGAGGAGGGCTGTGTGCCCCCCTCTCTTGTCCCCCTCACCCCACAGAGGGACTGTGCATTTCAGCAGTGCTCTGCTGAACCCCGCGCTGCCTTCTCCTGCCCACCCTGCTGGCTCTGATGGAGCAGGGAAACGTGACAACCGGCAGAGCGGTGCCCAGGAGGGTCCTCCAGTGCAGCCATGGGCCGGGGGGGAGAGGGGGGGCACGGCGCTGCGGGGCGGTGTGCAGGAGGAGCAGCACTGCTGGCACGGAGCTGGCAGAAGTCTCCTCCGATTACTGTTGCCATTAACGTTGATGGGGCCGTGAGGTTGTGATTGGGATCTGGAGCCCGGGGCACACGGCGAGCGCAGAGCAGCAGCTCCATCCCAGCGGTGAGCTGAGCTGACACCGGCTGGAGGAGGGGGGCAGCTCCGTGCTCAGCCCGCGGGGAAAGTGGGGCATCGAGGGAGGTTTTCCTGTGAGCAGAAGAGCTGCTGGGTGCAGCCACCCCCGGGGGCACACATCCATCCTCAGCATCCCCAGCGTGCCACGTCCCTGTCCTGTTCCCATCACAGAGACAGTGCCAGGCCCTGCCAACAGCAGCAGAGGTTGGGGCTGCTCAGCCAACGTGATTTCTTCTCCATTCCCTTCTCCATCTCCAAGCCCACATCAAACCATTCCCCTGAGGAACTCCTGCCTGGGTCCAGAGACCTGGGGAGGGCTGTGCCAACCCACCCACCAGTCCTGAGCCCTCTCTGCTGCTCAGCCCCCACAGTGCCAGGCTGTGGATCGAATCCTGCCTGATCCATGCTGACATGCTTTCCCAGCCAGCAGAACTCCAAGGGGCTAAGGCCTCAAAAACGTCTTTTTATCCCTTTTTTTCTTTCCCTGCAGAAAGGCTGATGGGCTCTTTGGATCCATTTCGGGGTGAATAATTGCTGGAGGATCAGTTTGGTGGCACGGAGGGGACATGAAGGAAGGGAAGCAGGCAGCTCCCTGAGCCTCTGGTGCAGCATCGCTGCTGGTTTGGTGCTGCAGGAGCGCATGGAGCCTGGGGATGTGCAGCCCAATCCCTGCTGCCAGCACTGGGCTTCTCCCTTCTGCTGTTGGGGTGGCAATGTCTTGCAGAGGGACAGATGCCCCCAGCCTGGACACAGGCATTGCTCTCACTGTGCAAACATTTGGAGGCAGCTAATGGGGCGTGAGATTAATGTCACAGAAAATACGCTCCCGAGCGTGGCTGAGCATGGCCCCATCCCTGTGTGTCCCTGTGTGTCCCCATGGGGCTGCGACTGCATCCCTCAGAGCTTCTCCTCCAGAGCTGCTGAGTGTGGGGCCGCAGAGCTGCTCAGAAGTACTTGAATTTGGCCATTTCCACTCATTTTCTAGGAGAAAATGGTAACGCAACACGAGCTCTGCCTTTGGGAATTTTGTTTTCCAAGCTGAACGCGCTTGAACCAACTCTAACTTTGAAACAGCCAGAAAGGACATTTTCAGTGGGACGCACTTCTGGAGCCAAATCCTTTCATCTTTATGGGGAATGCGATGCACTCCAGGTCCCCTCAGCTGCGGGGTGCACGGTGGGCTCAGGAAGAAAGGCTCAGCAGCGCCGTTAGGACACAGCACCGGGCAGGGCGGCCCCGGAGGAGACTGCAAGGTGAAGCGGGCCGGCGGTCCGAACTCCAACCAATGTCACTCTCCAGTTCCGTGGCGCTTTTCCAAGCTAAAAATACCCCATGTGCCGGCACGGCGCGGGGCGTGCGCTGCATGCGGTGCTGCAGAGGGACCCGCCAAGGGCACGGGGCTGTGTGTCCCACCACCGAGCTGCATGGCACCGGGGGGAACACGGCTGGGGTCGTCTTCTGCCTCCCATCTCCCAGCCCTCAGATTGCAGGGCTGCAGCTCCATCCACCTCCACTGTGCTCCTTCACCCTGTGCCACGCTGCGCAGTGCTGGGGTCTGCATCCACAATGGGATTTTCCAGGTTGTGCCATAGGGGTTTGGTCCCCAGTGCCAATGTGCAAGGAGGGAACAGCAGGCGGAGGGATGACCCTGTAACCTTGGCAAAGCAGGCATGCTGAAAGGGGAGATTTAATTTAGATAAGTGTCCAACAACACTCTCGGGGCCAGGAGCAAAGGCTGGCACTGGTGCCAAAGCCCTCAGCGGGGTGACCCACCAGGGTGACCTCATGTTCCTGTTTCTTCTCCTTGCCTGTGGGTCACCCCTTTGCTGCCTTGTCCCCAGAACTGCCCAGCACCAGGGCTGGGTCCCTCCTGCTGGGGGGGAAGATGCTGAGGGGAGGATGCTCAGAGCGGGTCAGGCTGTTCGCACCAGGAACATTCCCATCTCTGCTCCCAGCAGTGGTGCTGCCTGCTGAGGCCCCGCTGCTCCCATCACCCACGGCATTTCCAGATGCTTTGGGGAAGATTTGCTGGATTTTGACACCATGAAGCTCCAGCCCCCACCTCCCCCTTCCCTGCAGTCTGTGAAAGAGTCGCTGTGCAGCGCAGAGGGTGTTGTACCCACAAAGGCATCACAGGAGATGGGGATGGGGTCCCCATGGTCCCCTTCCTGCTTTGGGGTTCCCATCCCCCTGCATCCCATGCACGGTTGCCATGCCGACAAGCATCCCATGCTGCTGGATGCCGTTGGAGCTCCATCGGCTTTTCTCGCCTCCACATCTCCGTGCCCTCAGCCCCAGCGGTCTCCGAGGACGGAGCAGAAGGAGCTCAGCAGGAGCGGTGTTAACTGCAGGCTGCCCGGCTCGCCCTAATTGTGAAGGAGTTTTGTGATTTGCTCAAGACCCCCCCGGAGGGCTGAGCTTGGAAAACGAAGCGTTACACATCTGTGGCATCAGGCGGTGAGTGAAGGAATGAGAAATCAGCCTCCCTCCCCCCTAGCCCCCCGCCCCCCCCCCCCCCCGCCTGGCACGGCTGCTGCCGGGGAGATGAAGGATTTGTTTAATTAGACAGCAAATCCTCCTGCTGCAGCACAGATGCAAACAGCAGTGGCTGCATCCCAGGGGTTCTCGGCCGTGGGGCTGCCATGATGGCATCGTTGTCCAGCAGAGCCAACGGTGTCACGGCATGGGCTGAGGGGGTGGGGTGGTGTCTGCAGGGGATGGGGCTTCCCTGCCATAAGGGCTTCCCTGCCCTATGCTCTGCTATGGGGTCAGCGTGGCTGTTCTGGTGTTCCTACTGCACATCCTCTTTTGTGTCCCCACGTCCCGTCCCTGTGCTGGCCTTGGCCATGGTCTCTGCACAGCTGCTGGCACAGAGGGGTTGCACCACGGCATCACCTCAGCACATTAATAAGTGGAGCAGCAAACACATCCCTGTCCCAGAGCCACCCCAGCAAGGAGACCGCGTGGCATCAGGCTGCTGTAGCCACGTGGAGGGCTGGGGGGGGGTGAGGGAGGGGGTGGGACTGCTGCTCTCTACCTGAAAACCAAAGGGATTGGTATGGAGGATGAGTGGGGAATGCAGAACCAGCATAGGACCAGGGGGAGAAGTGTGGGGCAGGGACAGCCAGGGGGCACATGGAGCCAAGCGGCTTCGCTCTGTTCAGGCACCGTTTGTCTTTGCATCCCTGGGTTTTCTGCAAGGTAAATGAGCAGAGCTGCAAGAGATGACCCCACGGAGAGCAGATCAGAGGAATGAGCTGCCAGGGGAGAGATGCAGCCACTGCCCTCCTCAGCAAAGGAGAAAGTCAGGAGATGTGAAAGGCAAAGCTGCTGGGAAGAAGCATCACCGCTCCACTGAGCCTCCATGGGGCTGGGGAGCACCGCCTGCCCTTCAGCTCTCCTCCCCGTCCCCTAAAGGCCTCCAACAGCTTTGCCTTTTTTTTTTTTTCCTAATTTTATCTTTATTAGCGCATTTTGCAGCCTCCCACCCTCCCCTATGGGAAAGGGGGTTCACCCCACTGATGGGTGAGGATGGATGGGGGAAATCAGAAGGAGAGCATCAGCCTGGCCCGGGGAAGTGGCTGTTTAAAAATAGCTGCAAGGTTCTCTGGTGTGACAATAGGCACCTCCCGACGCATATGTATAATGGATAAAGGCACTGCACGAGCTGTCACTGCTCCTCCTGGGGACACCAGCAGTGTGACCACAGCCCCGGCATGCGGCAGCACCCAGGGCTGATCACAGAGGTGTCCTCATGGGGAAGGAGCCAGCGGGGACACACAGCCAAGAGGAGATGTTCTGTGCCTGCAGCACGAGGGGGTCCCGAAGGCTTCAGCCAAAATGCAAAAGGAAGGGATGAAATCAAGCCGTCATCTATGGGAGGTGTTTTGGTTTTTTTGCTGTGCGTGCAGCTCTGGAGCAGCCCTGCAGCACGGGCAGCCTCAGGGGTGGGAGCACACGGGAGGGAGATGTTAACGAGCAGTAACCAATTACTCAGATTTTTGAAGGCATTTGGTGCAGAAATCGCAGCCCCGCTTCGTTGCTCACATTATCCCGGATGGCAGAAAGCTGATGCTTCCCCCCGGGGTGTTGAAATAAAATGCAAGATCTTGAATTTCTGCAGAAAGAGAAAGAAGGGCTCATCATTTTTTCCCCTAACATCATTTTTCCCTCTGGTGCCTGGCTCCATCCAGGCAATGCGGTCCCTTATCAGTGAGCATCAGCAGCCCTGCAGATCTGGTTTCTGCAGAGCACTGGGGGCACTGTGTGGTGCCCTGGGGACCCCCAGCCCAGCAGTGTTCCCAGCCCTGGGAACAGCCAGGCCCTGCCACAGCACAGCCTGGCACAAAGCAGGGCATTGAGGGACACAGCGGGGCTTTGTCTGCCCACTGAGAAGGGCCCTGTTGCCCTCTGCAGGCATCCCCAGCCCTGTGCTGACCCCCCATGGGGGGGACCTATGGGAGATGGGCACCCCAAGGAGCTGACCCCCTGTAGTCCCCATCTCTAGATGCGTCCCCATCCTTTGAGGATCCCATGGAGGACTCCTCCTGCAGACTGTGCCCATTGGAGCTCTGTCTCCTGTCCCGTGTAGAGCCCAAAAGGATGGGGACGGTGAGAGAAGAACTGCCGTGAAAACAGAGAGCAGAATTTCCATCAGAACACCCACTCTGGAGAACCCGAGGCTGAACACAGATGTCTGACACTTAGGGGACAAGGAGGTGATGGAGGGGCATCACTGCATCCCACTGATCCCACATTGCCACAACACAACACCTACAGGCACACACACCCCAGCCAGGCCTGGGGGTCCCCAGCCAACTGCAGAGTGGGCGCCCTGTGACCCCCAGCCCCTTTAGCCCTTTGACAAAAGTGTTCCCCCACCCCAAGCCCTGAAGTTCTTTGCTTTGCCCACACGCAAAGCAGCTGGCAGCCAAGGGGTGCATCTGGGTGGGGGGGGGGGGGGAAGCTGGGGCGGGGAGGGACGGGGGCTTGTCCCTTTAAGGGGGGTGGCTGTCACTCAGAGAGCCCTTTTCTTTGCTGGCGAGTGGGACAGGCACCCAGAGGGGACAATACAGGGCGAGGGACTGCCAGGGGAGGCGAGGGCTGCAGACAGAGCCAAGCGCACGGGGAGCTGAGCGAGTCGGGTGCCATGGGTGAGTATGGGGACATGGGACAGCTGTCACAGCTGTGGGGGGACGGTCCTGGAGCAGAGAGCCCAAAACTTTTCCCTGGTGCTGGCAGGCTATGTAGGTGAAGTTTCCATGGGTGGCAAGGAAGGAAGCAGGGATGGCATTTTCCTTTCCCACGCGATTTTCTGTCCCCCTTCCGCCTCTTGGGATGGACCTCATCTGTCCAGGAGGGTGGAGGGGAACGAGCTCAACCCAGGGCTGCAGGGAGAGTGGGGCGCTGAGACCTGTTGCAGCTTGTGCCACTTGTGTGCCTGCAGCTTCGTGCCTCAGTTTCCCCATCAATACAATGACGGCGTCCTGCTGGGTGCTCTGATGGAGGGCTCATGGTTGCCACCCTCCTCCTGCCTGCAGTGCTTTGTGCAACAAGGCCCAGGATGGTGCTGCACAAGGGCTGTTTTTTCCCTCCCCCCTTCCCCTCCTGCGCCTTCCCATCTCTTTCCCAAAGCTGGAGGGCACACCAGGCCCTGCTGCATCCCGGTCCTCCCGCTACCCCTGGGATCAGGACCATCCACCAGCTGTGGGCACCTGCCCCCATGTTCCCAGCTGAGAGAAAAGAAATATTAAAAACCTCAAGTCTGGTTGGTGCCAGCATCGTGCTGCAACGTGTGCAGCCATCCATCCCTGTGGGTCCTGCAGGGATCAGGGCTCACTGCTGGGAGGGGGAGGCATAGAGACCCCTCCCCGGCCCCGTTGTGTCCAAGGCAAACAGGCGGGGGGGTCCCTGCGCTCCCCCACAGCGCTGCCTTTGTTCCCTGTTTGCTCTTTGGACAATCCCCCATTGTCCTCGGTGCCACCGCGCGCCCTTGCTCTGCACGGGGAGGGGGGAACGTTGCTGGCTGGGACCCCAAGGCTGCCTTGTGCTTACAGGGAGGAGATAGGCGCTGCGGGGTCCGTGGGGAGAGCGTGGGTTTGGGACTGCTTCCAGCACTCTGAGCGCTTTAGGAACTCAATGCACAACAGCCGGGGAGGGGGCAGAGCTGTGCCTGCTCTCTGCACTCCAACCTCAGCCCAGGTTCCATAAGCACAGCACGATGGCAGCCCAAATAGAAAAACCCCCAGCACTGCGGCAGCGGGGAGCCCATTAGCAGCTTGTTGGTTTGCTCCCACTGGCATCACGCTGCATCGCCCCGCATCTCCATCTCGCCCGGCTGCCAGCTTCCCACCGCTCCACATTGCTGCTCTTTTAGCACCATGACAAATTGTTTCAGCATTTTTCCCTTTATCACCCTAAAATCCCCTCTTTCCGCCCCGCAGGTCTGTTGGAGTGCTGTGCCCGCTGCCTCATCGGGGCACCCTTTGCCTCGCTGGTTGCCACCGGGCTCTGCTTCTTTGGAGTTGCGCTGTTCTGTGGCTGTGGGCACGAAGCCCTCACTGGCACCGAGCAGCTCATTGAGACCTACTTCTCCAAAAACTACCAGGACTACGAGTATCTCATTGATGTGTAAGTAACAGCGCGGGGCTCCTCACGTCTCCATTGTGCATGGTGTGCCACTGTCACCCAGTCCTGCTGCCACCCACTGGGATCAACGCTGGCTGTGCTCAGCCTCACATGGGCACTCAGCCTCACATGGGCACTGTGGCTCTGTGGCAGCTGCTCCTTTCCTTTTCACTCTGTTCTTATCTGACCCACGCCAGGTGCCGTGGGGTCAGACAGCCGCACCGGGTAGGTATGGGGGCAGGAGGAGGCCCTGCTTGGCAAGGTGCTGCCCCTCTCATCAGCTCCACCTGGGGACAGCAGCTCTGTCCCCACAGGAGGTGACACCCCACTCCAGCTCCCCGGGGCTGTGTTGGGCTCGGGGAGGGAAGTGGGGCTGCACACGGGGCCGTGTGCCGCAGCACCGCCTGAGCATCCCCACCGCTCCTCTCCCCGTAGCATCCACGCTTTTCAGTACGTCATCTATGGCACAGCTTCCTTCTTCTTCCTCTACGGAGCCCTGCTGCTGGCCGAAGGCTTCTACACCACCGGCGCCGTCCGGCAAATCTTCGGGGACTACCGGACCACCATCTGCGGCAAGGGCCTCAGCGCAACGGTAACTGGGGGCCCGAAAGGGAGGGGAGCGCGAGGCCCCCAGCGAGCTCACTCTTTGCAGCGGGTGTGTCAGTGTTTGGGAAAGTGGCTAGGACATCCTGACAAGGTGATCTTAACCGGGGTTCGGCACCCCATCGCGCGCCTGCAGCGGGTTTGGCGTTGGCTGAAGGGCAGGAAACGGCGGCCGCCCGGGGGTCGGGGCGTACCGAGGGGAAGCGCAGCCCAGCAGCCCTCCCCGAGGCCAACCGTGTCCCCAAAGCAGCCAATATGGCCATGGCATTTGCCAGCAAACAAATTGCTCTGTGCTTAAGAACCACCTGGCAGAACCACGAGCATCCCTGCAAGGGCAGTGCGTGCTGTCCCTATTGCTGTCCTGCGTGGTGCCCAAGGACTGGTGCCCAAGTGCTGGGAATGGCCTGGGGGAGCAGAGGGGAACGGCTGCGGTTCCCTTTGGGTTCGGTTGGGGTGGCACCATGGAGGGAGGGCAGCAGAGCGGTGTTGCTCGGCTCAGGGGTTTTGCAGCTGCTCTCCCGCAGAGGTCAAACCCCACTGTCTGAGGAAGTCACCTGGTATGGGAAGTGGCACCAGTGTGCCACAGCCAGCCGGTCAGTCCCACATGTGTGTGGTTGGCCCCAGTGCCGCCCAGCTCGGGCTGGTGGTCCGTTGGGTGTGTGGGGCTGTGTTGGGCACAGCGGGCGGTGCGTCCCAGCCCTTCACCTGCCCCGTGCCCAGCCCGCCTGGGGGCCCTCGCGCTCCCCTGTCCCCATTCCCGGCCACGCTGTAACCCGCTCTGTGCCCTCGCCTTGTGCTGCCCCTTGCAGTTTGTGGGCATTACCTATGTCCTGACCATCGTCTGGCTCCTGGTCTTCGCCTGCTCCGCCGTGCCCGTCTACATCTACTTTAACACTTGGACCACCTGCCAGTCCATCGCCAACCCCACCAAGACCACTGCCAGCATCGGCACGCTGTGCGCGGATGCCAGGATGTACGGTGAGCACTGCATTTCCATGAGGGGTTACAGCTCCCGGGAGGGGTCCGGGCTGGAGAGGGGATGGAGAGAGTCCGGGGGGACATGGTTGGGCCAGAAGCACCAGCACAACACAGGCAGTGCAGGGTAGACCCGTCCTACATCTTTGCCTTCCTCCTGGTGATGGTCCCCAGCCCAGCACACAAAGCACATCCCACAACCCAGCATTGCTGCGGTGCTGAGCAATGGGACCGTTGGCTCACCCTGATCTGTGTCCACAGGTGTCCTGCCCTGGAATGCGTTTCCTGGGAAAGTGTGTGGCTCCAACCTGCTCTCCATCTGCAAGACCAGCGAGGTGAGCCCCTTCCAGTGCTCTCTGAAGCCCCCATAGGGCTGAGCAGAAACCTCTGGGAGCTCAACCCTCATCTTCCCTTGCAGTTCCAAATGACTTTCCACCTCTTCATCGCGGCCTTTGTGGGGGCTGCCGCCACGCTGGTCTCACTGGTGAGTCGCTGCTCCCGCTGCCCGGCCGTCCTCCTCCACCTGGCAAGGAGATGGGGGCAGAGGACAATGGAGGTGGTGGGCAGAGAAGTGACAGAGCCCGAGCTTGTCTCATTTTCTGACAATAAGGAGGTGGTGGGGGAGGCGGCCACTGGAGGGGATCTGGAGGGGCTTTAGGAGACCGCCGGGGACCGAACCCACACTGGCACTGCGGTGTCCTGCCTTGGCCATGGGGCTTTCTGCTGGCCAGGTGCTGGGATGAAGGGTGCTGGAGCACCATCCTCCTCCTCCTCCTCCCCTGGCTCATTCTCTTCCTGCCCGCAGCTCACCTTCATGATCGCCGCCACTTACAACTTCGCCGTCCTCAAGCTGATGGGCCGGGGCACCAAGTTCTAGCCGGCGAGGTGGAGCCCAGCCAGACACGCACCCTCCTTTCCTCTAACCCCGAGGCTTTAACACTGCAGCCACCCGACACCAGGTCTCCTGCCTTAACGCTGCCTTCGCCGCTGACTCCCCTCCTCTTCCTCCCTCGCATCCATCGTGCTGAGCGTGACCAGGAAGAGCTTCTCACCAATGGACGCCTCTTCATGCACTTTTCTCTCTGTGCTCATCCATAACCGGTTCGCTCTAGGGCCAAAACCAGCAAGAGAAGAGGAGGGACTCACTCCGGTGTCCCAACGTTGCCTATAGGGATGAGCAAAAGCCTTCACGCTCCTGGGAGGCAGAAATCCATGTGTAGGTTGCTCCAGGAGTAGCGTGAAGGAGGCTCCCTAGAGAGAAAAGGAAGTTGGCCGGGTCCCGGTCCCATTGCTGGAGCCTCTCCTGGAGCTGACTGCCGGCACCTCTCCTGGATGGAGGATGAGAAGGATTTTTTTTTCCCCTAGTAAAGAAAGATGAATTTACCCCAAAGTGCCCGCTGCAGACAAGGCAAAGGGAGTTTAGGGCAAGGATCTTCCCATTGCGGAGAAGAGAGCGCTGACCCCGATGCTGATAAAGCCCATGTCCCTAACCCAGCTGCTCCTATTAAAGCCTGGAGGAGTTTGGTGTCTGTATGCAAAGGGCACCCTCGGCTTTAGGCTCCAGCACCGCAGTGCCGGGTGAGGGGACCGCCTGTGCTGTGCTACAGAGCAGAGCTGGAGCAGCCCCTTTGTAGCACAGGATAACCCACGGACGGCCCATCTGCTCCAAACTCAGCCATTCCTTCACAATGGTGCTCTTCTCTCGGGGTGACATTTGCTTCTGTAACGTTTGCTGTGCCTGCAGTCTCCGTTTTCGTTCCATGTTCGCCCTCCCCACCAACGGGTGCCCCGCTCTGCTCCCCCCATCCCACCCCGCCTCGTGCTAACGCTTTGTGTTTATTTATTGGAGAAACTACTTTTAATGGCAGACCATCGCTCCATCCTGCACGGATATTTTATTTTATTATTGTTTTGGTTGTTTTTTTTTTTAATTTAATTGTCTGTATTACGATGATTCTGTCGGCTGGGGGCAGGGATAACGGGTCGGTCTGCTGAGCAGAGCGCTCCGAGGATCCTTGCTGCCCAGCACTGAGCTCAGCCATGCTACCAACGCACACGGGCTGGGGAGGGGGAGATGGGGAGAAACCAGGCAAGATCTGGGGGGGGTCCATTTCACATCACCACCGTCGCTCTTGGGAGGGTTTGCTGGTGGGTTTTTGGTATCGATTTAACAACAAATAACCGGGTCCTCCTTCCCACCCTTGCCCCCAGACCCCAAACAAACACACACACACACACACGCACACACACACACACAGTTAATCGACTGAAAGTGTTTCCTTCACCTCTGATCTAGAAGTTCAACTCGTTAACAAGCAATAAAAAGGAGCAGGTTTTTAGAGACTTATCTTACAAGATGTATTTTATAAAGATTAAAGGAAATACATTAAAATTAAGAACATTCCAAACGAGATCTTTGTCTGGATGTTGCTTTGTTGTGCTGCTTTCCCTCTTCCCCATGCCCCAACAAGGGGAAGGGCAGCATTGCCCACCCCAGCAGTCCCCTTTGGGCTCCATGCCTCCTTGTCCCCACCCCAGCAGGGGGCTCATGGACCCAGCCCTTTGTTTGCAGCTGGACAGCCCCGAACGTCCGTATTTCTCCTCAAGACCCCAGAGTGAAGCAGGATGGCCCCATTTGGGCACGTGGGCAGACTTGGCTGGGCCGGAATCCTTACAACCTTGTGCTCTGAAGGCAATTGGTGGGATGCTTGCTGCCAACCCACGGGTAGATAGCAAAGGGTTGGTGGCACAGGGAGGTGACTCTGTGAGGTGGGGTCTTTCATTCCCCACTCATCCATAACCAGCCCAAACCCCCCCTCTCCTCCTCACCCCCAGCCCCTCCGGGCAGCACTGATGCTTCCCCATAACTCAGCTGGGGGTTGCTCAGCTGCTCCCCCAGCTCAGCAGTGGGGCTGCTTGTTGCATCAATAGGGCCCTTTGTTCCCCACGTTCCCAGATGCCACCGACCTCCTCCCCCCACGCTGAAAGGGCCCCTGTGTGTGGGTGCCATCGGCCGTCAGGCAGGAGCGAGATGGGAACAAAACAGCATCTCTGTCCATTGAAAGAGAGCAGCGCTCCCCCCGGGAGGGGTGAGGGTTGGTGACAGTGCGTGAAAGTGGCCAAGGCATGGATCTGAGGGCTGAAGGACATGCCTGGCCTCTTCTGTGTGCTGCTGCCCCAGTACGTGGTGACAGGGGACCTGCTCTCACCGCCCCTTGCCTGGGCACGCTGAGTCCCCCGGGGTGGCTGAGAACAACCAGGGAACAAACCTTGCCTGGTAGCAAACCTCATTTCTGCAAACAAGAGCTGGCTGCAAACGCTTTCCCCCAGTGCAGCAGCTGAGACGAGGCTGCAGTTTGCTCCCACAAAGGCTGCAGCAGAGCAAGAAGCCCTGGAGCAGATCCCAAGGCTCCTCGCTGCTCACCTCCTCTGCAGGGGTGAAGCAAATCCCAGCCCTCAGCATCCTGCACCCGCCGAGCACAGAGCCAGCAGCTCCCTGCCGCGAGAGAGCAAAGACGAACCAGGTCCTTCCCCGTGCGAGGACAGAAGGAAGGGGAGCGCCGCACCCAGGGATGCTCGTGTCGGGACGGCCCGGGGGGGTCCCCAGCCCTTTTCGGGATCACTTCCGAGGGCTGAGCCCCACAGCCCGGCCCTGAGGATGCCGGCTCCCATCCGCAGCCCTCCGGCTCCTCCTGGCGGCCTCGCACCGCTTCTCGGCTCGAGTGCGACGGGCTGATCCGGCGAGCAGATAGCTGGAGGTGCTGCGGGCCATCTGCCTTCCCAGAAGGTCTCACCTGCAGCCTCTCGGGCGCCCAGCTGCTTTCAATCTGGTTTTGCACACCATTTGGCTCTGCTAGCAAGGTATCCGGGACCTGAGAAGCAATAGCACGCAGAAAGGAGCGGCAATAGCACAAGCAGATGCTGTGCTTGGCTGCCCACGAAGTTGGAGACCTGTGCTAAATGTGGCCACGTGCCCCCCCAAGGACCCCCTGAAGCCGTTGGGGAAGAGCTGCTCCACCAGCCCTGCGTTTTTAGGCCCTCCCTTTTTACCCATCTTCAGGCACCGGCAGGAGAGCACATCCCCATCCACCTCAACTGCTCACAAAGAGCCACAGAGCCCTCTGCTGCTGCTCACAACTCTCATATCCTCGTGAGGACTTGAAAACTGAGAAGCAAGAAGACATCAAAGGAAAAAAAAAAGAAAAGAAAAAAAAAAACAACCACCAATAAATGAAAGGTTCTGTCAATGGTAACAGTAGGCTGGGGCCCTGCAAACACAAGGAAAGCATCACAGAACGAGCGCCCACCCTGCAAGGCAGCAGCAGGAACAGCCCCATATGCCCACGTGTTTCAGCATCGTATGGAAGTCGTGCCAGGCTGCAGCTCCCTGCAGCCCGAGGGGCTGCATCCAACGGCACAGGAAGAAGGGGAAGGAAAGCACAGCTTGCTGCTGAGAGCCCAGGCTGACAATTAAAACCTAGTGACAGGAGGAAGCGGTGTGAAATGTTTCCATTCCAGAAGTGTTTTCTGATGTACTCCTGAAAAGACAAAACTCATCAGTGGGCGCAGCTTGTAAATAAGTTACACTCAACCAATTCTCTGGATGGATGCACTCAGGAATAACCTGAGTTTAAGTAAAATGATGTGATCCCTTACTGGCTTCCCCCTGCCTGAATTGGCCCTCAGAACTGATCAACCAAGAACGCAGCACTTCCCAAACTCACTTGAATACATCCACGTTTTATTTGCTTAAATAAAGGTAGAATCTCAGTGTTACAATTCCAGTTTTGTAGCAATAGCAACAACAGCAGCAGCATGAGTGGACACAGGGAAAGGAGGGCTGTTGGTGCAGAACTTTGCAACAGAGAGTTCAAGATTTGGGCTCCTTCAGGAATTGTGCGTCCCTCAGAATAAATTGAACAGCTTCAATATATTATACTCCACCTCTGAATGGATTTTTAAAAACACATAAGCCTAATGCTTATGTTTGGCTGAGTTAAACTGAAGGAAAATCTAGATAGAGGCCTGCAGAGGTCAGACACTGCTAAATAAATAGACCTAATTCCTAAACGTATGCTGCACCCACGGAGGCAGAGCAAGAGACCTGATTTTCTAGGAGCTTCAAGCACTTCCTATCTATTGGTGTGAATGTGAATATCCAGCCCCCTTTCAAAATCAGATTCCCCCTCCTCCCCCCCCCCCCAGGACTTTGTATTAAAGCTCAGCCCCTCCCACGTGTGGCTGCCCCACAGAGAAGAGCAGGATCACCTGAGCTCCCAGAGGAGACATCCTGCAAGCTCACAGACTGCAAGGGGACGGGGTTTCGCTGCCACCAGCCAGTGTGAGAGCAGAGACTGCCCTGCTCTAAAGCACTGAGTATACGAGGCTGCTCTATTTGAGCTACACAATCAGCTATCCAGTAGCTCATCACAGTGGGCACTGCACTCAGCAGGAAGCTCTCCCCATGCCAGGCTCCTAAGTGCTTACAGGCAAAGTCATCGTTTTGGACAAACACTTGCACAGGAAGTCGCAGAACATGAGGTTACAATGGCAAGCCAGCAAGCACTGACCTCTTGGCTACACACAAACAGCTCAGGACTAACACCTAGCAGGGAGCAGGAGCTGGGATCAGCAAAGCTTGGCATCCTTTCTTGGAGGGCTCCCTGCCCTCCCAGTACCGTTCTTCAGCCCCTTGAGGAATCAGTCCAAATCTCTCCCCAGCACAGCTGCTCATTGACAAGGGTCAATTAACTGAGTGGACGTTCTCTAGCAGTAGGATGCCAGCTGATCAGATAAAATGTACTGGATTCCCTGTTAGGGAGTAAGGGCCGGGGCAATGGTGTGAGTAAACCGAGCTGAGCAGCACAGCCCCTGACACAACAGGTAATCACGGTGAGTGGTTTTATGCTGCAGCATTCATAGAATCAGAGACACACAGAATCACCCGGACACAGAGATTACTTCTGACAGGAACCAGCTGAAGGTTCACGCTCCAGATCTCCTGAACTCCCAGCTAACTCAGATCCTGTGCCACGAACTGCTGAGTGGCCACGCTGGAACCTTCCATCCAGGTCTATTCAAGGTGTGAGAAGCAAGATCTGGTGTTGAGCCTCCAGAAGGGCTGAGGAAACAAGCAGAAGCCGGTCTCTCCATAAAACAACACCCAAACAAGGCAAAGTTAGAAGGTGGAGAAAAACAGATCAGAAACAGCTACGAAGAAACGATGCTGCAGCATTCAGTTTCTTCTCTCCTTCATTATGTTACTTGATATCAGAGTTCTAGCATTACTCAGCACAGAATGCATTGATCCCAAGCAGCAGATGTACACATCCCAGCCTCTCCAGGATCTGGCACTCTCACAACTGTGTGGGCTACAGTCTTCCCAACAGGTTTCACTCACACTGCTGAGCAGACTTCGCTTTGGCAGTAAGGCCATGAGTTTAGCGGGTCTAGTAGTTTTTTGAGTTCAGGACTAAAACATTTCAGAGCTTCTGGAGTGCCCCCCAGCTTTGTCCTGCATGCAGTTCTTGCTACAGGTCAGAATTCACTCCCTTTAGTTTAACCCAGTCCTTTAAACCTGCTAAGACAGGCAGGGACAGGAGCAGGACTGCATTCACACGCTCTTCGCCAGCACTCTCCTGTAGATTCATCTTCCACATCTGAAAACTCCAGTCAGAATTCAGATAGTAAAGCTGCAACCCCCCAGCGTGCAAACCACCCACCGTCCTCACGGCCACCCTCCTCACAGTGCCCCCTCTCTCCTTGCAATCCAACCATCGGTTCCGGCGACGTTCCCAAAGCAGCAGCCGTCCTTAACAACAGGAGGACCCCGATTTGGAGCTGGAGTGCAGGTCGATGGTGTGGCCCAACATGCAGTGCTCCAGCTGCTCCTCCACCGCCAGCACCTGGCGCACAGCTTCCTCAAAGGCCACGGCCACGTTGGTGTCATCCTTGGCGCTGGTCTCCAGGTATGGATAGTTGCCGTTCTCCATGCACCAAGCCTGGGCCTCCTCTGTGCTCACCTGCCTTTCAAGTTTGTCAATCTTGTTGCCCAGAACTACGAAAGGGAAGCGTTCGGGGTCCTTCACATCAGCGTAATAGACAAACTCCTTCTGCCAGTTGCTGAGGTTCTCAAAGCTTTGCCGGTCATCCACGCTGAAGGTCAGCAGGCAGCAGTCAGCTCCCCTGTAAAAGGGGGTCCGCAGGCTCTTGAATCTCTCCTGTCCCGCAGTGTCCCAGATCTGGAGGGTCACAAAACGTCCGTCTACCTCCAGGTCCCTGTTTAAGAACTCCACACCAATCGTGTGGAAAGCCTGCGAGTCAAACTTGTTGGTGACGTACCGGTTCATGAGGGAACTCTTCCCAACTCCACCATCTCCGAGCAGAATAACCTTTAAGAGCAAGGACTTCCCACTCATTGCAGCAGGACGGACGGCCACAGGACCAAGGCAACCTATAGAGTTCAGAAACAGTGAAAAATAACTCTTTGAATTATGAATCCTGCAGAAAGTTGCACAGCTGATGGCCTACAACTCCTGGCTCTTGAGCTGGGAAACTGGCTTTGTCTCCACACGCACTCAGTGGGGCTGAAGGAAGTAAATCTGCACCCCTGGAACATCCCCCAGTTGTCTTCCCCCCTTCAGAAATTAAGCAGCACAGTGCTGAGATGGTGGAGCACACTGGGATAAAGAACACAACGTTTGTGGCCCTCACCATTACTCTGGTATTCCCAGAAATGTTTAGGAAAGAACTGGAAGTCCACTTCAGGTTTCAAGTAGTAACATTTTTTACTACTATTCCATCTCTCTCTTATTTCAGGGAAGCAAAACTCCAACTTCTGGATTTTGATGGGGGTGCACAGGAATAAATAGCATTGCTATCTTCGTTTCTGAACAAGCTTGTGAAAAAAAAAGGTAATCTCTCTTGTTAGAGCACCTGGTAGAGTTGGCAGTTAGGCAAGCTGCCTGGCATACAACTCCTCCATCAGGTCTGAAACGGAAGCAGCAGCTCTCTGCATGAAGCACAAGGTGACAACAGCTATTGAGGTTGTTATGGACCCATTACATCACCCTTGTCAAACACTTTGTGTACCTGAAAGCTTATCTCGTTCTGTCAAACATACCAACACCAGGTAAACACCTCTTACTGCCTCAGCCCAGCACAGCAACAGCTAACCAGCAGCAGGAATCACCACTGCCAGGCCTGCCTTCTTCCTGTACAATCACTGGCTGAATCGCTCCCCCCCGTTTGGCCACGAGGATGTAAGAAGTGTACAGACCTAACATCAATACAAGTCATCCAGCAAACCAGCCCTTAATCACCCCAAGCAGGCTGACTCACCTTACAAGTACAGCTGTGCTCGTTTTCCACCCACAAGCCCTACAGCTCGGAAGGAGATTTCCCATATGCAGAGACCTGGCTTCTCTGCTGCTCTTTTTTGGCACTGCTTTTTGCAGCTCGCTTTGCTACAGCACAGGTGTGAGTTCACACTGCAACAACCCCGATATCACCGGTTCCTTAGTCAGCAGGCACAAGAGAAAAGACCGAGTGCCAACCAACCCTCCCACAGCCAGGGATATTCCACAATGGAAGATAAAGCCCTGACGTGGAATGAGAGATTCGTTTTGTTGCTGTCTGTACTATACCTGCTCTAGAAATACAGCACTTCTGTCTCCAGGACTGTCCAGGAAATGCCTTCCTCCAGCATGACAGTCACTGCAAAACAAACATCAGTCAGTGAGGTTGCTGTAGCCGGGCTCAGCGTGCTGCCTTTGAAGCTGTAACATTGACCCAGGCTGGACAAACAATGGATGAGTTCTGGGGTGCCAAAAGCACAGCACTGGTGACTAAACCAGCTGGGAACAAGGTGTGAGGACACAGATTCCCTTGCCCTAAGTATAACAGAACACAGATCATTTCTGACCGGAGCAAAGATGTTAAACCCCAAAGAAGAGAAGAATAAAAGAAAGTGCAACCCACGCCTTCCCTTCATCCAGGAAACAGCTTTGATCTGCCTGCCCTCACACTGCTATCTGACCTGAGGATGGAACACATACCTGGATCCTCTGCCCCTCAGTGCTGAGCCAGCTGGCAGCAGCCTGCTATGGCAGGAAGCACGGTCTGCTCCCTTACACCACAGCCCACATTCCTGGGCAGGGTGAGGAGATGCAGTGCTGCTGAGTGATGCCACCGGCTGGTACAGGGCTGCTGTGGGGGTCTGATGCTGCTTACAGCAGCACTTCTATTCCTTCCAAGCCAAAAAGCACCAACCACAGACAGCCCTGCTCAACTTTATTTCCTCTTTTTTTTCAGAGCTCTTTTAACCGACGCTTGCCACAAAGCCAAAATCAGAAACTTCTGCTTTTGCTCGCAGAGATGCTAACTGAAGCCTCCTGATTTCACTTCCCCCGCCCAGAAATACCCCCAGCCACACGCAGCTGAGCAAACTGCAGACACCTGAGCAGCATCCGTGCGACCCAACGTACCAAAGCAAAACGTCAGCATCCCAAGAGCCCAACAGAAACTGCAGCACGGCTCGGCCTTAAGGAACACCCCGGGGGTGCGATGGATTCAACACAGCCCCAGCCCTTTCCCAACCCCCTGCTGGGGGATGGGATGCTTCACCCACAACCCCCCCCCCCAGGACCCAGCGCTGGGGATGCGGCCTGAGGGAGGGGGGACAGGGGATGTGCGGGGCTAGAGAGGGATGCTCGGGGCTGAGAGGGGTGTGTGAGGCCAGGGATGGATGCTCGCGGTACCGCCACCCACCGCCCGCCCTTACCGACCTCCAGCCGCCGCCGCCCACCGACCCGACCCGCCGGGGGCAGGTGCCGGCCAGTCCGGCGCATGCGCGGTACATGCGCATCTCCGATGCGCCGCGAAGGGGCGTGGCCACTAGTAGCCCCGCCCACCGCCGTGAGAGGCCACGCCTACCCCGTGCCTGCCAGCGATGCGGGTGCAGGCAGCGTCGTGCTGAGCATCCCCTGCTGTCCCCCGCTTGGTGGCACCGTGCCTCAGTTTCCCCACTCTGAAGGAACCTCCCGCCCTGCCCTCCGCCCCGCTGGGCCCGGAGCGTGAGTCTGTGCGAGGCTCTTCCTTTAGAGCCGGGGTTGCTTACCGTCACCTGGTGCCAAACGTGCACCCGAGTGCATTTTGCATGGAAACGATCAGATTTGGGGTGTGAGCAATAGGGTGCGGTGCCACAAGGAGCTGCTTCCATGCAGACTGCAGCGGCTGCTTGAACCCCGATGAACTCATTGCATGCCTCGCACTGCAGCTGGACCTCCAGCCTCCTCCTGCTTTTTCTGGACCCAGTAACCAGCTCTGCAGCTGCTCCCCCAATACCCTGTAGCTCCCAGGCACAACAACTGCTCCGGACATCCTGGTAACACGAGGAGCTGCAGGCGTCGGTGGGGAGGGGGCCGGGAGAGGATCTGCCTGCTGGGAGCAGCTGGCTGGGCTCTGGCAGCTGAGCACTGCCCAGCTCATCGCAGCACATCCTCCCACTTCCCATCGGTGGGATGCTGGAGGTGTTCTGGGAGCATTGTGGGAGAGGCAGCAAGAAGAAACGTGCCTGGGCAGCTGAGCTGCTTCTCTGAGACACAACACTGCAAGCGTGGGCTCGTCCCTGCACTGCTCAGGCCCTGGGGTGTGGGAGCACGTGCTGCCTGCAGGCTGGGTGCTGAGGTTGTGTCCCTGAGGTGCTGGGTGCTGCAGCGGGCAGGCGGGCAAAGGCAGTGGTGAGCTGCTTATGCCTCACTTCCCAACCGCAGCTCATCCCAGGAGTCCCTCAGGTGGTTCTGGGGGATGGGATGGCAGAGGTGAGGTTTTTACAGAGCCCATCATTCCAAGCAGGGGACAGCAGTGCTGCTGCAGCCTCTGCGCTCAACCTGATGGCTTTTCCTAGAGCTGTGCTGATTCGGCCCAGCGCTGCCCTCCTCACCCTGCGTGTGTCCATCAGCCCTGAGTAATTCCTCCTGCAATGCCCCAGGCACTGGGCTCACTGCCAGCCAGGCTGTGGGCACCACAGGCATTGCCAGCACCCAGCTGCTCCCCTCTTTGCCTCTGAGCCCTCCGCCACCCCCTTGTGCTCTACTGCTTGCTCCAATTCTCACCTTCTCTCTGCACCGCTCATATGCCACCTCCCTGCACTGTGCATGGCATCAGCCGTGCCTTCCTGCGCAGCACAGCAGCGATACAGGGAACAAAGCCATGGATAGCATCAAGCAGAGCAGCTGGAAATGCAGAGGGCAGCACAGCAGCACTATGGGAGCAGGCAGCAGCCTGAGTTTTACCTGGAGGTAAGTGCACATGCATGGCTGTTGTTTGGAAGACGCAGCACGAGGAAGCTGTTGCTGCATGCTTATCTGCTGCCCATCAATCTCGTGTTGGTTCCTGGAAAGCTGTGGGGGTGGCTGGCAGGCACTGGATCACTGCTCCACACTGGGACACAGCCCTGCACTGGTGATGAGTGGAGTCACCACAATGTGGGCATGGGATGGAGATGGAGGTGGCTGCAGCGTCCTGGCTGTGGGAAGAAAGTGTCCCAAAGCGATGCTGGAGGGGAGCTGCTCCGTGCCTCAGCTTTTGGGGTCGTGTCCACCCTGCCCTCATTCCTTGTTCTTTTCCCATCTCAAACCCCACTGTTGCTGCATGGCTCCGTGTCTGCTTGGCTACCACCCATCCCTTTGCCCAGTGGTAGAGGTAACTTCAGGTGATCGCCTGCAATCCCTGCCTGGCCCTACACCTTCCTGCTGGGCATTGCTCTGTGCAGGTCAGAACCTCCACCTCACTCCCACATCCTCAGGGTGCTGCAGCTGCTGCCCAAAATGGGGATAAATCACAGAGAGGGGCCAGGCTGGGGGGGGGGCAGAGAAACAAAACCACTTTTCACGCCATAATCCTTTGTAATAAAGCACCGAGGAAAGGGGAGAAAGACGATAAACAATGTCCCTGTGTGAGGCAGCTGCTTCCCAAAATACAGCACTGCCCCACGCCGTCAGCTGCCCCTACCCAGCACAACTGCCACGTGTCACCAGAGCTGCCTTCCCCATGGCAAGCACTTTTTTCTGCTCATGGCACGCCGGGGGAATGCATGCAATGTGGTGGGGGGCCCCGATGAGCAATTTTGGCCACTCTCTGGAGCTGTTGGTCACTGCTGCACGCGTGGTGAGGAGCAAAGGCACGCAGCAAGGCAGCTCCCATCCCTTCCCCATGCTCAGAACAACCTAGGGTGCAGCACAAAGCTCCCCACGGTGAATGTGGACCTCCAGAGCCTCTGAAGGGCTCTGCTGCCAGGGCTGTGGCCAAGAGGGCAGGGAGCTGGGAGCGCACCAGCTTCATATTATTACGGCCTAAGCCCTTACTCACTGGGGATGAGCAAGCTGCTGTTCATAAAGCTGACCTCCCGGGCATTATTTTGAGAGCAGTAATAACTTCTCAGCTTCTTGGGGAGGTGTTGGTGCGTGCTGAGCACTGCACTCAGTGCTGCTGGCAGCTTGCTGGCTCGCCCATTGCTTTCACCTACTGCTGCATCCCCTCTGCTTTCCCTTCCTACCAAGCTCACACCTGCACTGTGCACACACTGTGCACGCATGCATGGCTGCTTCCAAACACCTCCTGTGCACGCAGGTTTTCCCTTGCAGCTCATGTTTGCTCTCTCTCCCTCCCTGCAGCTGTGCTTGCACAGCAAGGGGACGCGGCCCCATGCCACACTGCTAGGTGACAGCTCTGCCCTGCACACGGAGGAGCTGCAGATTTGCATGGCTGTGAAGCTCAGAGCGTGGCTTCTTCGCCTTATCGCGCTCGAAATGCCCGAGATTATCTCCGTGCAAACCCATGGGGCCAAATCCCCTCCCGGCTGAGTCAGTCCCAGGGGAGGGGGGGAGGCACCCATCCCAGCCACTGAGCCGAATGGGCCCCGTGCTGCTGCTCACCAGGTATTTGTCCTGCAGAACCCAAATAACTCCCGACCGTGACTCAGCCACCTCCTCCCTCCTTCGCAGCCGATAAAGCCATGGGAGGAAACCGCCCCAGAGCAGCCGGACGGGGCCCCAGTGGGGGGGCATGGATACTCGCAGGACACAAGGGACTGTGGCACTCAGCCCCTCGGGGATGGTCGCCTCACGGTGCAGCATCACCTGCACCAGTGCTGCCAAAGCCATCACAGTTTGGGGACATCAGCCTGGCAGGCATCCCAGCTGCCCACACACCCAGGTGTGCTGGGGTGAAAAAAGTCCAGGGCAGGGAGGGAGGGATAACATTGGTAGAGAGCTTTTCTGTAACGATCCTCCCCTTACTGGCCAACCCTCCTCCTGCAATGGGGGCATTTGGGGCTCTTTGCCCTCAGAGCTGAAGATCACAAGAATTGGGTGAGGCAGCTGCAACCTCCCTGCCCGTTGCTTTGGTGAGACAGTCCCCGTGTTTCTGCAGTCAAAGCTGTTGGTCGGTCCACTCCCATCTCTGCAGGCACAACAGTTTCGCAGATGAGCCTGGAGCAGGTGAGGAAGTCTTGGGAAACCTCAGCAGAGCCCTGGGGATGCACACAGAACCTCAGAGTGCCAGGCTAGGAACATATGAGAGGGTACCAAGCCCATCTGAGGGCTGCAAAAACCTCCTTCAGCCAAGGGCAGGGGCTGAGGCAGGTGAGAGAAGGGCTGTGCCAGGCAGCAAGGGGACAGACCCAGCACCCGTGGGACCTGGGCCAGTGCAGGAAGCTCCAGCCCAGCCCCGCAGCAGTGCTTTGGGCAGAGGACACGAACTGCTCAGAGCAGGAGGTTCGGTCCCCACCCTGAGCTAGGCTGCCCCTGCAGGGATCTCTCTGATCAATGCCAACCTCCAACCCTGCCCTTCCCATCCCCAAGGCCACACCTGAACCTTCCCCAGGGAAGAAGCCACAAGCCAGAGAGAGGTCATTATACTTTTGTTTTATTTTATAATAAACTTCTCATTTTTCCCCAAGGAAGACAAATTGTGAGTGAGGCTACAGAACACCATCAGTGAAAAGGATGACATCGAGGCCGCGGGCTGGCCAGAAAGGATCCCACTCCCCCAGTGCAGAGCTCTGTCTGTCCCCAGGAGCCTCCACAGCCTCTGCTCACCTCCCCACGCATCAGAGCAAGGTCAGCACGGTCAGCAGGCATCAGCTGGGCAGCACCCATGGGGTTGGGTTGGGCTGATGGATCGGGGGGCCACACTTTGTGTCCCCCACTCACCAAAGCTGCCAGTGAGGCGGGGCAGTGGGTCAGACGATACGGCTGTTTTCTAGACGTGTACATGATGGAAGTTTAAAAAAAAAAACAACCAAAAAACAGATGATTTAATTCATAGAAAAGAAAAAAAAAAAAAAAACAAAAACCGATCAAGTGGTGGCTCTTCCTGCCGGACCATCGCTCTAGGAAGACTTCACACATTCCTTCTCCTGCTCGATGGCTGTAAGAAAAAAAAAAAAGAGAGGTCCATTAACCCCCACTGCTGCTCCCTAGGAACAGCCATTGGCTGCGGAACGATCGCTCAGAGCCCGGCAATGGGTTTTATTGTCTGAACCCAACCGCAGTCAGAGGGCACCGAACATCCTCCCGCAGCTTCCCACCGGGACACCCCCACCCCGAGGGCAGCAGCCCCACGGACGGGACGTGACCCACACAGCTTTGTCCCAATGGTGGGTACGGCACAGGGAGCGCCCCAACCCCCCCCTCCCGCCCCCGGGTGCATTTTTCTGCGTTTTTCTCAGCTACACCAACCGCCTCTCCCCACGGATTCCTCAGCAGTGAGATCAGCGCTCGGGATACCCGCATCTCCGGCCGTGACCGGGCAGCCCCCCGCCCCAACCCCGGCTCCATCCCCTCCGCACTCACTCTCCTTGGAGGGCAGCGTGTTCTTCTCCTCCGTGTTGGTCTTTTTCAGCTTCTTCTTATCGAATTTCTCCACCTCCGACAGGTCCGGTTTGTCGCACATTTTGCCTATGAGATCCCCCCCGGTTCGCATCAGCGGCGCTCCGTGCAGGGTGGGCACGCAGCACCTCGCAGACAAAGGCCGCCCGCCCGCCCCGGGGCGCCGCCCCACGCCCGCTTCCCACCGCGGACAATAGCGCAGGGCGGGGCCCTCTGCCACCCCGCACCCACCGGGGACCCCCGCGCGACCGCACCCCCCCGAGCTCCAACGCCGAGCAGAGACCCGCCCGCACGGACCGCTCGTGCACCGCTCCGCCGCTCGGCTCCGCGCTCCCCAGGTGAGACTGAAGCGCGCCGCGTGGGGCGGCGCTTTATATACCCCGGCCGCCGCCCATCCCGCGAGCCCATTGGCTGCTCCGCCGCCCGCGGTGCACGCTGGGAAGCGTAGTCCGCGTGCCGCTTGCCGCCCCCGCTTCGAGGGCTCTGGGAGAACTACAACTCCCGTGATGCCCCGCGGCGCGGGTGCGTGTGTGCACAGAGCGCTGTGCCGCACACCCGCACACACACACACGGCTCCGTGGGAAGGAGGGACCCCCGGGGGCTTCGATGCGGCAGCGGCCCCGCAGCAGGGCTGGGTCGGGGAGGAGGGGGGGTGGGCACAGCGAAACCCCCTCCGCTCGCAGTGCCCGCAGGGCTGCGCTCTGCAGCCCCGCGCCCTTTGTCTGGGCACAAAGCGGGGTTCCGCCGCTCCCCGCCCCGAACCCTCCGCTCCCACACAGCCGTCGGACCGTTTCGGACCCATCCCGCACAGCTCAGGTCTCAACCCAAGCTTTTTCCCACGGCAAATTCACCGCGTCCGCCCTCACAGCCTCGTGCACGTGGTTATTTCTGCTTTCGGTAATTCACAACGACGGAACCGAGACGTCCAGCAGAAAGGAGGAAAGCGAAAGCAGCCCCGACCCGAAATAGAACAGCTGCCAGCCATTTTAACTGAGCTTTAAACCTCCCGCAGCACGCGGCCACTGCCGGGAACGCTTCATTCCCTGCTCCAGGACGGAGCCCGGCTGTGAGCACGGAGCTCAGCCCCCTGCATGGCCGGGCATCCGCACGCTTTTCTGGCGAGGAGGGAACGGAGCAGCCCGCAGAGACGCACGCAGCAGGGCTGCTGTGTTACAGCAGGGCACAGCTCGTCCCTCCCACCGATTTCACTTCTCCTCGCTCTGAGCCCAGGCAGCAGTTTTGAGAAGAAGGGCTTTGTTAGCCCACGTACTTCCCCATGGAAGTACATCCTCCGTGCTGCTGCAACAGCTCTTACACGGCAGCAGGAAGGAGATGCTGATGAGAACAAATTGGGACGTGCCTTGTCTTGCTCCGAGTCCCGCTGCCTGCGAGGCACGAGTGGCCAACATACGGCCATTCCCAGCCCGAGCATTAACGCCGGGTAACTGAGCCGGGCTAAGGCACGTTTATGATTGATAACATTCCTTTGTGCTGCTGTTGCTACCAGCACTTTGCAGGGCAGCTGATGCTGCTGGAGCCGACCCTGCTTGGAGCCCTACAGCACGCCCCAAGCTGTAGGGCAGCACAGCTCAGCTCTGTGTCCAGCTGCTTTCCCCCACACGCGGCCCTACAGCAAGTGAGTGTCCCATACAGCTGCGTTTGTGACCAAGGCAGAGAGGGAGAACGCTTTTCCCCTCCTGTGTCCATGCAGGAAGGGCAAAATGAGACCTGATACGTTGGTATCACAACGGCAGCCAGTCTTTTCAAATAGGTTTAGAAATTGGAAATAACTTTTTTTTTTTAATTTAAGGAAGAACCTTTTCACCCAGGTGTGCAATCCTCCTCATCTGAAGATCCGCAGTGCAAAAACACTGCATCTCCCTGCAACAGCCCTCGTGTCCTACTCATCACCCGTCCTTTATGCAGCTACAGCACTGCCAGAGCTCCACGCCTGCACTGCTCCCCCTTCCTCCAACTTTTTATTGCAGCAGGACGTGCACACCAGCAGCATTAGGAGCCCTTTGGAAGATCCCTTTTGAGAGAACCTTTTGCTATGAAGCTCATGTTCCCAAGGAAGACTGAGCCACATCACCACCATCACCACACTGCCCACTTTGGGGGGAAAAAACCCACAATTCAGCTATTCACTGATCAGTACTGAATTATTTTACAGTAGTGGTCTCCAGCAAAGTCTGCCTGAGGCCACAGCTCCTGATGTGGTGCTCCAGTCTGAGGCAAGACAACCACTCTGAGGTCAAAGACCTTTCTCTAGAGCTGCCATCTCCTTCCTTTCCATTTCACTTACACTTTCTGGGTCTACAATATGTAGTATCTACTATATGCAATAAGAGAGGATCATGGTTTAGGTAAACAGGTGCTTCTCAGAACAATCCTGCTGTCTGAAATCATTAGCTTTATGCACAATACTTCACAATTCTTCACTCATGCTTGCTCAACTATTCAGGTTTTAACCACAGCTGAACACTGATGCGAACAGATCTGCTCAGATATGTAACTGAACAGAACAAGAGAAACTGCAGTACCAGAGCTTAAGTCCACAACATCAGATACAGACAAAAGCCACCACTCCCAGCAGCTCAGCCCAAAGTGTGAGCACAGCAAAGCAGAACCTTGCAGTCAGCCCTGCTGCTAAGCCAGGTGAGCTGCCAAGGTCCCTTCCAATCCATGCATCTTACATCACATGGATGCACACCATTTTTTTTTCTTAGGGTTTTTAAATGCACTTATAAGCAGAGGCTACATATTGTGGTTTGGTTTTTTTTGTTTGTTTTTTAAATAAAAGTTTAATTCCTTCATCAGGTCACATATTTAAACACAAATGCTGCTGAAAATCCTCACACTGCTGCTCTGACGTCCTGGCTCTCAGCTCCCGAGGCGTTGGCAGTGCAGCAGCAGGGCTCCAAAGCAGGAGGCAGGAACTGGGCTCTCGGCACAGCTCAGTGCAGGATGCAAAGCAAAGCAAGGGACACACTTTCCAGACAAACACCAATTCTTATACAAAAAAAAAAAAAAGAAAACAACAACAACCCTACACTGTAATAGAAGTGTTAACATCGCCACAGGACAGAAATTCTAGGAAGGGAGAGGGGAGAAGTTCTCATTAAAAGGCACAACTGAAGTAGTACTTCCCAGATCTCGACCGCCTCTTTTTCAGTTAGTTCCACTTGCAGCCCAGCCTCCCAGTGCCATGCTAGTTACCCCAGCAAGTCATCTCAAGTTCCTTCTTTTCCCTTTTCCCTTCCCCATCTCACAAACAAATCAAGGAGGAGTGCTTATAAAAACCAGAGCATAAAACAGCTTGACCTGTAATACCGTAAGAGTCCAGGAGAGACATTTTAAGATTGTCTGGTACAGTTACTATGCGTTCAAGTTTTGGATGATACTTATTTTACACCTAAGAGCCTCAGCTAACTCTAGTTTTGGTATTTTCTTTTGGGCGCCTCGCTGCCCATCAGATTGGTTTTGGATTTGCAGTTTTCCCAGTGCTGTGTAACACGAACCCCTTCAACCCACTGCCATAAGCCAAGCTTCTGCAAGGTGAAGAGGCTCAGTTACCAGAGTACTGGTGAAAACAAACCAAGGTACATGTGCACAGCATGTCCAGGTGCAGTACAGTACACAACAACAGTCCTCCAGTCAGTAGCAAGGCTAATGGGAACTTGTGAAATGGAGGAACTGGTTTTAATCTACCCTAAAACCTATAGCCCACAACCAGCTGTCCTCTGCATAAGGGGGAGAATACTTGCCCAAGGAGCACCTTCACCACTAAGTTAACCCAACAGCAAGGCAGTACTGCAGACCACGCTCTCAGCATTCTGTTGTGCAACACATTAAAGGACATTTCTTCAGTAATTAAGGGGAGTTCAAGTCTGCAAGCTACACCGACCTCCTTTCGCAAGAGGAAGGTGTAGCTGAACCAGCCCCAGGTGTGAAACACTTCCTAGATGTCCCCAGGGCTTCAGCTATGGTCAAAGCTTGGCCAAGACACAAGTCTTCCTCATCCCTCTTGAAGAGCTGGCAGCTGTAGAGCAATAAGACAGCAGCCTCTGGGCTCTTGCTGTACATCCAGACCCACATGTCCTAGGGAGATCTACTTCCCTAACAATTCAGGGTGTGCACACCAGGTCATCTAACCCTGCCCGTAGACAAACCCTCTCCCCACCCCCTCCCCCCCAAAATAATTGTGGCAATGCACCATGTATCAGTCCTGCTCTCCACAGATCTGCAGTACTGAGCCAATCCTACCGATGAGCCCCCAATGCACAGGGCTGCTGGCAGAGCTGGAGTGTTACAGACATGAGCTTTTTGCCCCAGCCTCCCCATGCTGGGGTCAGAGCCAGTAAGCCTGACTTAAAGCAGGAGGAGCTGTGGAGAACTGCACTGGAACAAGCAGAGTCTTCTACTGGACTTTACAACAAGCTGAACAACTTTTGGTTTAAAAAAAAAAAAAGCCATACAAGCAGAAGCTGGCATCGGTTGTTATAAAGGGACATGGCTGAATAGGTAGGAGACAGATTCCCCATTATGAGTCCTCCTGATGGCTTCCGCAAGGATCATTGAGATGTCAATCACCTGGAAGGGAAAGAGACATCAAACCTGTGAGAATGGTTGCTAAGTCAAGAAAGAAAATTCAAGAGTGAACTCATTGCCCCAAATTTGTAATGGATCAGATGAAGACAAATTACAGTTCTAAATGACAGGCATTTTCTTCTCTGTTCCTCTGAAGATACTGCACACAAAGCACTACAAGAAATACTTCAGTGTTGACCTTTCCCAGGATGACAGTCTGTTGCCTCTCTCTGCTGAGACTCCTTAGACTTTTACCCCATTCCACGTAGCCTGGGACTATCTTATTCAGTCTGTAGTTGCAGAGAAGTTCAGGGAGTTTACAGCAAGACCAAGATTACTTCCCTTGAGTCACAAGACTTTACCATTGCCACTACAAGGTTTTATCAGAGATGAAGCTACAGTGCTCCAGTGTGCTGGCTCCACCTGGTGGGGTAAACCATTAGCAGCGGAGAAAAAAAATCAAGTTTCAAACTCCAGTTCAGAATCCCAGCATCTAACACTTCAATACAGCACAGTCTCTAAGAAGCACTATGGACATGGTGCATGAATTAAGTGAAATTCGTATTTAACACTTTCTTTTTCCTGGATAATTTGCCTAAGAAGGAAGGGGGAAAAAAAAGAACCTAAGAGCTGCAGCAGCAGGCAGAACATGGGACTTATAACTGCTACAGTTCTTTATTTCCAAATAGTGAACAGCAGAGGTTACTGTAAAGGAGTGACATGTGACAGCCTGTAAAACTACTGCACTCATCTATAGTGCCTTTGTCCTATAGATCTGTGCTGGGAATCAGCATTTGGGATCTCCTTGATTGTGTGCACTACAGCAGTATCTTCACAAGCTGCCTGTTTTCATGTGGACAGCAAAGTGGTTTTCTTTATCTTTCCTAAGTACCTGAGCACTGTGCTGTGGAGCTGCCACCTGCCCTCAGCCAAACCAGCACAGCATGTGCACAGAGTGAGGCTGAGCTCCCTCTTAGGTCACTTTCAGCTGTTTCTCATACACACTGTTTTCCCATATCTTTTCCCTCCCTGCATGAAACACTTTCTCACAAAAGGGACATCTGGATAAAGAAATTCACATAAAGGGATGGTTATAGGCCTGGAAATTGAAGGCAATGTTTGAAGTATGCACAGCCTTTCAAATCTTGCCTTCCACCCCCCCCCCCCAACTTGTTGTTATGAACTCAGTAGCTTCTCTGATCTCCCAAGGGCATCAGGAGAGGCAGCAAGAGTGAAGCTTTTCCCACTGAGACCAGAAATCCTTCCAGACAGCTTCTTCTGATCTTTCTTTTGTGGGAAAACAAGGCTTGCACCCCCCCATTGTGGTGGGTGATGATTTCACAAGTGAGGTTAGCATCATTATCAACTTGAGAAATTCCTACCTACTGCTTTCTGCTTGAGTACATGTCCTTTGCGTGCAGTACCCTCTGCAGGAGTGACAACTGCTTGCATACACTGTGCCCCCCTGTGATCAGTGATCTGCTCTAGGTAAGGCAAGCACTGAAAAAAATGTCTTAAATATTTAAGCCTATCTGGATAAGCAGGTGCCTTTCATAGGTGTAACAGCTCTGCTAACCCTCAGCAATTAGAGCACAACACTGGTCAGTGCTGGGAAGCTGCAGTCTGGTGATACTGCTGTAAATACTATACAGTATTGGTGTTTTCCCCACCAAAAGGGAGACAGACAAATGGGCCATCTCCAAGAAGAAAAAGGAGGAGATGCTCACCTGGATTTTAGGGCACTGCTTCATCTTGTCCTCCTGGGGTATCGTGTTTGTGACTACCACTGCCTCAAAACAGGCATTATTGATCCGAGAAATTGCCGGCCCAGAAAAGATCCCATGAGTTAAGATGGCATAAACTTTGGTGGCTCCAGCTGACACGAGTCTATGAGCAGGGAAGGGGGAAGAAAGTGATGAAGAATTACTAACCAGCATTAAAGCGATATGAGTGCAAGGCAAGGGGTAAGCCACAGCAATGGGGGGAAGTAAACAGTCAAACAAGTACCATAAAATCCACCACAAGCAAGTTACACATTGCAACAACACTCATCAGCCCTGGGATATTTGGGTTATATCACACAAACCCACCTTCAGTGACTTCTGCCAACACAAGAGGGCAGGTATTACCAAGTGCTCGCTTTTCTAGTGTAGACAGCTGATATCAAAGCCTGGAAAGCTTACTAATAGAAATTCAGATGTGTGATATTAAGTTGATGGTTGAGACAGCATTTAATTATATCAGAATCAGTGATGGCAACCTGCCTATATTAAACTCAAGTGCGAGAAATCAAACATCACTACACTCAGCATCAAGAGCAATACCCACCAGCCATCCCTGTGATACGTGCTTTCAAATAAGAGAGGACACCACCTGGCTACTCATGTAGTCAGAATTTCAGCTACACTTTTCATTTATTTTCTGTGAGGGCTGGAGCACCTCTACTATGAGAAAAGGTAGAGGGAACTGAGCTTGCTTAGCTTGGAAAAGAGAAGGCTCCAGGGAGACCTCATTGTGGCCTTCCAGTACTTGAAGGGAACATATAAAGAGGAGGGGAAATGGCTGTTTGTGAGGGTGGATGGTGATAGGACAGGGGGGAATGGTTGTAAACTGAGACAGGGGAGGTTTAGGTTGATATTAGGAGGAAATTTTCCACACAGGGTGGTGAGGCACTGGAACAGGTTGCCCAAGGAGGCTGTGGATGCCCCATCCCTGCAGGCATTCAAGGCCAGGCTGGATGTGGCTCTGGGCAGCCTGGTCTGCTGGTTGGTGACCCTGCACACAGCAGGGGGTTGGAACTGGATGAGCATTGTGGTCCTTTGCAACACAGGTCATTTTATGATTCTACCTTGTGAAACTTCGCATACAAATCAATGAATTCATTTAGTCATGAATAGATGGGTTTTTTTTGATTGAGGAAAGCATCAGCCAGCCCTACTCACTTGTCTGCAGCATGACAGATGGTGCCACACGTGTCTGCCATATCGTCCACCAGAATGGCCACCCTGTCCTTCACATCACCCACCAACACCATGCGATCCACCTCGTTGGCTTTCTTGCGCTCCTTGTGAATGAGGGCAAAGTCTACATTCAATCGATCTGCAATGGAGGTCACTCTGAAGAGAGAACAGTTTCCAAAGCACACTTAAACTCCACGGTAGCTTCAGTCAGATCTCTTCTCAAACTGAAAAGATGCTAAGATTGCAGTAAAAGAAGCTGTCACCACATCTGCTCACTGCTCCCCTGTTGTTAAATGTGACCACAGGAAATCTTTCCTGGAGAGACTCAAACTTTATATACTGCTACTGATGAATAGTGATGTAAAAGCTTTATTGGTGAGAAAACAAATGGTAGCTGGCTGACTTGGCACTTCATGACCTGCATTACACAACAAGGAGCTGAACACACAGAAGGCCCTGGCTGACACACCTGAGTCACAATGCTGCTACAGGAAGGCACACAGCTTGGCTCTTTGTAACAGATAGCTGCAGTCATTCCAGAGCGTGTGGCTCAGCTCAGCACACATCAACATTTTGGTGTAATGGTCTCCTGGATTCAAGAATACACCTGCTTTACTTCACTGCTCATGTGTAACCATTATACAGAAGCAGCAAAAATCAGCCTTGTTTCTCCCTAATCTGACACCGTTCCAAACTGCCCACAAACTGCTGTTCATCTGCAGAAAGATGGGAGATTGTCAGACTATCTCAGCAGAAATGTGCTGTGACATATGCTGCTGCTCTTAAGAAAGGAATCGTCTATCATCTTTGCTCTCAGGGAAGAGGGCGAGCAGCAGCAGGCTGAAACCACAGCAAGCAGTTAAAATTAAGAGCAATAAAGCAAGAAAATGCCTCGGTAGACTAAATACCTCAGAGAGAACAGTCTAGCTGAAAATGCATTATTATCCAGCAGGAATACCTTGTCTTGGCATACGAGCATGAGCTACACGATCCTGTCCTTTAACATACATCAATTCCATTCCTAGAAAGATCAGTTTTAGTCCATGGGATGTAGTAACTGGACAACTCCTATCCATGCATTCCTATCACTATGTGATTCTAGGATCTATTTAATTCTCCATGCAGCTCAAGAAACCTTCTAAATATTCCCCAGGGAGAGTAACCAACTGCTCTTCCCTAGCTGTAGCCAGCTGGCAGAGGGGGAACATGTCTTCAGAGCAGGGTCACAGCTAGCTACAAGCACACTCAGGAATTCAGGTAGAGGAGGCAGCATCTCTGCTTGCTCTGACAGCTTACCTCTTGGCTCCACCAGCATCTGGTGAAACAATGGTGCAGTTCTTCCACTCAGGAATATTCTCTTTGATCCATTTCAGTACAGCAGGTTCAGCATACAAGTTATCAACAGGGATGTCAAAAAAACCCTGCAAGAAAGATGACAGGAACAGATGTAGCTGAAGGTCACATTCCAAGATCAGAGATTGGAAGATTTCTATGTTATCAGGCACACAGCCACAGCATTTTCTGCTTCCCTATCTACTCCTCTCAGTAGAATGGCAGTAGCCTCTGGGATATATAGAACAGTGGTACGACTGGAACCAGTTTTGCAGTGTAAGTAACACTTAACAGCTGATACTTTTACAACATGGAATTAGTTCTATCTCAAGTGGTATAGAAAACCAACATCAAAACATAGCAATGCACCTGGTTGCACAACTATACGCTGACCCAGCAGACTGCTCAGGTAAACCTCAAAGGTCACTAAAAGCTGAAGTTAATGCTGGACAGGGAGCAATGGACAGGAGCAGGGAGGAGTGCCCAGCACAACAGCCTTACACTCAAGGTGCCGAGGAGCAGATCCTTCCTACCATCATTTCTGGGTTCAGCAACCCCACGCATCCAGGCTGAAGTCAGACATGCTGGACAATGATATACACAGAACCAATTATTTAACTCAATCTCATCACTGCTGCTGCTGAAAGGTGACCCCCATGGCAGACATTGCTGCTCCAAGGTGCTCAGGGAAGAGGAATACCACTGCTGGGCTCTGAGATCTTTTCAAAGTCTCAGCTGCACTCTCATACATTTTCTATCTGAGATGAAGCATTTCTGGGCAAACTCCACCAGAATTTACATTGACATGCAAGTGGCTGCATTTTCAGTCATTAAAATGACTGAAAGCCCACCTACTTCACCAGGCAGCAGATAGCTGACCTCTCTGGATTCAAAATGCTTGCACCAACACAACAGATGTGCTACAACTGTCCCAGGTGTAAACTGTTTTCTTGGTCTCACAGCTTGTTCAAGGTGGAAAGAGACAAGACTAACAACCTGACACCTTGCTGTCCCTCCTCTCCCTGCTAAACAGCTCCTGCTATTTCAAAGCAAGCCCTGGTCAAAATTCCAATTGTTCTGTTGAGATGGCTCATTTCCAGCAAACCCATTGTTTTCCATTCACCAGCAGCTTGGGAGGGGATCAAAGCCAACTGTAGAGGAAGGGTGGAATGGATACAAGCAGAGCTGCCCATCTCATCAGCAGCAAACTTTCATATAACTGTCCTGGAAAACTGAATGCTCATAAGCAGCTGTGCCAGCAGACCTGGAGGGTGTGGTAACCTCAGGGCAGCAGTACTGTTAGCCACTGTGTCAGGCAGCACTGCTCACTCCTCCCTCCTCCTTGACTGTCCTGTATTGGAAAGCTCTGCTCAATATTTAAGAACATTAAATAAAACCATTCTCCATCTGAAATTCCTCACAGGACCAATTAAGAACACAGAGTGCCCCCATATGGTGACCAAGTTGCATGGATCATTTACTAACACAACATTCATTTATACAGGGCTCGTTATGCGTGGTCTAGTTGAGAGCAGCTACAATTCTATTTACAGAGGAACCTGTTGCCCACCCCACCACCCCCTTCCAACTGACCCTACAACTCCATTCCAGCCCTGTGCTCTTAAGTGCTGACTGCTGCTGTAGCTAAAAAAAGCAGATGACAGGAAAGCCTGCAAGGCAGTAAACAGGCTCAGATGGGAGCAGCTAAGTGCTTCCTAATTTCAGTTCCTACCTGAATCTGAGATGCATGCAGGTCCATTGTGATTATGTGATCTGCTCCTGCCACAGACAGCATGTTTGCAACCAGCTTGGCAGAGATCGGGGCTCGGCTCTAAGACAGGAAAAAAAACAGTATTTAAGACAAGTTTAACTCCTTCATCAAGATGTGAGCCTTCCACCCCTAGGCAATGATTCACAAGCAGTTACTAAAAGAAGCACTCATTAACATTGCATCTTTTCATCAGCTGCTGATTACAGGTTGGTACGTTTTCAAGCAGAACCATGTCTTTGTGAAGATGAATCTGCAGTTCAATGCCCTCAGGTTTAAGTTAAATTAAGTTTTATCTCTTCCTCCACCTATTCAATTTCAGCTAAGCCCTGGCAGGCAGGCAGGCCTGCCGGCCTCTCCAAGCAAGCATACATCTTTCCCCAGCAGAACCCCTTCTTAAATCCCTTACCTTGTCCTTTTTGTCCTGCCGAGCATAAGGGAAGCAAGGGATGACAGCTGTGACTCTGCTGGCTGAGGCAATCTTGCACGCATTTATCATGATAAGGAGCTCCATCAGATTGTCATTGATTTCCCCACAGCCACTCTGCACAATGTACACGTCCTCCCCACGTACGCTCTCGCCTATTTCCACACTGGGAACAGATGGGGAAAGAAGAGTTGGATCCAAACAGAAATTAAAGCTGCAGTCATTATGTATGCCTGCAGAGCGACCAAGGGGCTGCAATCCTGAGGGTCTGTGGGTGACAGCACCATGTAATCACGGGTGTTTGGCACGAACACTGTTGCTTGTTTGCTCAGTAACTATTTCATAGTCCTCACCGCTCACATTTAATGGTTCAATAAGGCTGAAAGCGCTCAGCCTCTGCTTTTAATCTCAGTGCAAGCTGAGCATGTAAACCCCCTCAAACAGTTCCTGTCCCCCCCAAAATCACAGAAGTACAAAGCAGCAGTGTATAAAGGAAGCAGGGATGATGGCCAGTCAGCAGGGAAAGCCAAGCCAAGC
This sequence comes from Phasianus colchicus, assembly GCF_987193195.1. Taxonomy (NCBI): domain Eukaryota; kingdom Metazoa; phylum Chordata; class Aves; order Galliformes; family Phasianidae; genus Phasianus; species Phasianus colchicus. The sequence continues at coordinate 18,309,851 of NC_143449.1, forward strand.
TTCCAACAGAAGCCATGCTGCAGCAGATTATTCTATTAGAGCCCTAACAGCTTTTCACTGCCTTGAACAGAGAAGCCCTCCAGCTTTTCACTCTGGAAAGGCTTTTGGGGTTAATTTCCTCCTGGATGTAATGCACACTAATCCCTGCTGATGAAGGTACTGAACACAAGCCAAAGGTCCTGTTTGCCAGCAGCACGCCGCCAGCTCCAGCGCGTGTGTCGGGACACCTGCGCCCAAAGCAGGGCTGGAAGGCACACAGCCATCTCAGGCCTTCTCAGCTTCGAGGCTCCTGTAGAAATGCTGTACAAGATGAAGCCCTAAGCGTTGCAACAGTGAAATTTAGAGAAGCCTGCCACAGATGTGGAAGGAACCCAGAGTCACTCTACGAAGGACAAATCCTCCCCCAGTTTCTTCCAGTGCTGGCGATGCTCATATCCTGCAGCAAACTCTGGGAGCACGCAGGCAAGTGATTACCTCACACCCCTAATGGCTTTGTGTTTAGAGCACCTGAAGGTACATCTCTAATTTTATTCATTTCTCATCTCATCCTCCCCCTTCAACATGTTTTTGTTGAACACCAGGCCTTGCTGCTCTACCTCCACCAGCAAACTGCTAACTCAACATATCTTGCCATGCTTATTGCTCTGGTGGAGACCTTCCCAGTGGGCAAGCACCAGAACTAACAGCACACAGTGCCACCTGCCACCGTACTTTAATACCAGAGTTTAACATTAGAGCCCACTTATTGTGTAAGAGCACAACTGAACTGTTTTGCTTTTTCTTCCAGCACGGGCCTTGAGTTGATGGAGGTAAATAAGAGATTGACTGGATGTTTAAAACCCACATCAGTGCTCACACAGGGACCTCCTGGGAGGGACGGGGACATGAGGACAGAGCAATGACACTGCTGTCCATCACACACAGCCCTACCACACCTATGTGCACAGCCTCAGGGCAGCAGTTCCAACACCACGTAATGGAAACAACTCACGTCTGTATGAGATCGTTCTGGGCAGCCATTCAGGATTCCTCCTATCACACTGCCTACGGCACATAGGGCTGTTTTCCTCCAGATATTCCCTACCTCGGCATACGTTTTAGCCTCTCCTTACTCTTAACTCCACGCACACAGCGAGGCCGCAGCTGTGGAGGCCCGGAGCCACGTGTGTGCCGCTCCCCGCTCACCTGCACCGCACCTCCAGCCCCGCCCCGGCCCCCAGAGGGGCAGCCCCGCACGGAGCCGCCAGCGGGCGGGGAGGGGGCGGCCGCAGCCCCGGGCCCACCGCCTCAGGGCGCTCACGGGAGCCCCGCTCCGGGCCCGGAGCCGCCGGCCCACGTGCGAGGCCCGCGGGGCGCGGCCGCCCCCAACCCCGCCGTGCCAGGCCGCCACCCGCCGCGCACTACAACTCCCAGCAGCCCCCGCGCGGCGGCCCCGCGGAACCAGAGCCGTCGTCGCCGCGCTGCCCGCCGGGAATTGTAGTGCGGCCCCGCCCCCGCCTCACCATGTCTCCTGGTTGCTGAACTTCTTGGTCACCACCTTGCCCAGCTCCAGGCCCAGGCGGTCGGCGATCTTCTGCGACAGGTCCTGGTGCGAGCTCCCGCTGAAGATCTTGATGTTGGGCATGGCGGCGGCTGCGGCGGCGGGAGCGCTGCCCTCCTCCTTCCCCTCCTCCTGCTCCCCGCTCCGCCTCGCACCGCGGCCCGCTGCGGCGCTGGGATCCACCCGCCTCCTGCCAGGGGACGCGGCAAGGAGAGAGCAAGCCACGCCGGCCGCGGCTACTCCGCCATCTTACCCCTTCCCGCCAGCCGCGCGGATCCTTTATAGACTCCTCGCCCTCCAACGGACACGCCTTGGCGCTCTCTCATTGGCTAGGCGGCCGCCGGGGGCGGGCCTCGTCCCGACGCTCCAATGGCGTGAAAGGGCGGTGGGCGGGGCTTGGCCTGTCCTACCGATCGCCCAAACAACGGCCCTCGCTGGGGAGCAGCGAGGTGTGCGCGCGTGCTCCCCAAGTGGGCGGGGCGAAGGGCAGGAGGAGGCGTGTGATTGGCCGCTGCCTGCTCGCCTGCCCGGCGATTGGCCAGAGAGGCCACGGGGATGGGGGGGCGGCGGGGAGAGGGGAAGAGTTGGCCACGCGCTTGGCGCTCCCCCACCCCCCTCCAGCCGCCATGATGGATTCCGCCCCAGGGTTGGGAAGGGGCCGTGGCTGGGCGGGTGCCACGCACGGCAGATGCAGAGAACGGGAAGGGAAGGCCATGGCCCTTTGCCTCCAGATTGCTGCTAAAAATGTCTCGTTTCGATAATAAAGTAATAAACCATCAGTCAGATTGGCCGCCCAGTGCTCACATGGGATGGGTGGGCATTGCTGACAGCGTTGCTGCTGTTATTCCCTATGGACAACTCCTGCACTTCAGTCCGTTTTCATCATTCTTACCATATGGGCACTTCATGGTTCACAGTGGTTGGGGTTAATTGTGAGAGGAACCCCCCCGTGGCTGTGTGGTTGAGGCTTCTCCTCAATACAACCTTGGTTATCCTGTGGAATAATGCATTTCTGCGTCTAGATTTCAGTGATATTGCAAAAACAGCCTCAAGGCCTCTCCTCCCTACACACGGCCTGCAGGGGGTTTGAAGAATTTGGGGATGGATAACTTCCAGTCCTTGGTGTGTTTGATTCTGAGCCATTTCCTTCAGTCTTGGCTCAAATTGAGCTTTTATTTTCCCTGCACTGCAGATCCCTGCTCCTCCACAGCTCATTCCTGAGCCCTGCTCTGGGGATCCCAGGCTGGTGCACATTGGATCAACTCTCTCGGTTTCCCTTTTGCAGTCACAGTTTTGTCAGCTGCTGGGATCACAGGGATGGGATTGTCATACAAAAGATGAAATTAGATCCCCAATCTTCTAAACAGGGCCTCAACAACAACTCTCATTTCACACGGAGGGGTGTTTTCAGCATCTCCTGCTGCCTCCGGTGCTGCAGCCACCAGGACTTCTTCAGAGGGTATCCAACACGGCGGATACCAGGACAAAAGTCCATCCATCTTAACGATTTATTGTTCTTAGAACAGGATAATGAGAGGTTTTATTGAGGAGAAGCTTTTAAGCAGCCTGCAGCTAAGGCCTAGTTAAACAAAGCCAAGGAGCTTGCTCAAGAGGTTCGTCTCCGTCAGCTTTGAAGAGGGGTTTACCTCTGCCTTCAGCTAGATGCAGGCAGGGGTTGGGTGGCTGAAATCCAGTCTGGCCATCAAAGGGCACTCTGGAAAAGGTCTGCAGTTCGGTAAGGCTGGATGTGAAAGTGGATGGGAGTAGTTTTAAAGTGCCACACTGAACGTGCCTTGCTTCGGTTTGAAAGGCAAATGTCATAAACCGAATTACCTACTTCCAATCTAAGGAACTGTATTGAATTTCCATGTGCTTTACCTCATGGAGAGGCATTTGTTGGCTTTGGTGTTGGGAGGAACTATCCTGGAGCCTGAGCTGCTGTTTTCCCCTTTGGAAATACATTGGTGTCCGCCTGCGGGGATGCTGACAGCACAGCAGTGGCACTGCTCCCTTTTTATTTACCCAAAAGAGTGGAGGTTCTCTCAGTCAGAAATGGCGTTGTGTTCCGTGGCCTGGGAATGTATTTTCCAGGAAGTTTTAAGCGGCTCATTAACGCTATCGAATTTCACGGTGATGCCAGTCAAGACAAGTGGCCCTTTTCCCTCTCTTGGCACATTCCTGCATACAATTGCTGCTCAATCACCACCACTTCGTCAAGGACCCATTTCCATGGACCAAGTGTTTACAGAGAGTTTTGTTTTCCTTGTGGGCCATCCAGTTAATGAGTGACACTCAGCACAACTCTGCCCTTTGGTGCTGGAATTCACACATCCAACACCGTTCATTGCTGTGGGTCAGGGCCCACCTCCACTCTTGGGCTGTTCCGATGTCTCTCTCCTTTCCCATATTCTCACTTAACAATTCAGAAAATCTTATCGTGGGCTCCGAGTGCATTTCTGCTGGCTGCTTATTTTCTGCTGCTTCCCCACCTCTATCGTTTTTTCACAGGGATTATTTTCAGATAAATTCCCTTTCTGCTACTGCCAAACCCTCTAGGATCAAATGAGAGCTGTCTTGTTTCTGGATCCTTACTGGCTCTATTAGAACACTCTATTCTTTCCTTTGAAGAGGAAAATCACTTAATTGTAGGTATCCCATTGGTTCCAAATGGGTTGTGTTTAGGCATGGAGGTCACCCATACTACCCAGCTACACACAGCATCACTGAACCAGAGTTCAGTTGTCAGGAAAAACGACTAAACCATAGGAAACGTGTTCCAGGCTGGATGTGGCTCTGGGCAGCCTGGTCTGCTGGTTGGCGACCCTGCACATAGCAGGGGTTGGAACTGGAGGATCATTGTGGTCCTTTACAACCAGGGCCATTCTATGATTCTATGATAAGAAGCAGTGCAGATTTGGAATTACAAGCTCATTAAAAGTCCTGCCTGGTCCCTTTGAATACTTTTCCTAATTTTTACTATGTGATTGCTACCCAAAAACAGAAGGATGGGGTTCAGCTGTTCCAGCAACAGGTGGATGTTATTCCTGTGCTGAAGTCTGCTGTTTGATCTCTTTGGATTTAGGAATATTTTCAAGGTTCTTTTCAAAGTGGGATTGGGTGGAACCTCCTAACATGCTCTGGGCTGTGGGCATCCACAGCTCTTTAGACTCTCATGGCTCACCTCAGGGCACACATCCAGAGAGCACTGGGAATTCTGCTGCTTTTAGCACAGCCTGTTTGCCTTTTAATGACTTTATAGTTCAGCTGCAGAGAACCACCCCGTTTGCTCCTTACCTGGGGAGCTGGGTGGGACACCATGCCCCGTGCAGGCTCCTTGGCTGCTAATGCCGTGGAATTACCTAGCCTGACACAGAACACATCTGGAAAGCAGCTTCCCAAAATCTGTACGGGTCATTTTCTAATATGGGATGGGAGGTGTGGACGAGCTGGGATAACTGCAGACTTTTCCCTTGTCCAGGTCAAAGCCGTGGGTGTCCCAGCCAGCTCTGCGTTGCTCGGGATGCCTTATACAGGAGTGCAGCCCCGTGCTTTAAGTGAGGATAAAATCTTATTATTCATCATTTATCTTTGCATTGGCACAGCCTTGAGCCATCAGCTAGTAAGTGTTACGTGGATCGCTGCCTGCAGGAACGCAGACAGGTGCCCAACACAGTGAGGTCACTGCATAGCAGTGAGAGCAGGATGGTGATAAAGGCAGGGATGCACCTTCCTGGGGTGTGTGCTGGAACTGCTCCTCCCTTCTCACAGCTGTCCCCAGAGCCTACACAGACAGCAGCAGCATGTAAGGAATCATTCATTTCCACTGCCATGCTGATTGCCCACTAGATGGTACTGAGAGCTCAGCACCGGCTGCAGAGCTGCTGGTGGAGGTGCCGGCTGTCAGCGACGTTCTCAGGCTCTCTGTGGTGTTAAAGAACCTCTTGGCTTTTGCAAGGTTTCGATCCATCCCCAGCTTTATAAATAGTCGTCCCAGTCAGTGTCAAGCACCGTTTGTTATGTCAGCATGGGGAATGGTGTGATGCGGATTAAAATAACCAGCCTGGGGGCACGGAGAGTGTGTGTGCACTCAGGCTGCTGCTGTCTACACTTTAGACAACACATTCAGCCCCCGTACAGAACGTGGCCCAGTTCCTGAGGCTGTGTGTGCCCGATCTACATCAGACTTGGATGGTCCCTGCAGGCTGTAGGGTGTGCAGAGGGCACCATCAGCACTTTCTTCCTTGATGTCATGGCAGGCAAACCACGTCCCCAGTGCAACCTCACCTGTAGCTAGGAGACTGTTTGCACAGCTTTTGCATCAAGCCTGCCCTCCTTTCATAGCCCAGCACCGTCCATACGTGCATTTCTATAGCAACAAAAGGACGGGTGTTTGCTTGGGAGTGCTTTGCACAGAACAGCCCTACTTAAAAAAAATAATTAAAAAAAAAGACCCAACGTGCTCTTTTGGATATTAAGATGAATATATTTAATCTTTCTTGTTTGTAAAACAAGACATAAATTTGTGTATATATATATATAATTTATATATATATTTTTTATATATACTATATACAGACAATAAAAAAATTTTTTCCTCTGTATGAGACTGAGAGATTTATGGAGGAATGATGTAGGCATCACGGGGAGCTTGAGGAAACTTGGAGCTTTGTAATAGATAATTCAGGGGGAAAAGAAAACCACAGCTCCCTGTCGGCCTTCAGCATTACTACAGGCTCTGCCCACCGTGGACTGAAATCCAAATTGGCTCTTCCACTGTGTATTTGCTACATGGTTGTGGAAAGCAGGAGGCAGAAGGATCCCCTCTGCCTTCCTGACAGCAATGGCCAAAGCCCGTTATTGCACTTGGTAGAGGATGCGCACGTTAAAAAGCACATTGTGCACTTCCATAGCTCTTATGGAAGAACGAGAGATTTCAAATGTGCATATTTATTAAAAAAAAAAAAAAATAAGAACAGGGATGGGAAATGATAGATCCTGTGGAGATCCCTGGCCACGTGCTCAGCCAGCCACGGGGCAAGCTCGTGGGCTTTGGCAGCCCTTCCCCCTCCTGCTGTGATCTCCCCTTCAGCCTGAGATGGGTGCAGGGAGCACAGGGAGCCCCGTGTGCATGAGGTGTGTTGGGCGGGCACGGCGAGGTCCATGCGATGCTTAACCTTGCATTTTCTCCTCCTGGCTGCTGTGTTTCGGGGGGTGGGTGAGTGCACTGAAGCACCAGTTAAGGCGGTCTGATTGATCAGGTCTAAAAGCTAGATTGGGAGGAGGAGGGCAGCCCCCGGGGTGTGAAGGAAAGCGATTAGGAGCTGTTTTACTATTCATCTAAAAGTAAAAAATTAAAGAAAGGAAAATCAAACAAACAAAAATCCCAACCCGACTCTGAATAAATAACCATTAGGTGGTACTAAGTAATGTTCCTCATGGCAGTCAGTCCAGTGAAGACAGAAGAAGGCTCCGAGCCCCTGGTGAGGAGGGCAGGAGCAGCACTGCCTGGCTCAGGAGGAAGCCGTGCCTCAGACCAACCCGACCTGGGCTCCTCTCCCGTGGGCACTGTGAAAGGAAGCGGGAGGAGAGGGGCTGGGCTGAGCCTCCAAGGCACAGACCTGCTCTGGAGAATGGCATGGAAGAGGTCTCCTCTCAGCTGCTAGCCCAGCTGCTGGCTTGCACTGGTCACACAGCGATCCGGGTCTCTGCAGGCTTCCTAGAATGAACACGGCCATCCAGCAGAGGATGGGGAACGACTCCCTGCTCACACAGCATTGAGCTGCTGCCTTTCTCAGGCAGTGCCCGTGTACAGGACTGGGCCATCGGTGCCTAAGCTGTGGGAGTAGAGCCTGCTGGAGGACCTAGCCTTGTCCTAGGAACACGGCATCCTCCCCACTGCTAGGCTTTCCCAAGCCTTAGTGCAGCAGCAGGGAGCTGCATCCCAGAGATGCCTTCTGCTGCTGATTACATTGCATCTGTGGGCCAGGAAGACCCTGGAGGCAGAAGAGCTGTTTACGTGGCAAGACACTGGTTTGGCTCCAACCGGACCGCTGCCCAAGTGAAGCCGGGCGGCGTCAGCTCAGTCCCTGCTCACTGCTGATCACCACGCACCGTGACACAAGGGACAGTGCCAACTCTTTGCACGAGGGAGGCCCAGAACCACTCAAAACCCAGTGAGCGTGGTAATGGCATGACTGTGCCTCCCGAGTGCCGGAGGACAAGCGGTGCAGCTGCTTGGGACCCCTGACACGCCGTCTGCACAGCCTGCAACGAGGCGTGAATTTCCCTTTCCAAACACCATCAATGTTACCATCCCTTCTGTTGAGAAACAACGTCTTTTTCTTTACTGTGGACCTCAGCAGGCGTGGGCTTTCCCTGCAGACGGACAGACAGACGGACATCCTCACCAGACCTACGCGATACAAGAACCACTGACACACAGCCCGGCACACACTGGCCTGCTGGCTTTTGCGGCTGGTTTACTTATTGATCAGTGTCTTTAGGGAGCGTGTGAGCGTGCTCATAACAGTGGCAACCGTGGCGGACTGACGGGCGAGCTGCTCCACCGTCTGCTGGTGGCTCAACATTCTGGCCGTGGATTCCTCCGCCGCCCGCAGGAGGAAGGTGTAATTTCTCACCACTTCCTCCACCTTCGTCAGCAGCTCTTGGCGCTGGGACTCCGAGCGCACGATGTACACCAACCTCACGAACGTCTCGATGAGGCTGCTTAGCACCTGGAAGCTGCTCGTGATGGCGGACAGCATGTGGGTAGGGCTTTTGTCAACGGCTGCCACGCGGCGGCAGGACGCCCGGAACTCCTTGAACTTAAGGGCGAGCTCTTGCTTGTACTCAGCCAGTTGGGAGATGTAGAGTTTGCAGTCCCGGACGTCAGGGCTCACCACGCACTGCCGCAGGATGGTCAGGAGTTCATTGGTATCCAGCTGCACTTGCAGAAAGCCATTGGGCAAGCTGTAGACGTGGCCTCGAAGGATGTTGATCTTTGCCAAGCTCCCCTCAAAAGTGGAGGTCCTTAAATCTATTTCCTGGGTTTGACTGTCATTGGGACTGCTGCAGGCTGTGGCATCGAGGACTTGAAGTGTCCTGCTCATCACCGGGACCATCTGGTTGTCCAGCTTCATTCCCGGCAGTATCTGCATGGGGATGGAATAGGACAGCTCATCCTTCTCGCTCCCATCATCCGCAACATCACATTTCCTGTAGTAGAAGCAATACCGGATGGAGCAGCACTTCTCATCCTCCACGTCTTCATCCCGCAGCTCTGCAGGACTTGGATACAGCTCCTCCTGGACAGAGAACACTGCCGAACCTTTCTGGTTCTTTTTCTCCTGTGCTATTTGGACATAGGATGGATCAGCCACCCCAGCGGCTTCCTGGATTTTGCTCTTCAGAACAGGACAAAGGATGCTGGGCTCAGACTCCTTCTGAGGACCTTTCTGCTTGGCCGGGTAGATGTTCTGGTTGATGTCAGAGGACAGGGATGTCCTATCAGTCTTATCTAATTCACTGACACTGTAGCGACGCAAGAGCTTCTTGTACTGCGGAGCTCCCATGCATTCCCCTCGGGAAGCACACGTTGTCAAACAGGACACGTCGTTTTCTGGATCTGACCGGTAGTCCCTGGACTCTAAGCTCGTCGATCGTATCCTCTTGCCTTTGGAAGGGCTGCTCATGCTTGTCAACCTAATGGCTTCTGCTTGCTGCTGGTCATCAGTGACCTTATCCCTGCCGTGCCTCTCCAGTTCTGGCATCACCAGCTGGCTGGGGGGTGGTCTCACGCCCCTGCAAATCCGCTTGCAGTCACAGCTGCGCCTTTGCTCCCTGGACATCCCTGGGACTTTTTGCACAGGACTGCTCCTTAGCTGGCAGCTGCAGCGCCCAGGGGCAGGAGGGTGCAGGTACTCCTGTGGTGGGAGGTCACCTTTGCTCTTTGGCTTGAGCAGCTCTTCCAGGAACTCCAGTTCATACTGCTTCACTTTCTGCAGCTGAGCCTGCCGCTCGTCTGTCTCCTTCTTCAGCCGGGTAGGAAACGTAGCAGAAAACAGGTTCCTCAACCTGAAGGGAGCTTTTGGAGCTTTGGGTTTAGCTGGGACATCAACATCTGCCTGGGTGGCCTCCAGGATCTTGTCAACTTTTTTGGAAGGCACAGTGCTGATCTGCAGGCTCTCAGACCTGGGCACCAGCTGGATTGGCCCCTTGGAATCCTCACTGGTGCTCCTGAAAATGCCAGCAGGTGATGCAGAGTGCGGATTGCTGCTCTCAGCTTTTAAGCTTTTGGCTGAACTTTCCTGTTGCGTTTTCTCTGCTTGGTTTGAAGGAGCCATGTGTTTTTGAAATATGAGACTCATGGCTTCCCCCCCTGCCTTCTGACCGGGCTCTCCGCTCGCTGCTTTTCCCGGGGTATCTCTACTCACCTTTTGCTGGAAACTTTTAGAGGCAAAACTCTTACCAGGCATCGTTTCTTCACCTCCTGAGGTGGGATGCAAAGCTTCAGCTTTACTGCTATGAGCTTCTATAGGACTTGGAGAAGCTTCACTATACTGCTGCTGAGAGAGTTGCTGTTGCTGCTGACAGTGGCACAGCGGCTCTGCAGTTAGCTGACCTCCTTTCAGTTTCAAAGGCTTGTTGCTGGCTGATACACAGCCACCGGTCCCATTCATGGTCTTGTCTTCTTTTGATGCTGCTCCCACTTGAGGGGCTGAGCCTTTAGCATTTGCCACTTGCTGCAGAGCAGCTGAAATGATGGCTGGAGTCACACCGCTTTTCTGATCCAGGAGGAGTTTGGGGCTCGGCAGAACTTCTTTGGGCATCTTCTCTTGTAGATCCTGTGACTGCTCTCTGTTCGGTGCAGCTGTGGTATGCAGAGGTCCCTCAAAGGCAGCTTTTGTGTGGCCTGTACCCCTACATTCAGAGCCTGGCACCGGAGCTCCTCTGTTCTGCTCGCTGCGCTGGGAGGTGAGCACCGGCTGGGCAGCCACGGTGTAACTCTGCTCAACATTCTGCTGCTCCTGTTTGCTCTTGCAGTTGGTAAGGCTGGGATTTGGGTGAGAAAAAGCTGGCTTCGCTGAGGAGCTTGTTTCCTGGCGGGTGAGGGCGTATGGCGAGGTGAGGACAGCCTGGGCAGCACAGCTCTGGATTCGGAAAGGCAAATCCTTTCTGGCCAGGAGGTTCTCTTTGTTGATGTGCTGAGCGAGGAAGTAGGCTGCGTTCTGGTGCTGCTTCATAGCAGAGACCATCTCTGAGACATCGGTGAGCTCTGAGGAGTTGGTCTCGTGGCCAGAATCCAAGGATGACTCAGGTGTGATGGCAGCCAGGACGATGAGACCTGGGGAGGGACACAAAGAAAGCCCCACAACAATGCTTGTGCCACACCACTGTGGGGAAGAGAAAGGAACCCACTGCAGCAGGAAGGCCCCCGTGCAGCAAGCAGCAGGATCCCATGGGAGACCATTTAGTCGCTTCCCCCAAGTAAGAGTTAATTCATTTAAGAGATCATTTGTCAGCACGGAGCTGGCTTGCTAGCTCCATTCACCTCTTGGCCCGGGAAGAGGTCTTGGGAAGGGTTCCAGTGTGAGAGTGAGAGCAGGGCTGCAGGGAGGTCTGTGGAGCAAGAAGGGAAACCTGGCAGCAGCTGCTGTGCCACAGTGAGAGGGCAGCAGAGGGAGGGGAGAGCCGTGCTGCGGGGCTGCCTGGTCCAGAGCCTGCAGTGTGCCCTGGGCAGAGCTCACCCCGCAGGAGCTGGGCGCCAGCCTGCAAAGGCTGAGGGACGTATGGGAGAACAAAGGGAAGCGTGAAAGGAAGGACGTGCTGTAGGAAAAAAAGGTGAAAAGGGAAAAAGAAAGGCACGGTCAATCCGCTACCTGCTGTCTGCTGCGGCGGGGGATGCGGGCAGTCCTCAGAAGCAGCCAGAGCTTCCAGCGCCTGCAGGGTGGACACCAGGGCATCGTCCAGCTCCTGGGCATGGTCCCGCACCGTCCGCGTCTGCACGCTGTCTATCAGCGTGACGGGGATCTCGTCGTACAGGATGCTGCACAGGTGCCGGCTCTGCTCCTGGCCCTGCGCGGCCGCCCGGCGTTTGGGGTCGTCCTCATCCGAGCTGTTGTCTCGGAAGCCGGGCGGCGGGGCGGCGATGGCGGGGAGCAGAGCCGTGGCCTCGTCCTCTTCCTCATCGCTACCGGGAGGAGGGAGGGACATCAGGTCCACCATGTTGTCACGGGCGCTGCCGGCTTTGCGCGAGGCCAGCCGGCTCCTGAGCTTGGCCTTGCAGGACTCGCAGTAGAAGTGGGCGGCGTCGCCCCGCGGGTGCGTGTCGATGGTGTGTGCCCGGGCACGGCTGGCGTGCCGCTCGCGCTCCGGGCCGTCGGGGTCACGTTCGTTGGCCACCCCATCGTAGCCTTGGCCGGAGCTCTTGGATGTGGGGTCAGATTTGGTCCTGGGCCGCGTTTCCTCGAAAAAGATCAGGTTTTCATTGATATCCGTCCTGCTCTCTCTCTCCTTCCTCTGCTCTCGCATGTGCAGGTAGCAAAAGCTGACGAGCTCCGGGTCCGAGGCGCGGGCCGCCCGAGGCCTGCCGGGGGGGGGGCTGCCGGTATGGCCCCCCACGAACCCGCCCTCCTTCTTTCCAGCGTGCCCCGCCGCCGCGGGCCGGGGGAGGTGGTGTGAGTCCATGTAATCTAAAGCCAAAGCACAGCAGGGCGTCAGGAGCAGCAGCGGGCGGAGGGGAGATGAGGACGGGAGAGCTGCTGCCCACCCAGTGGGTTCCGCGCGCTCTCTGCCCTCTGTCCTCCATAAACACGGGGGTGATGGAGGCATCGGCCTCCCCACTGAACGTGGGTTATTAACGCAAAGCTGCTGGGTGTGTTTCAGCGTGGCTTTTATGTGAGTCTGGCAAAGGCTGGCACAGCTTGATGGATGTGGGAGCAGCTGAGCCTCAGCCAGCAAAAGCCCACGGCACGCCGACAGAACGCGCTGCTTCCTGGGGCTCTGCAGCGACCACACAGCTAAACCACGGACATTTCATGGCATTAAATATTATGGCATTTAAGATGGGAAAGTCTCAACCCTAAAGCTGTTTTTTCTTTTTTCTTTCCGCTGGGAATCGATCGGTGACATCACAGACCTGCAGCACAACCGACCACTGCCCTTTTTTGAACCGCCTTCAGATGCTGCAAGATCTCCGTGTTCCTGCCTCCCCACCTCCCCACACGTCTCTGTTTTAAACAAGCCACAGCGAATTCCTTTAACCTTTCCTGACAGATCTGTTTCCTAACTGCATCGGCTTGCTTTCAGCTCCCAGCTGGGCTCAGTCCAGGCTGGCCAGCTGAACAAACAGCTTGTCTCTGTGCTGCACAGCAAGCTCCTTTGCAGGGAGGCAGGAGGGGGGCTGCCCAGCACAGCCAGCACCCCAACCTAGGGCTGCCTCTTCCAGCCACCACTGGTACTCAGAGGGCGATGGGAGCAGTGTGTCTGCATGCGTGAATGAGGACCTTCAGCCTCACCCTCACTTTTCATGAGTGAGATGGCAAAAAGGAATTACCCTCACCATTTTCGCATCACATTGGTCACACCAAGCTGTCATACTCAGCCACTTCTGCAGCGAGCCCAGCAGCAGGCTGCTAAACGTGATGCAGTATTGCTCTGCTCCTTATTGAGCATTTGGCTGTGATGGGCTCCTATTGCTCCTCTCTATGCAAGGCAAGCAGCTGAAACACTGCCCCAGCTGGCCAGTGGTCCAACCCCCCCTGGAGGGGCCTCTGTGTGTAGGGCTGAATTGTGCAGCTGTGCTGAGAGAGGCTGCCAGGGGGATGCAGGCTCCATCTTAGCAAGTGTAAATTAAATCAAATAAATCCTAATTAAATTCATTAGCTCAACAAATTGGACCATTTGTCTCCCCAAACACACGTTTGTATTGTAGTGTTCATCACCTGCAGTGCTAAAATTTGAATCAAAACAATCTCACTCTCGTTTATGGCCGTGCTGGTGCTCAGGGAAAGCAGTTGGGTGATAGCATGCAATGCTGCTGCTGGTGGGCACTGTTAGCAGTGGGTTACGTGGATCAAGGCAGAGAAGAAAGGACCATCCATGCAGTCCTGCAGTGTGCCAGAGCTCACGTACACCAGCCTCTCCCTGCTGAGTGGGGCTTTTGCTGGCTGCCCACTCCTGAGCAAAGCCAGAATCTGTAAAATCTGTAATCCAGCTGCTCTCTCTGGGAGGGAAAGTCCTGGTAAAGAGCTGAGATAGCACCCAGGTGCTGCTCTCATGATCTGTGCTGGGGGGCTGCAAAGGGAGGAAGGGGCAGGAGGGCGAATTGCTGCATTGGGGAGGGCAGAGGTCTGTGCAGCTCTGCAGGGAAATGCTGAGAGTGGGATTTAACTGACAGCATCCAGAGCCAACGCGCATTTCTAAGCAGGACTGCAGTTCAGCAGGAGGGTTTAATGCGCCTCTGGGAAGATGGATGTGCTCTGCTCCAAGGCAAAAGCACAGAGCGGGGCTTGATGTGGTGCTTCAGATTCTGGCAAAGCCTGCCTGCAGCCTGGGAAGTCAAAGCCTGGGCAAACTTGATTTATCCCAGCGGGACTTTCTTATCATTCCTACAGAGATGTGCTGATGACCAGCAGACCGTGCTCCTGGTAAGCTGCTTGGCTCCTGGCAGCTCAGTCTGCAGCCAGACCAGGACCAGGACCAGTCAGCAGACTTTGTTTTCTCAATGCTAAGTAATCCTCCTCTCCAAAACGATGCCCGAGTGCCTCGCCTGAGCGTACTGGGTGTACAGAGAGAGGGGCCAGCATGAAGAGCAGGGATCCCTTGGCTCCATCCCTGTCCTACCACACTGTCACTCTTCCAGCCCCCATGCGGTGTGACATTGCTTTCCTGTGACTTTCAAGAAAAGGGCAGGACCTACTGCATCTCCTGGTTTGGGCTCTGTATCATGAGGCAAAATCTCACTGAGGAAAGACACTGGCTGTTATCACTGTCACTGGAAAGTGGAAAAGCACCTCCTGAGTGTGCTGAGACATCCCCAGGCAAGCTGTGACTGCGGCAGCCCTTGGTCTTCTGCGATGCTCTCCACTTCCCACTGCATTCCCCAAGCCCCACAGCCCCCTGAGGACCACCCCCAGATGACAGATGACTGGGGAGGGAGTGCTCTGACAACAGCAGGTTCATCTGGAAGCACCCTTCACTCCTACCAAAGGGGACTGGGTTTATGTAGGACACCCAGAGCAGAGAGCACGGTGGCAGCTGTTAACAAGAGGCGCAGGTTGAAGAGACAGAAGGAAACCATGCTCACATACTCACACCGACATCACTGCCAGGTCTGTTCCTGGATGTGCTGGGGTTGCTGGAGGTGCCTTCCTGGTTCCTCCTGGTGTGTCCTCCTCTGGTGCCCACTCCGCATCCAGGTGCCCTCCTCACACCTCAGGGCACCAGCTCCGTTCCCCAGGGACCCTGCTAGTTCTCAGCACCTCCCTTGGCTATATCCACTTCCAGGGGACAGTTTTGGCACACCCCAGCCAAACTGCAGCTCTTGGCACGCAGAGAGGGAGGGCACCTCCTGTCTCCCCACAGATGGCAGTGGGGAGCATCTCCAGCCACTGAGCCCATCTTCTGTGTTTCCTTACACCAAATGGAGTAACAGCATGTAACTCCTGGCTGGCTCCCATTTGAAATCCTCCTTGACAATAATTGCTGCTGATTGACAGCTGAAATCTGTCCTCAAGGAACAGAGCAAACAGAGTGCCTGGTGGGACTGTCTGTGTCCCTGCAGCAGGCTGGGACCCTGCGAAGCTGAGACCCCAAATTCCCTTCCAGCTGTATGAATTCAGCAGCACAACAGAGTCACCTGGGTCTGCTCTAGGAGCCACCAGAGTGACACTCAGTGCTTTGCATTTGCTAGGCAGCAGAAGGGGCCACTGCACAGCCAGGGACTACAGCTGCCAGCTCACACTTGATTAAGTGAGAGCTTTGCAAAGCGAGGACATTTTGCTGCTCAGAGCGGGCTGCTGGTGCTGCAGCGACAGGAGCAGAGATGCTGGAGGAACCCACCTCCTTCCTGCCCAGGGTTAGGGGTGGAGGAGGTGAGGAAGGGGCTGGCACGGAAAGCAGAGGCTGAACCGTACCTGCCTTGATAATCTGAGGTGGTGGGGGCTGGCTGGGCGGCCTGGAGAATATCATCTTCTTGGAGTCCACCAGGAGACGGCAGTAACCTGCGATCAGGCAGGCGAAGTTGGTGGCTTCGGGCCACTCCATCAGCAGCACCAGCGGCTGGAAGGCAAGAGAGGCACGGCGTGAGGCTCGGCCGGAGGGCTGTCACTGGTATCACGGGGAGCTGGACGCCAGGAGGAGCAGCAAGGTGCACAGCTGTGCTCTGGTCACAGAATCACAGAATGGCACCGGTTGGAAGGGACCTCAAGGATTGTGAATCTCCATACCCCACCAGGAATCTCCACTGCATCCCCACGGTGCTGCAGTGCAGATGAAAGAGGTGAAAGCTGCTGTGGGGTCCGTGGCAGAATCTTGATTTACTGTGTGCCAATGCTGAGCCCACCTGCAAGCACCAGCATTAATCACCAGGCCCCAGAGGTTCTGTTCAGTCTTCAGCTACCAGAACCCCAGGTTCACTGCAGGCACCACACTGCTCTCCCATACACCAATACGTCTGCATCCACTGAGCTGCAGAAGGGGCAAAACTCCATTTCAACCCCCTCCCCCCCAGCCACTGCTTTGAGCCTGTGGATCTTACTTAAAAGTAACCCTTCAGAAAATTCAATCTGTGCCTGGGAGCAGATGGTGTCTTCTGTTTTAGGAGAGCATTGATTTGCACGCCAAAAAAGGTCTTTGCTTTCAAGAGAGGAAAAAAAAAAAACCCAAACAGATGCAATGTCACAACGCAGTGCAGCTGGGCACAAGGCCGCCAGCCCCACACCACGTCCCCATGGGGTGGGAGGAAAGGAGCCCCTGCCTGGCTGCTGTGTGAAGTGAGGATGAGAAATAAAGCGACACGGCAACGAGCCGTGCCATCAGAGAGCAAACCCGAGGTGACACGGATCAGAGGGAAGGGACTGAGGCAGAAGGGAGGATGAGGGGGCAGCATCCAGCGGTGGGGAGGGGGATGCCAGCTCCGAGCCCAGCTTTGGGCTTGACATAAGTGATGAAAGGTAACCATGTGTTCCAGTTCCGCCATATGAAACCTTCCTTAAAACAAGTGCTTCCTACCCAGGGCTGAGCCTCCTGGGTTGTTTTCAAGCCATCTGTTGAATGAGGAGACATTTGCACATTTTTCCCCCTCTGTTATGCAGCAGTGCGAGAAATGAGATCGAAGCAAACACGGAGATGAGAGCGGCAGAGGCTGACATCCTGCACCTGGGGCTTTGCTGGGGCTCCCGTGCCATCCCTTGGGACGGTCCTGCAGGGCAGGCTGGGTGCTGGGACCCTGCCCCATGCTGCTGTGCCCTTGGGATGAAGGCATTCTACACCACACTGTGAGCATTCAGAAACACCAACGAGCAGATCCACTGTGTGACACGCAAGTAATGGTTCACTTCAGTCCAATAACAGGCCATGAAAAGGAGTGTGATTTAGAAAGAAAGCTCCTTCTACCTCTCCATCCATAACTGCAGCCTGAAATTATTCACGTTTTGATCTTTCACTCATACTCACATTCTGGATTTTCCAGTCTTAATGAGCAAAGGGTGTTTCTTGCACTGAGTTTCCTGCTTGGCAACCAATCTCTCCACGAAGTAAAACAAAATAAATTTATCCTGGATAGCAGAGACAGGTTCTGCATTAGCTTATTAAGGATATGGCACTTTTCCTATTACGCACCGCCTTTAAATCAAAGCGCGGTGTCCTGAAGGGTACCCTCTCATTCAGACAAAGGTGAAGGTTTTGTAGAAGAATGCTCGGATGGAATTTTATGGCCAGGGTTGTGCTGGAGGACCGTAACAGCCCTGACGTTTCAATTAATTTATGAGCCGATCCTATAAAAACCCTTAAGCTGATGTGTGTTTCCTGTTAATCTTCCCCTTTTATCCACACATTTGATCTTAAGCTGCTTCCCCCTATGCAGCACAGGAGAAAGTTGGGATATGAATTCACATAATTTATGTTCCCTGCTTACCCACGGTGTTCTGCCAAGTTTGTGTTTAATAACACAGCACCGGGGCCTAACGAGACAGCAGTCAATTTCTCACTTGCACACGACCTTCCCTTCCCTCCCCTTACACATTATTAACTCAGCTCCATCGTTAAGGGGCTTGCTGCGATTAGCACCATTATTTCTCATTTGCTGATCAGTACAGCTGCACGTGCATCACACGAGTGGCTCAGTGCTGCTCTGGGTACCTCTGCATTGCCCATTTTGTAGTTGCTTCCCCCCCCCGATGCTCAAGGTCGGTCTGTCTGCTCTTCTTCCTTTTAACAAACAACTCAAGTTTGGCTTCGCAGCCCCTGTGCAGCCATCTCCTGCCTGCAGCTCATACCCCTGTCAGCTCCCACCCCCATCCCGAGCCAGGCTGATGCTGCGGGCTGCTGCGTGCTCACCATTCAATGTTGCCCAAAGGGCTCTGCGTGCAGAAAGCATCGCATTTGCAGCTCCCCACCCCAGCAATGAGACAAAGGAGATCTCAGCCTCGCGGCTTTCCGGAACGCTTTAGCGCAATGAGAACTAATCAGATTAATTTAGCTTTGGGAAGCAGAGCCTTTAGGTTTGGCATCACTCTAAAGCTTCGCTTTTTGCATGGATGAAATCTGATGGCTCCGCTCGCTGTTTGCATAGCTCAATGGGGCTCCCCTTGGATTTCACACCAGCAAATGCACAGCCACCCCCCCCCCCCCCAGCCCCAGCATTCCCCTTTTTTGGAGGGCAGAGCGGGGCCATGCAGGAGGGCAGGAGCAGCTCTGCCATGTGGGAAGCCAGGCAGGCTGCAGCTGGATGTGCGGTGATCTTTTGTCTCCATCGCAGCCTGGAAGCACGCCTGGTACCCCTGGGATGCTGAAATCAATAGCCAGATTCCAGGCATGGCAGCAGCTGGGGGACACTTCTGAATTAATTTTTCCTTTGTTTTCCTCTGCCGAATCCTTGATCCTGGCTAAACTGGTGGTTGGTCCTGCTGGGGGATGCGAAGCCAATTACCCCCGTGCCTGTAATTAAATGGTGTGGGCCAGCAGCCAGACACCATGCAGCTCCAGCTCTGTTCTTGAGGGGTTCATCCTCACCAGTATCAATCCTGCAGCAGCTGGAGCTGTGTGGGCAGGGTTGTGGCCAGCAGCCAGGGGCTGGATGTGGGGAGATGGCTCTGATGTCCCCAGATGTCCCCCCACCACAGAAGGGCTGGCAGGAGTGTGAGGAACCCCGTGTCCCTGCCGTTTCCAGGGACATCCCAAGAAGTACAAAGCCCAGCCCAGCAAACCAAGCATTAAATGCATACAGACCACAGGAGGCCTTCAGTGCCACCATCTTGTCCCCAGCAAATCTGCAAGTGCCAGAACCAAGGCTCAACCCCAGCAAGTCTGCGCTGAAACCATTCCTGGGCCCTGCAGCACAGACCCTGGGGCTTTCCAGCTGCACCTCTGCTCCTGCCAGCATCTGGTTCCCCTTGCCACTCCTCTGCCACCACTGCAGCTGCGAGCAGCGAAAGGGAGCAGAGCAGAGGCACTGTTGGGCTCTGCATCCAGAACAGGCTGAAGCACCGACTGAAGCCCAGGATGGAAAAGCTCCAAAGCAAAGCTATTACTACCCAGTGCATTATTTATAAGACAAACACCATGTTTCCTCCTGAACTAAACACGAATGGTTTGTGATCTCCTCGAGCCCACTTGTTGCCTGGAAATCTTCCCCAGCTCCTTCCTGGCCAGCAGGTCTGGGCTGGGGATGCGGGTGAAGGCAATTGGGTGGCATTAGCTGTGGGCTGCTCCTCGTCCTGGCCCCTTTTTTAACACACACGATCAGCAGTGCAATGCCAAAACCAAGTAAGCAGCTGTGGTGGCTGCAGTACAGACCCAGGCTGCCCATATCCTGCCTGTGGGGTGTCCCACACACCTCTGTGTGAGGTGCAGAGCTCCCACATCTCAGGGACGTGGGGCAGATTCCACTGCAGGTCCCCAGAGGAGTGGGGCCCTGACTCACAGCACGGCCCTCTGCCAGTCTGCGGATCGTGGAGGAAACAGATTTATTTGCAGCCCCATGTTTTAGCCAGCGACACGTTCTGTACAATAGAGTAATTGCAGTAAGCAGATTAGTGCTTCAAGGTAATGATCTTTTTGCCAACTTTCCTTAGCCCGCCTCATCCATCTCTGTCCCCAGTGGGATTAGCATATGCCTCATTTTGGAGCAGACATTCTGGCTTTAAAACCCAGCCCTTTGCATAGCGCTTAAATGAAGACAGATAGCAGCAGGCCGTGCCCTGCTTTGTGCTGCCGAGCCTCACCCACAGCCTGCTCTCCCCTGCAGACACAGGCAGGGGGGTTTTGGAAGCTGGGGGCAGCTGGCTGTGCTTTCTCAGGGAGATAAAGCAGTGTGTGTACGTGCCCATGGGAAGGTGCATGGGAGAGCTGCCATCTATCAAGTACAAGGTAGACGGGGAGGATGTGGAGAAAGGCTGCTCCTCCAGCAGGTACAGACCCATATCCCTCACTTCCTGCCCCCGTGGCACAGGCAGGGCCAAGGAATCCCTTTTATCACTGCGATAGGAAAGGGTTCTTTGAGACCCCAGAAATCCCCGAGCAGCCACTGCAGCAACCAACCCGCGCTGCTGTTCCCTGCCCCTACCCCCCATTGCCGGTCCCCACGATGTCCCACAATTGCCCACCTTGGCATCCAGGATGCTGGTTTCCACCCGGGCCACCCCCTGGTTCTCCCGGAACAGCTGGATCTTGCTGACCTTGCTGAACTCTGACAGCACGGTGGTGAGGTTGGTCTTCAGGTCGATGACGTGGCTGATGCCGTGCCGGGGGCCCACCAGCAGCGTGGTGGCTGGCTGCTTCTCGTCCTGGGTGCGACAGACAGACAGACAGATGTGAATAAATGCATCCCTGGGTCAGGGCTTGGGGCAGAGCTAGCCCTGAGGGAGAGGCAGCACCAGGACCCATCCCTGAGCTTCTCTGCAGAGCTGACAGCAGCACACATGGTGCCAGGGCCATTTCAGTTTCGAGCACTGCACTGACTGTCTGCATGAAATATTCAGGCCTGCTGGTGTCACTACAGCAGAGTAAGAGCATGTTACAAATCTGCCTGATCTGACACCGCCGCCGAGGGAGGGGAGCAGAGGAGGGAGCGAGGGACTGAATGCATTTAGAAGAGAAGAAAGACTGAAGGCTTTGTCGGAAATAGAGATCTTTCTTGTTCTGCTCTGCCCAGCGAGGATGCTCTATGGAGACCCAGAGGTGAGGAGGAGCTGGGCAGGCTGGTGCAGAAGAGAATAAGGGAATATTTTTTTTTACCACTCAGGTTGCAGTTCATATGGCTGAATAGATGGTTCATCTCCCAGCCTGGTTCACTCAGCAGACTTAGAGGCTTTGGTGTCAGAGGGGCAAGAAAAATTTAGGCACCTCCACAAAGGGCAGTTTTTCCAATGCTTTGCACGCAGGCAGGGTTGGGGGCATGGCTCCAGCCACAGAACTAACGTGATAACAGTGTGGTTATTGACCAATGCAATATGGTGTGTCCTTATTTCTTAGGAGCTCTGAGGCACGCTGGAAAAAACATCCATCAAAGACTGCAAGAAATTAAAGCTGGGGGGGGCAAAGCCAGGGAGCTGCTGAGCACTTGGGTGGGGGTGGGAGGGCAGGATGGCAGAGATGACACTTACATGGAGTCCCCTGGATGGGAGGTGGAGCGAGAGATGGAGATGGAGAGGTGAGGCAGGCAGCGAGGAGCCTATGCAGGTCCTCTGTTCTCCTGTTTGGCTTGGTGGCTTTCCTCCTGCCATGGAGAAAGTGAGGTGGCTTGGGTGAGAGATGGAGATGCTTCTGATGGAGGTGAAGGAGGAGTGAGGTGACAGCTTGAAGAGCCACCAAGCAGCAGTGGGACTGGGCTCATGGGGGTGGTGAGGCTGGATGAGCTATTTCCTGCTTGGACAAAAAGGGGACGGGTGGCCTTTGCCAAGAATCACTCTCATCCCAGTGAGAAACCAGCCTGCCCAGTGCCAGAGTGCTGCGAAGAGCATCCCAGCCAGATGGTGTGGACGGGGAACTGGAGGGATGTGAGTGTGGCACTACTGCAGCTGCACAGAGGTGCCAGCCCCTCCCAGCCCAAGCTACCATACCAGTCCCACGGTGCTGAAGAGAACCCCGGCGAAGGTGGGCAGCTCGTTCAGGATCCTCAGGTACTGCAGCTTTGCTTGGGCAGTGGAGACCTGGCCAAACACATCACACCGGCCATCACCACCACCTCCATGGCCACGTTGTCCCCCCACCGGCCACAAGAGCTCACCTTGGTGCCTCCAGGCTGGTTCTGGTGGGCTTTGAGCTGCTGGGAGAGCGATTTGCGGAGGCTCTTCTCCTTGACAAGCTGCAGCAGAGAGGGAGGCAGGAAGGGCTCCAGACCCCACTCCTTCCTGTGGGAAGATGTGAGGATGGAGACTCAGGGCTGCCCAGCTGGGGCACCCCACGCACTGAGGGGACAAGGATGGGGTTCCCCCACATGCCATCACCCTCCATCTGCACCCAAGGAGCTTTGTATGGACTGAAGAGCACGGGGCAGTTATGGCAGGGCTGAGCCACGGCTGCGAGGCTGGGACTGCGCAGCCACAGTGGCTTCTCCTTGCCTCTGATGCCAAGTGGGAAATCAGCCCGGGTTCCCATGGAGATGCTCCTGGCATGCATCTCCCCCAGCCCTGGCAAGGCTGAGCGCGTGGGCCCTGCGTGCTACGGGGAGAGGGACTCACTCCACGTTCTTGAGGGAGACCTTCTGGCTGGGCCGCGTGGCCGCCACGGTGATGTAGATGTGGAGGGCAGCCAGCCCCAGCAGCATCTCCGGCTTGGGGTCCATGCCAAAGCGCTCTCTGATCACGTCGTTGCGGCTCTGTGGTGAGGAGAAGTGTCCTCAGAGACCCATGGGGATGGGGCACCTGCCACCCTCCGCTCATGGGGAAGGAGCACGTTGAGTGCGATGGGGGGAAGCATTGTGAGGGCATCCTTGTCCCTACCTGGATGTAGAGGTACTCGAAGGCTGCCGGATCCCTGCGCAGCAGTTCCACTGGGTCTTTGGGGAAGAAGCTGACACGGAAGAGGCACCTCATGCCGTGGTAGTGCGTCCTCTGCACAACCTGGAGCAGATTGGGCAGTGAGCCCACGGGGCAAGCCCTGAGCTCCATCCTTTGGGAGAGGAACAACGCCGTGGGCTGAACCACCCCGATACCCTCCAGCCCCCAGAGGCTTACGTGGGCCAGGGGCTGCTTGTCCTGGAGCAGCAGGAAGCGATGGTTCTGCTCTGGGCTCGAGTACTCCAGGACCAGGGCGAAGTGCTCGATGTGCCTCAGGGACAGGCGGTCCTGCAATGTCACCATCACGTCCTGCAAATGTCACAGATGGGCTTGGGTGAGAAGCAGCATCTCCCTCTTCACAGGGGGCTGCAGTATGCATTGCATCAGGATGGCTGCTGCATGGTGGCAGCCCGGAGGCAGCTGAGTTCTGCCACTGTGGTGGTGCAAGGAAGCAAAAGGCTGAGAAAAATGGAGGAAAATGGAGAAGGGGGGCATCGATGTTGTGCTGGGGGAGGAGGGGGCAGGGGACCCACCTTCACGGTGGTTCGGCCATCGAATGTGAAGGACTTGATCTGCCCGTTCTCCAGAAAAACTTTCAGCACATTGGGAATGAGGAGGAGAGCTTCCTTCTTCAACATGTCCTGGAGGCAGGAGAGCAGGAGGAGGCAGAGGGAACAACTGTCAGTGATGAAGCATTGATGGTATTCTCTGCTTCCCTGAGTCTCCATGCTCAGAGGCACATTTCCCTTGAAAACCCATTGTCTCTGCGGAGTGTTTAACAGCACAGAGCTCGAGTGATTCAGCACTGCCTGATGGAGTCACCTGCCTGCTGCCAGCCGCAGTGGGAACCCAGCAGTATTTTGGCCAGGCACATCCCGGTGGGTGCCAGAGCTGCCTGGCAGGAGGGAGTGCTGGGAGAGCTCAGGGCTGACCCCCATTCCCAAACCCCTTTCCCAGCCCCTCCCCCTGCACAAGCACAAGCAGAAATGCTCAGGCCAGCTCACCCCTCAAGGGAGCTCCTTCAAAGCCTTTTGCCCTGGGCTTGGAGCCAGAACCCTTCCTTGGGTGGGTGCTGGCACTGCCCAGCGCCACTGATGGATGCCCAGAGGACCTCGAGTGGGAGCAGCTTTCTGTGGTAGCCTTTGGGGCTCCATCACAGAGGGGTGCAAGGGAAGAACAGCAGGCAGCACTTACTGGGTCCGTCTCGCCGACCGTCACCTGCTCTGAAAAGCGGACCTTTGCTGGGTTGGACCTCAGCTTTGCTTTCTTGGCTGCGCTGATGAAAGCGGATTTGGGGGACTGGAAAGAGAGCGAGAGGTAAATGGGTGTAAATGGTCCCTGCTCCCATGATGAGCTCCATGGGGCCCCTGCTGCCCGCTCTCACCTGGTGTGTGTGCAGGACCGTGAGGATGATGAAGTCTTTGGCCTTCCTGCGACAGAAAGGAGAAGTGAAGGAGGACGGCTTTGCTCAACATTCGGCCATGGCGAGCGCTCAGCCCTCCCAGGGAGGACGATGGACAAGGTGCTGCCCTCACCTGACGAGCTCAATGAACCTCTCTCTGGGGGCTTCGCTCACGTCCTCATCGTTGATGGCCAAAATCTGGTCTCCTGGCAGCAGTTTGTCCTCAGAGGGGCCACCTGCAGGGAGAGAGGGTCAGCACTGATCTGACCCAGGCGTGCTACTGCCAGCCAGAACGGCGGGATCCCAGCCACCTCCATAGTGTTTATCCCCGCACACAGCCATGGAGAGACTCTATGGACTCACCAGAGGGGACGGGAACATGGGGAGGGGGCTCTCCCAGCACACCCTACCTGCTGCCACCGAGCGCACCACCACGGGCTTCTCACTGCCGGCCACAAAGCCGAATCCGTAG
This sequence comes from Phasianus colchicus, assembly GCF_987193195.1. NCBI lineage: Eukaryota > Metazoa > Chordata > Aves > Galliformes > Phasianidae > Phasianus > Phasianus colchicus. Next base: position 18,334,483 of record NC_143449.1, read on the forward strand.
CGGGGATGGCGCAGGACCGTCACCTGTCGGAGCGTGTCCGAAGGCAGCTGCCCACATTCCATATCATCGCCACACTCCTCCGGCATCACATGGCTGCAGAGCACAGAGGAGAGAGCAGGATGTAACACACGCCTGCTGCAAAAGCTGCTGCCCCTCACCATCCAGAGGATCCTGCCAATGGCAGCTCGGTGGGTGGCACCCTGAAGGTCCATCGCATCACCCCGTCCCATCCCAGCATCTCATCCCAGCAATTCTTTCTGTCCCTAATCTCAGATGCCCCCATGCAGACCCTTGCAACCTTTCATCCGGGTGGAATCTAATCCTAAAAGATCTGGATTAGGGCAGGCTCAGCCCTGGCTTCTCACAGAACTGAGTCTCCATCACCGGCCCTCATACAGCTGGGGCTGCGGCCGTCAGCGAGCAGGGAGCAGAGCTGGCGTGGGGCACAAAACCAAAGAGATGAGCATGCTGCTGTGTCTGTGCTGCTCACTGCTCGTTCCTGCCCAGACTATTTAGCCTGCTTAAAAAAGATCCTTCCCGGTCCTTTTTGGCAACACGTCAATTGTTCCGTCTCTTATCAGTTTAGGGCTTGACGCATCACCAGTCTAATCCAATCTGTCTGCATTTCTGACAGCCCCCTCCTGCTGCCAGCGCTGCGTGTTGGACCAGAGGGCACAGAGCAGCACCAGGGCACACACTGGCAGCCAAGCACCCCGAAGCTCTGAAGGAGCAGCTCTGGCTCCATCCCAGGGTAGGAACCGCAGAGAGGACGCGGTGCTCCTGCGGGAGCTTCCCAATGGGATGCAGCATCCCAACTCCCCCGCTGTGGGCTCTGTGCTGCCTCGTTAACTGCTCTGCTGTTCCCCACGAGCATTTCAAAAGAAGGAAAAAAAAAAAACAAAAAACCACACAACAAAAAAACAAGCAATAATTGTGTGAAGCGCACAATTCCGCCAATTTTCTTAAGTGGACGTTATCCAAAGCCATTGTCTGCTGCTGAAAAGTCTGCTGAACGTAACGCTGCATCTCCGGCACGCCTGGCAGAGCCAGGGAGGACGCCTGCAGTTTGCAGGGAGGGAGCTGGCTGCGGGAGACAGCAGAGCTGCTGGGCTGAGCAAAGCCCTCCCTGCGCTGCCCCAAACCTCCCCCTGCAGCCCCCAGCCTCACCCTTATGACCCCCAGCAGCACGAGGGCCTGTACTATCATCCGATGGTACAACAAACACAGGGATGCTCAGCACAATTGGAAACTGAGGCAGGGGTGTGCAAAGTCATCGGCAGGTCCTGCAGTCACAGCTGTGCAGCTAAAGCTGTTGGGTCTCCAGATCTGTCGTGGTGCATGCTGGCTGGCTGCAAAGTGGGAACTCTGCATCACCCCACGGCCACAGTGCACACATCAGCCCTGCTAAGCCTGCAGCTCCCAGAGGAACAGCCGCTGAATTACCATCAGAAAAAGGTGAGCAGGGAAATCTCTGCAGCTTAAAAGGACAAAAGGAGAAAAGCGCGCCTCATTCCAGCCATAACCAGGTCTGCCATCCAGTGCTCAAGGAAAGAGGGGAATAAAGCTCTGATACTGACAATAAAACTCCTTTCCCAGGCTCTTAAGCTGCTCCTCTCCTGATAAGACTTTGATGCTGCAGAAGCATTACCAGGAAATTAAATAAAAGAGGACCGGTGTCCTCGTGAGCACGACTTATCCGCCCTGGCAGAGCAGCAGCCTGCCCACCAGTGGGCACAACACGCCTGTCCAGCACCCCAGCTCTGATCACCCTTCCCGTGCTGGGCTGAGGGCACAGCACTTGCTTACCCTACACCACAGTGGTTGCACATCACCATGGGACCTGCCTTCAGCTGCCACACACCTGCCAGCACTGCTCATTTCCCCCACAGATACACACAGACGCGATGTGTGCATTTCTCATTTCCTACTACAATAAATCTGCTCCCTCCAAGGACTTTCTACCTCTGCTTTTAGTGCTGACCAGCAGGACGAAGCACCAGAACAAAGCAGTGCCTGGTCTGAAGCAGGAGCTCTGCATCTGCACTTGCACTGCATGCCAACAGGATGGCACCATTGGAAAACACGCTCTGCAGCTCAAGGAATAGTTCCTATCACCGCCACTGAGAAACAAAAAAAAAACAACAAAGCTCTTAAAACAGGCTGGGAGCACTCAGATAGATGTTCACACCAATTTGGTTCAAGTATTCTCTAAATTAAACAAATGCTAAAGTGTTTGGCTGGCTCTGGCTCAATGCACAGAGCACGGGAGAAGTTCCCCCTCCCATGCCCAGCTGTGCTGTGCTGGCAGACCCCTCCTGTCCCAGCAGGAGAGGGCAGAAACATCATGGAATGCAGCAGGGTGAGAAGGCACAGCTGCATCCCCAGCTCTGGGTAGGGCAGCAAGAAAAAGGTGGGAGGGAGAGGTTCTAGCCCCTCAGTAGTGGCTGGGTGGGTGCACACTGCACAGACGGAGCTCCAGGACTGGGTGCCAGCTCTCCTCCCCCTTCCTGTGCTGCCACAAACAGCCGAGAACAAACAGAACCTTTGGATTCCCGTCCCTCCTGCTGCAGAGCTCTGCCCGGCTCCTCCATCTGCTGGGCTGCAGTTGGTGAACGGCTTGTGAGGCATGTGGGATCCTGAGTGTGTGTGCAAGAGGCAGGAAATGCCATGGAATGGGCCAAGAGCTGTTTTATGGGGAGCATATGGCAGCTCCAGCCCTGCACACTGGTCTCCAACCCAGAGGGAGCCCACAGCACTCGTACAGCTGGGGACCAGCAGCAGGACAGGCAGAGCTGGATGGGGACAGCTAAAGAAGGCAGCGACCCAGGCTTCACGTCTGAGTTCTACAAGGATGCTGCACGTAGCCCTGCCACATGGCCTGGAGCTTTGTTACCCCACGTGCTCTGTCTATGATTGCACTTTTGGTGTTAGGGAGCAATTTATAAACCAGCAGAGCTCTTCACAAGGGCTCACCAGGTTCAGCATCACTGCTGGAGCCGGGTCTGTACTGGTACAGACTTGTGTCAAGCCAGGTGCCAGGTGGTGACTGTTCCAAGGGAGAAATGCTTGGGTTTTTTAGGGCAGGAACAAGCAGGCGGTGAGCAGCATCCCTGGAGCTGCCAGAGGAGCCAGTAAGGCAGCCAAACACAGCTGTAAATAAGAAAGCAGCAGACACAGCTCTCTGCTGCTCAGCCTGCAGCTTCATAAATGGTACTGGCATCTGGGCGAGAGGCAGAGAGCAGGAGGGAGCTCTGCCAAGTAGGAACTGCAGGAGCTGTGAAAGCATTGAGGGTGGTGGAGAGGGGAGGAGATGGGTTCAGACTCCTCACCCCCCCCCAGAAGGGAGGTTTTGCCTGCTGCTGCCTGGGTGCAGAAGGGAAGTGGGAGAGGAGCCATTCCCAGAGAAACACTGGTAATTAACACAAAATACAGCCAGCAGAGATGGCTGCACCCAACCTCCAGAGAGGCGCAGGTCAATGGAAAAAACAGCTTCTGCACAGGGAGAGGCTGCACCAACCTGAGTGCTGTGAAGCCCTTTGAAAACATACAGAAGCATTACAGACAATGAGGAGAGCTGCCCCCACGGCACCTTGCAAAGGCAGATGTCCACAAACAGCATTTTCCCCCACTAAGTGAAAGGCTGGGAGAGGAGATGCGGAAAAGGGAACAGAAAGGAGGCTGTAAAGACAGGCTGACCCCCGGCAGGGAGCCAGCACCACGTGGGAGCGAAGGGCATCAGCACAATAAGGTTTAAAACATGCAAAAAAAAAAAAAAGGGCTTTGCCACCCAGCCTGGAACTCGCTGCCCTGAGTTGCTGGGGGGGGGCTGTAAATTCAAGTGGGTGTGAAAAGCAATTTCCAGCTACTAAAGCCCTGAGGCTCAACATCTGCTTCTGGAGCTGCTGCACTACTGCACTGTGCCAAAACCTGGGGGGGATTTTCCAGCAGGATGAGCCAGCAGGGATGACCCCCTCCCCACGCCTGCCCACCAGCTGTGTACCCACCTGCACGTATCTGGCTGCTGCTGCTGTGGGCTCCTCGAGGCGCATGCGAGCGTGGCAGGGATGTGGCCCCACGTGCACCAGTCCCAGAGCTTTCACCAGGCAGCTGTGCCCAAGGGCAGGTGCTGGTTGGTGGCACCACGGGGCAGATGGACCCTGCAAGGACAAAGAACGTGTGTGTGAGATGCTGATGCATGGGGACAAGCCAGCATCCCGTGCCACCTGTCTGAGTGCCTCCCATAGACATCAAGCTGCTTCATCTGTGTGGGGTTTCCACACTGCTGCAGACTTTGTTTTCCTATATATGCAAATTGCTTTTATCTGGGGGCTCCCAGCGTTTTCTCCTCCCATTCTCCTTACGATTTTTGGCTATTGAAGAGATTTTGTTCTCCTCAGACATACAGAAGCACCTTGCTGAGAAGAGGATCAAAGCAAAATCTCTCTGAAACACTATCAGGAGGCAGGGGAGCTGCTGCCACAAGGCTGCCAGCAAAACCCTTCCAGTATTTAAGGATTATAAACAGAAGGAGAATCAACTTTTTACATGGGTAGATGGTGATAGGACAAGGGGAAATGGTTTTAAGTTGAACGAGGGAAGATTGAGGTTGGATGTCAGGGGGAAGTTCTTTACAGAGAGAATGGTGAGGTGCTGGAACAGCTGCCCAGAGAGGCTGTGGATGCCCAGTCCATCCCTGGAGGTGTTCAGGACCAGGTTGGATGGGGCCCTGGGCAGCCTGGGCTGGTTCCACATCTGGAGGTTGGTGTCCCTGCCTGTGGCAGGGGGGTTGGAACTTGATGATCCTTGAGGTGCCTTCCAACCCAAGCTATTCTATGGTTCAGTGAAACCCCACTGAGCAGATCCCAGCTGGCTGTGTGGGGCCGGGCTGTCCTGGCTGGGGCTGAGATGCTGCGTTGGCCCCAGGGATGAAGGCAGCGCTCCTCTTCTCCCTGCCAGGCAAAGGCATTGCCCTCGCCATCGCCAATTTCCAGGCTCTCACCTGCAGACCAGTTGCCCAGTGGGCACCCACACATCCCCTTGTTGTGGCATTGGTTTTCCTTCTCCCTTTCCCCTCAGGTCTCACTCACTCACAAGTTGGTGTAGACGCACGGCGCTTGGTGCTCCGGGGGCTGCAGCGGGAGGCTCGGACGTGGCACCTCTCTTGGTGGCTCAGGCAGCAGCGTCTGCAAAGAGGGGAGATGGCCCTGTGTCACCAGCAGTGCTGCTGGCAGCCAGTCCCAAGCAGTGGTGGCCAGACCCAAGCAGTGGTGGCCAGACCTATGGGCTGCCAGCCATGTGCAGGTGCCTGAAATGTTCGAAGGGACAACCTGGAACAAGCTTTTGAGGGTAAGTTTTGTTCCCTTCCAAAGGTAGAAGGGAGAAGTTGGTTTCCAGCCCTGCCACCGTGACTCTGAGCACAGCATTTTTTCCACCCCTCCGTGATCCTCCACTGAAGGCAGTGCAGAGGCACCTCGGGATGCTCAGAGGCATTTTTCTCTCTGTGATGACTGTGGGGACACAGCAAACAGGCAACACCGGGCTAAAAACGAACAGAAGGGGATTAATGAGAGACAAGAAGCAATGAAACAGAATTTGCAGCACTTTTCTCCTTTACTCCCTCAGCTGGGTAACGTGTGCTTTGGGTGAGATACAGCGCAGTTAATGCCAGTTTCAACCTCCTCGACCTTCATGTTGCACAAAGTTGGCTTTCTGGAGTGGCTGCAAACAAACAGCTCGGCCACAGTGGGGAGCAAGGCAGCCTGCCCCACACAGGGCACTGTCCGGGTATGTCAGTACCCTTTTCTCCCCCTTTTCCTCCTTTTGCTCCCCCACGTGTGTCTGGATGTGAGGCAAAGGACTGTGGAGGAGCTGGCCCAGAGAAGGGAGGAGCAATTTATGACTGCGTATGAAGTCCAGGGGGGAGTTAAATAAAGAGTGGAGAGTTATGGATCGCTTCTATTCCATTATCGAGAGGGCACAATCTGTCTGAATGGGAAGATTCAGGAGGCTGTCAGCCCGTCTCTCCCGGTGTGGCAGAAAGCGGCTTGAAAATCCAATCACCCGCCTTCCTTCAGGCCCTCCCGAATCCCAGGACTTTCACTCGGGATTTACAGAGAGCAATTTGCTCAGCTGACAGCTTGCCAGGGCTTTAGGGGACCGCTGCTTCCCTCTGGCACAGCGCAACACAGAGAGGGGAGAGCTGCAGGATCAGCACCGTCCCCATCCCTGTGCCACCGTGGGGCCACCTGGGGCTGAATGCAGAAGCCCCTGAGATAGGATCACCTCTCTGCCTCTGCCAATCTGCTCCTTGCAGAGCCAGCCTTGCCCTGCGCAGGGACGAACAGCAGCCAACACTGTGTATCCCATCCTGGGGTAGGGCTGAGGGGACACCTCCATGAGCAACGCCAAGCTGAGGAGTGGCTGTCATCAGCCCTAACCAGCACTACAGTGACGATCACAGCACACGAGCTCACTGCCCACCCTTGCTGGGAGACCTTTTGATGCTCCGAGGCTCAGTAAAACCCTTGAGCTGATAGCAGATAAAGGCAACATCACCAAAAAGTACTAAAAGAGGGAAGGGGTGGGGGGGAGCTTTGAGCACGACGCTTTTCTGCCTGGGGCTGCTGGCATTTCCAGTAGAGAGGCTTACCATAGACTTGCTTATAATCTCTTTACAACCTGCAATGAAGCCGTCCCTGGAGCAGGCTCACTAACACGGCGTACGTCCCAGGTAGCCAGCTCTATATTTAGAGGCACAGTCACCCACGCACACCGTGTTCCACACGTGGTGTGTACAAACGTTGCACCGAAACGCAGCCTTGGGAGACGGCGTCTGCCTGTTTGTCGACAGGAGGCACAGCTCACCAGCAGCACGGCTCCTCACCCACCCGTCACCATCACACGGAGCTGCTCCTGCAGTGCTATGTATGCCCACGGTCCCCAGGGGATGCACGCACACGTGGTCCCCCAGGGGGATGCAGGCAGCAGGAGGGATGCAGGGGCATGCGGTCCCCTAGTGGGATGCGAGGCTCCAAGGGATGCAGGCACATCCAGTCTGTGCGTGGGGCACGAGCCTGTGGTGCTCACGAGATGCAGGGACAGTCCCCTGTGGGACACAGCTGGCCCTTTCCCAGCAGAGCCTGCTCCCCGTTACACAGCACATCTGCTCCAACACCAGGTAGGGAGACCCAGAGACAAGTGCAGGAGTGGGAAACACAACCTTGCTTCCAAACCTACACTCAGGAGCCTCCAGGCACTCAAAGGCCATCACCATCCTGCAGCACACCCAACGACCAGAAAGAGCCACGTCTTTTAACAGGGCTGTGCCGTTCTGCTGGCCACCACACAGCTCCATCCCCAACCCACAGCTCACGAGGGAGATGGCACTGTGGCTCCTGCAATGCTTGCAGCTCCGTGTTGGCGCATCACAGCCTTCCTGCTGCACAGGGATCTGGTGATGCTCTGCGTTCCTGCAGACGCTGTAGCAATTAGCTTGATCAGCCCATGCAAATCAGTTGCTATTTGAAACCAGCCGTATTTAACCTGTCGCACACGGGATTTGCCTCGCCAAGTTTTCACACAGATCAATCTCTGTGCTTTCAGGTGTGAGAGGCGATGGGGACCAGGTCCCCCCCATGCTCACTCCTTGGCTGTGCCAGGGGACAGCGGCTGCTGCGGGCAGCCACAATTCCTCAACGTCGCTGCTCCTGAGCGAGGTGACGTACATTCCAGAAACAAAGGGGCTCAGGCTCTGAAAAATCATCTCCTGTGGCAATGGATTATGTAATTAGATCATTCCAGTCATTTAGAGGAGCGTTTGGAGAACGGAATTCACACAATTTAGCCTCTGGTATCACCCAGTTCAGAAGGAGAGCCCCTCCGAGGCAGCCCGGTTTGAATATGCAAATCCACCATGCACAAGAACATTCATTTTGTAAGATGCAAGCCCTAAAAGCAACGCCAGTTTTCATCCATTTCTGGCTGACATTTCGTTTAATAGGCGATTAATTTGCCCCAGCATCCCCAGCAGTGTTAACAACTGCCTCTTCGACCTCCCGTAATGCAGCGCCATCACCTTCCCCCGCTGGGATTGAACCCAAATCCTCATTATCTGTCCTGTAGCTAACGAGCTCCCCGGGGCAGGGACTGTCCCAGTGGCTGTGCAGGCTGCTGGCCCTACCAGTGGTGACCATGCTGCTCCAGATGTGACCCCAGCACTCACACCAGGAACGGTTCCCTACGGTGTGTGAGGGACAGCCAGGTCCTTCAGCACACACCAATAGCCCCAAACGGATGGATGACCCCCACACTTCAACCCTTGGGCCCGATCCTTTCAAGGACCAGCATCAGGAATGCCTGAATGCTCCTCACAGAGGACAGGGGCACCTGAGCACCCAGGAGAGCCTGGCTGAAGGGAGAGGGTGCCCCAGGGGAGCCCAGCCCACGCCTCTCTCCCCTCCAACCACTCCACTCGCCTCGGCTTTTTTTCCCTCTTCTCTCCAATTCATCTTTTTGACATGTTCAATGATGCTCCCGCAGACTGCAAACAATAGAGACAGAGTTTCAGCCAAGGCAATTTCAGAGCTGATTCAAAGCTCAAATCACCTGGGCACGGAGCAGCCAAGGGCAGACGGCTCAGTGAGGGGGGGAGCAGCGAGGTGCCCCGTTCCCACTGCACAGGGAGGAGATCGGAGCCTCCAGCCCTCCCCTGCTTGCCCCACGATGTTCTCCAGACCCTGCTGGCACCGTTTCCCCCCCCCCTTGCAGCCCCCTGTCCCGCTGGGTGCTGCGGTGCAGCGGTCTCTCACATCTGCAGCTCTAAGTCACTGCCCGCCAGCTCTGTGCTCTGCATACCAAGCACCAGCTTTTGCTTCTCCGACCTTCCAGCCCTGAGGAGCAACCTGAGCTTCCCAGGCAGAGATTTTCATTTTTTTCTCCCCGCAGACACTACGTGAAAGAACTGGGACGGATGGACAGACAGGTGGGGAGAGGCGGGTGATGAGCGGATTTCTGCCGAGCGAATATATCATATCTGAACTCCTAACAACAGGCACAATCCTCAGCATGACTCAGCCTGGGCACACGTGCTGCTTCCCCTCCCCACATCCCCACGGCTCAGCCACCATCCCAGGAGGAGCAGGCAATGGCTGCAAGCCCGCTGCCCACCCAATGGGCAGGTAGAGCCGAGGTGCTGTGTGCCAAAGTGCAGCGCACGTGGAGCGGGGCTTGGAGCTGTGCAGGAGGAGCAGTGCGTGCTGACACCTTGCTTGCCTCGTGGAAGCAGCTGTCAGAGCCCGTCTCGTTCCAGCTCCCTGCCCCGGTAATGTTGCTTACTGTTTGCAGGGCTGCTTTGTGTCTATTTGGTGCTGATGAGGTTTGAGCAGTGGGAGTTTGATGCCAGAGGAAAGCACAGCCCAGCTGGGCAGAGCAGCGGGAAGCGTGGCACCAGTGACCCCTCACGTGCCCATCTCCAGCTGGGGACCCTGCTCACATCCCCATCTCGTCCCCCAGCCAGCTCATCTCTCTCAACAGCGCAGACACAGAGCTGAGCATCACTGTGAGGGCACGCCTTCAAACCCACAGCCCTTCCTGCTCCTGGGAATGAGGTACCCATGCTGCCTGTTTACAATACACACTGCGGTGCGGGCGCCAGTGACTGACAGCTCTGATGATGGCACATCAGCTCTGGCTGTCCCAGGAGGACCCATCAAGCTGTCACACAGCATTAGCTGCAACACAGCCCTGTATGAAGCGCTGCAACCTGCACCGCCCTGTGCCCTGGGATGTCCCCATCCCCATCACAACGCCTGCTGTCACTTGTGCCCCCGAGCCCTGCAGCGTGAACTACACGGATCTGCCTGCAGCACCACTAATGCAATTTCACCAAGGGCGATTGAAGCAAACCCATTTTGCTGCACACCACTGGAAGGGTGGTGGTGTGGCACAGCACGGTGTGGCAGCTCCCCAGAGCATGGTGCCGATCTGCAGCACCCGTGTAAGCACTGGGGAACATCACAGAGCTGTGCCTCGGTCCTCATCTGCAAGCAAAACCGCTGCCTGTGATCCTCACAGCTGTCACCTTGGTGCTTTTGGTGAATGACAATTCACGCCTGCTCACAGAAACATATCAGATGTCTTTGTATGTCCCGAGTTGTACGCAGGAGCAAATGATGAAGTGTGGCCTCGGGAGCTCACCGCCCCTCTGCCTGCCTGCTCACATCAGTGAGGTTAAGCACTGCTGGCTGCGTGGGCACCTGCTGGGCAGAGGCCAGCACAGGGACAGCCACAGCCCTGTGATGCTCCCAGTTTGACTGAGAGCACCAAAGTCACCCCCAGAGACTCAGACCCATGGAGACGCCAATACACAAGAGCAGCCATGGACACAGCAAGATATGTGCAAAGCCCCTCCTGCTTCTCACCTCACTGCCCACATTAAAATCCTCCTTCTAGCCCGCAAAAAAAAAAAAAAAAAGGGAATGAAAACAACAAGGAAAACGGAGCGCTCTCAGCAGATGAGCCAGTTGGTCCTTAATGCATCCTGGCTGTCAGCAGTGCGTTGTCACAGGGAGATGGGAGCTGTGAATCACGTCACAGTGTGAGGACAAGGACTGGATCTGTCTTGGGGGGCTGAGAGGCTCTTGAGCTGGTTGCCAAGGGGGGGAAGAGTAGGAAGGGAGGTGGCACCCCACCCCTAGAGGTCCCCCTGTGGCACCCGTCTGCTGCGGTCACAGCATCCCCCACCATGCAACACAGGGACAGGAGCCTCAGGTCACAGCTGCTGCAGGGGGAACAGGCTGGTGCCTGGGAGGACAGACAGCTCATCTGAGTCACGTGCTATCATTCTTCCACTTGCCACAAAACCAATTATCCTCCTTGCAATTAAAAAGGAGGAGAAACAGAACCTTCCAACTTGGAGCATCTGCAAATCCTGGAGCCCGGCTGGTCCTGCTGCCCGGCCACCCGCAGCATGGCTGGCTGCTGCGAGAGGGTTTGGCTTTGTACAGCATGACGTGGGGTCAGGGAGCACCTGTGTGTGTGAGAAGTCAAGGTCTGGGGGCAGAGGACACAACAGGGGGCAGAGAGGACACAACACTACTGACAGAGATGCTCCCACATCCCCTCAGAGCTGTGCCTGGGGCCGTCTCTTACTCCCTATACTGGACTGGGAGGTGGATCAGATCCTTCACGGCCATGAGCAGGGCTGTGCAACCAAACTACGCATGGATAGCAGGACACCAAGCCCATGGTGTTACTCAGTGCCCTCTTGGGAAGCAGCCTGTGCTGGAACTTAAGTAGCAAACAGCATTTTCCTTAGCAGCAGAGCCAGCAGAAACACCTGAGCCACAAAAGGCATTTCCACCAGCATCCCCTGTAAACGATTGTCAGGTGAAGACGCAAGTAATGAAGTGCTGCCATCCCAAATGGATCTCTGAGACAGACCGGATGCCAGCACAACACCTCCTAACCACGCGTCCCAACATCGCTTTATTGGTTTTGTAAAACCCACACACAGCGCGCCGCCTTCGCCAGCATCCCTGCTGACACCTCATTTGCAAGAATATTGCTGGGGGCAGGTAAACACAGCCGAGTTATTAGTGTCAGCATTATCTGACACAGTCTAGCTAGGACCTCATCCTGTGAGAGCAGGTAGTAAGGGAAGGCATTGCCACAAAGATCACATCCCCAAAAGGCTGAGAAGAGGCAAACGCTGGCATCCTCCTCTGACAAGAGCATGGCACTGCCTGCAGCTCCTGCCCCTGCACTGAGAGGTCTTCTCCTGCCTGCCTGCACAGACCACAGGCTGAAGGAGCATCACCAAACCACTTATCTTCAAAGTGCCCGAGCAACCAGAGCCTGAGAGCCAGAGCGTTCTGCAGGGAGAAGCAGCAAAGTGGCAGGAGGGGAACCACTGGGTCATTAGAAGTGCATCCTGCTAATGGGAAAGGGAATTGAGTGTTTCCCAGGGAGCTTGGTGCTGGGATCTGGACTTAGCAGTATCGTTCCTTGGGGACTGCAAAGACAACGTGAACTCCAGGGGGATTAAATCTGGAGAGAATATCATCAGCACCATAGGAGGAACTGCTCACAGAACTACCTGCTAAGGTTTAGGAAGATAAACAATGTGAGATTGCACAGAGATAAAGCAAGACTTAAGGCATCCGGGGAGATAGTCAGTGTGGAGACACGCACAGCCTCTGCTCCCTGGGGCTGGTTGTGCAGGAGCAGGATTGGAGGTTGGAAAAGGTTAACAAATGGGTGCTGAGTTGCACAGCAAAGGCATTCTGCGAGCAATGCCAGTGCAGGGAAGCAGGACAAACTGCTCCTGCTGGCAGGAGGACGGGGGAACGGCACAGCTCTGGAGCCCTCAGTCCCTGCTTAGCAGTCAGGTCAGTCAGTGCCAGCTTGCAGCCTGCACGAGGACACAGTGTTTTTCTCTTACAGTCACCAAGCGCAGTGGCTTTGCTGCCTGTCCCCTGCCCACAGGCACCCCAGGACCTGCTGGAAGCATGCGTGGGCTTCACAGGAGCAAGGAGCAGAAATAACTCGGAGCCAGAACAAGCTGCAAGTCCCTACATTTAATGGGCAGAAACAGCTCGTGAGCCTACAGAGAGCTGGCTGCCCATCAGCCCTATGCCCACGGTCTGGGTACCCCTCGGTACTGCCAGGACCCACACTTGCTGCTGTTCTCCCGGAAGCGTGGCCACTTGAGAGCTGCCCTTGGGATGAGTCGTGCTGCAGCTGGCACGCAGGCACACGGAGTGGCTGTCACTGACACTGACCCCCAGTGCCAGGGAAGTCCCCCACAGAGTGGAAACAGAGGCACAGGTGAGGAAAGGCTGTGGTGCAGAAGCCCACGTCCTCCGCTCGTTCAGGATGTGCAGAAGCAGAGTGCTAAAGGCTGCCTTGTGCCCCCCTACCTCAGTGTTGGCATTCCTGAGGCAGCAGGCAGCCAACCCTTCAGGGACCACCTCCTAACCTGGCCTCAAAGACAGAATAAGCCCCTCCAAAGTGATGGGATGATAAGTACCTCTTCAGAAAGGGAGCAATTACAACACAACACAGCTTATGCAAATACCTTGGTTACCAAAACGATGCTCCCTGAATACTGAGTAGGAAAGGAAAGAGCCACGATGAAGGAAAATTTGTTTAGCTATGAACTGCATGACGTGCCTTCAAAGAACTGGGATGTGAGATTGGCCTTCCTCGGGCAGCAGGGCTTTAAGAGGACATCCCCACACACCCGGTGTGACAACAGGGAGAGGAGAGTGCTTGGCATTTCGTTTTCCTCCCAGAATACTTCAGGGAAGTAAGCATTGCTCCCGTTTGAAAACTGGGGAAGCTCAAACCCCCTGCACCATACTGCTTCCTACCTGCACAAACCATTCCTGAACTGGTGAATGTTGATGACTCAACATGAGAGGATGGAGATGCTGGGGCCAGCTGTGTTTGCAGAGGAGATCCAAAGAGATGTAAGATCGAGGAGCAAAACTTCACGGGCTTCCGCAGATCAGCGGAGGCAGTGGAAGCCAATGGAGGCCAGGCAGTGCTGGGGTTTCTTCCCAGAAACCCACCAAGCAGAGGCTCAGCTTTTCACTGCCTGCATGGATCTTCAGACCCCATCGGCTGTGCTGCCAGCACACCTCATCCTGCCTGCAGGGAGTCACTCACCAAGTCCCACTGATGTTGCATGGGGAGAAAGGGCAGCTAGCAACGCAAGGCATGCCAGCAGAGCAGCTGCTCGCTACTCATTCCTACCCCCAGCAAGCAGAGAAGCCATAAGTCAGCAGGAATGCTCTTCACATCATCCCCACGCTGCTGTTGTACGCTCTGACGCCAGGCAGATTTATGGGCACTGCTGAGCCGGACCGGCAGCCCAGCGTCGCGTCCTGCAGCACACGGCGGGTGGCAGGCAGCAGCAGTTGCCACAAGCAAAGGCCTCTGAGCACAGTGCTGGCAGCCCCCTCCCATCAGAAGCACAGCCCCTTGGTGAGCATTGCAGCCATGGCATCTGCGGTCCAGTCCCACCTGTGAGGCTCGGCCCCAACAGAGCCCTGCTCCCATTCATGGCACCTCGCAGTGCCCTCATCCTCACACCCCCACCCTGCCCTGTCCTGAGCTCACACCGACTCAGAAGAGAGAGAAATTTGCAGACAAGGTGAAAAAAGCTTGAGATGCTTCCTGCTAGGCATAAACAAAGAGCGCGAGCACTTACAGGTCTCCCGTGGCACCAGCAATCCCATCTGTTACTGATACAACTCCTGTTCCCTCTAACTGCCACGGAGGACTTCTCTCAATTACCTCTAACGCTCTTATCTCCGTCTTTCCAAAATCAGGCACGCTCTGCAGCTGCAGCGAGCCCTTCCCAGCCGCCAGCTTCCAGACACCGTGGAGGGATTTGGGGATTTCTTTCCTGCCAGCCCACTTGGAGACATCGGTCACTGATGCAACAAGGAGCTGTTAGACACTGCACTGTCCCCGGCTGCAGCACGGTGCTGGGACCTCCGTTTGCCCCCCAGGACAAACCTGAGGCTGGAGAACTGCATCCGCAGCACAAGAGATGGACGGCAGGAGGGTATCAGCTCCACCACACCAGCTGCCCTTCCTGCTTCTTTTTTAGCGCCGTTCCTTTTAATAACTCCACTTAATATTAACGTGCCGTTACCCGGAGTCCTTTTAGACCAGCAGCCTTGGAGTTGCTTGGAAACTGCTGGCTGCAATGCCTGCAAGGCTCTGCTGAGAGGGCTGGCAGCCAGCCTGCGTCCCGGGAACCTGGCGGAACAACGCCTGTACTCTGCTGACAGCACTTAAGAACAGGGACAGAGAGGGGGGAGCAGCTGCAGGATGGCCCCACTGCACCCCGAGGCTGCAGCCGTCCCAGCGAGCACAGAACAGCTGCACAAGGGGACGTAGAGAGCCCAGGTCTCAAGGCTGCATTTGAAAGCAGACCCGGAGGCAGGGGAAAGGCGAGGTGCTGGAGCAGGGCACGAGCAAAACCTGCTTGGCCACGCCAGATTTGTTTGACCAAATCTGGAATCTGAATTCAATCAGGAGAAGAGAGGGTTCTGCTGTACGTGCAAGTCTCAGCGCGGCCTTAATGGTGAAGTCACTCACCGACACCTCCGTAATACCCTATGAATAATTAGATATCTCATCCAATTTATGGCTTACCATAAAACGCTGCCACGTTTTGGGAGGCAGTACTTTTTTAATGCTGTAGCAATGACAAAAAGCATATTTTATTGCAGGAATGGCAGCGTAAGTATATTTATCCGTTGGCTAAGATTCTTCGCTGTACTTCCCTCTCTAATAGTTGTACAAACATACATACATCCCAGCTTTATTCCGTAGGATTTTCTACACTTTGCTTTTTAATTTACATAATATGTGAAATTTTCTGTATAAAATGGTGAAAGCAACGAGCCACCAACACACTCACATGCAGCGAGAGCTCCCCCGTCTCACACTGCTCCCATTTCCCAGTGGTGCCAGCACTCTGGGGTTCCCATAGCCACTCATGGAAGCTGGGCTTTGAGCTTCCATGCTTTGGGCTTTGACTGAAAAGAGGCAGATCACAAGAACAGCCCTCCATGCAGCCCTCTGCATCCTCCCTGTGGGTGGAGG
The DNA here is from genome assembly GCF_987193195.1 of Phasianus colchicus. Lineage (NCBI taxonomy): Eukaryota > Metazoa > Chordata > Aves > Galliformes > Phasianidae > Phasianus > Phasianus colchicus. Next base: position 18,350,104 of record NC_143449.1, read on the forward strand.
TCTGCCCACAGCCCGACAGCACAGCACTGCTGCACCTTGCCCTTGCACACAGATGGAGAGCTGGGCTCATCTCGCCTGCCTCTGGCAAAGCAGTGCAGTGAAAATGCTGCCCAGGTGTTGGGATGCAAGAGGTGGCAGGGCAGCACACAAACAGCTCAGGGCAGGGATCCCAAAGGGCAGAAATGTGAGCAGAGCACCGTTAGTGCTGATGAAATGCACCTCAAACGCCATCCTGCCTGGCGCCTTCCTCCATTACCCTGTGAAACACTGCCTTCTTTTTTATGGTTGTATTTTTTTTTTTTATATTGGGGAATTAGAAGTCTGATTGATATGAATATGTAACAACACGGCTTTATTAATAGCAGCTGCATTATCAGTTAGCTCCCTGCTATTGGCAGGAGATCTGGGACAATCTGTGGCTTGAAAACTAAAGAGAAACGCAACCCGCAAAGGCAGCAGCAGCGAGATAATTTCATTCCTTTTCAGGGCGAGCTGGCCAGGACATCACAAGCACGACGCTCACCGATCCATTGCAATAGCTCTCCCTGCCCAGCTGCAGGAGCAGGCACTGGAGCTGCTCCACGCAGAGGGGTTGGCAGCCCCGGTGCAGGCAGGAGATGCCCCTTCGTGCCAGGGAGCCCCACAGCCAGCTGCAACCTTTGCAAATTGAGGTCACTCGGCACGGAGCACCGCACAAATCTCACTGACACGGGTAATAAACTCCCGGCGCAGTTTGCTTTCCTTACGACCCCCTCCACCAGCCTGGAGGCTTAAATGAAAACAAGATTACAAAGGAGATTGGATTGGACATATTTCTGGTGTGCTATTTTAGCTGTAAATTATGCCAGCTTCATAAAACCCCAACTGTTCCTTCCCAAGATCCCTGCATAGATTGGCTTGCTGCGATCAGGCGGACCGGGCGCTCGCTGCGGGCAGACGTCTGGAAAAATGCTGAAGGGGTCCAAGCGTTATCAAGATGCTGTAGCACTGCACATCCATATGCATCTACACACACACATAGGCACGGCAGCATCCAAGAACTTGCCATGGATGCTGATTAGCTAACTAATGGCACGCACATGCAGGTTTTGCTATACCTGAGCCTACAGACCTCCTGTGACACCTCCGTTAACACTCAGCCCAGCCTCTGCTCCCAGGACAGCACAATATCTGGCAGCACTGTGCTCTGTTGGGCTGGACGTGAGGTGTGGGGCGAGGGGCCCTGAATACAAAGCAGGGTGAGCCTGGCTTGCTGTGGGCAGCCCAGGAGCAGGATCTGCAGCACCAAAGGCAAAAACAGGCACAGCATGAAGTTTGCTACAGCAAAACTGGCAAGAGCTTTTGCAATTCCTCTCACGAGCAGCACTGCACCTTGGCTCTGCTCCACGACCCTGGAGGACAGCAGCGCTGCCCAAGCACACGGTGCTGCTTTGGAGTAAACCAAGCAGCACTGCCCAGAGCTAAAAGGACAGCAGTCCACCCCATCCCACAGCTCCAGCCCCTGGACCCTATCCTACCAGCACCAGCCTCCCCCACGGTGCTGCAGCCACCAGGATGAGTTCCCAAACCTTGGTGCAGCTGCTGGGCCACTGTGAAGCAGGGCTCTTTAGCTCAGCTGTAGGGATGCAAACAAGGCCAGGAGCACACCAAACACCTCCTATTCCCTGCTCCCTCCCAACCCCAAGATTGGCTGCAGGCAACCCAGCTCCGTGCCTCCTGCTCCTTCCCCTCTGTAGCACAGTTAGGGCTGCCCCTCTGCTGTCACAACCCCGTGCTGGCAGCGAGGCAACAGGGACCCAGAGCTGAGTACCACCACCCTGCAGCTGTGAGCATCCTGCCACCTCCCAGGGACAACAGCCACGCTGGGGATGCTGCCAGAAAAGCCCATGCAGCCTGGAGGAGCCCTCCTCACCCAGTTCCCGTTACCTGGAGGAAGGAGCACCAGCTGTGCCTTTCCCAGCAGCATGTCTGTAATCCTTCAGTGGCTCCACCTGCTTGGAGCCCAGCTGGGTCTCACCGTGCTTTCTGCACATGGCAGCTTGCAGCCCCACTGCCAGCCCTAGGAGCAGCACAAAGCAAAACCCTCTCTGGAACACCAGGCACACCCTGTGTCAGCCGTCCTCCTCTCACCGATCCTTCCAAGTATTGCTACAGCCTCAGCCTTGCACATCTACATCTTTCCTCACCTGAAGAACCCCTCCTGCAGAGTCAGCAACCTTTTGGGAGCCCATGCAATTCACGGGAAGGCCCCTGTGCTGCTTTTGCTAAGGAAGGACACAGCATCCTACCCAGGCACTGCACGCTGGCAGCATCGTTAATCTGCAACACCACGCTGCAGAAAATGAACAGGGTGGAATCCTCAGATTGGGCAAGATAGCAGATGGATACAAAGGGGTTTGTGCCCAGAGACCCCCGGGTGCCTCGCCGTGCTCTCCAGCAGGGATTTGCATCCCCATCATGTGGGCACACATGCGACCTCCCCCATGATGAGCAGTCTCTGCACGGTACGCTCCGTACCATTCACCACCAGGACTTGGCAGAGGGCTTGTCTGCACGTGTACATATCTATCAATACAAAACCAGGCTTCCCAGGCAATCAATAATGCTATTTAAGAGATAAATCTCAGTATCGACTGACTGCTGAGACCAGCTCCTGATTAATTTAAAAGAGAGGCAGGGAGAACGATGAGGAGCTCAGATGTGTTCCCAGCATCACTGAGCAACCATTCTGTGTGCCGAGGCTGTGTGCCTTGGAGCTGGGGCTGTGCAAGATGTGGGGTTGTCCCAGTCCCCTTGTTACCACTACCAGAGCTGTCACAGTGCTGCTGCCTGCCCAGCCCCAGAGCTGTGCTATATGGGGATGGACAGGACCACATCCTGTTGGACCCGTACCTCTGTCCCTTACTTTTGAGGCTGGAAGAACCCTGCAGCACAGACACTGTGGATGGGTGATGCCTCAGCCCCTGCAGGCAGAGTGCTGGGAGCATGCAGCACAGCTTCAGCCATTTCAGAGAGTGAGAGGGACCGTTACTGCAGCTCAGCTGCCCTCCTCCTACTGCAAGCTCTGAGACATCACCAGCATGTGGGTCCTCTTTGGTGCCAGCTCTCCCCATGCCATCGCTGGCTGCTGCACCCCAGGGAGCAGGGCTCTGCTCCTGTGGGATCCAAGCTCCGAGCAGCTTGGGGGCTCTGCAAGGCAGCTGCCTTCATTGTCCTTACATAAATGCTTTCCCATTTCTGCATTGTGGTGCCTGTGTGTTGATGCTGCCCTGTTGGATGGCACTCAGCTCACAGGGATGAACTGAGAGTTTTGGAAGGGATTTCAGTGGAAGGACCACCAGTAATGGGCTCTGCAAGCATGTGGCAGAGCTGAGGGCCAGCAGCTTTGTCCTTCAGTGCCAGGGAGCTGCTGCTGAGCAGGCAGTGGAAGCATCCTCCAGGTGGCACGGGCTGTGATTTGAAGCAAGATCTGATCTCTACAGAGCCATGAACAAGTCCCAGAGCCCAACTCGCTGCTCCCCAGCACACAGGTCAGCCAGCCTGGTCACAGGGGACAAAGCAACACGCTGAAATGTGTGTGCAAACAGTGCCTTATCTGCAGCTTGCTTTGTGCTCTGGGAGTCCCATGCTAGACAGGACCTGATGTTAGGAGCTGATGTTTCAAAGTGAGGTCTGGCTTATCTCAGCTTACAGAGCTGAGCTCCAGAGCTCAGAGAGCACTGTGCCTCTCTCCTGCCTTGGGAACCTTGAGGCCAATGGGTCCCTGTCTGGGCAACCTCCCATCTTGAGCCTTATTGCTAGCAAAGACAGTCTGAGCCTGATCTGCACCCCAGGAGGTCCTCCCACAGCACCAGCATACAAAACAGCTGTGGCTTTGCACCTGTTCCATAGGCCTTTCCTTCTCAAATGATCCCAATCCCCTTCGCAGGCAGCTAGCTGCTTGCTCAGCTCCAAGCTGCAGCTGCAGGCGGAGCTCCAGCAAGGCAGAGCCAGCTGCTGGCAGCCAGCAGCACCTGCCCATGGCACCGGGCAGCTCAGCCCTTCCTGACACCCTAGGACAGTGCAGGACCCACAGACAACACCGTGCCATTATGCTGAAGCACTGCAGCCAGCAGCACCCCACACAAGTAAACTGCACTCCAGGCTGCTGCTGTGCTAGCCAAGCGTGCATCCGATGCATTTTCCTCCCGGCCACTCAAACAGCCCAGCTACCTGAGATAAATCTATGCTAGGGCACCCCAGGTGGTGGCAAACACTCAAACCTCGGTGCTGGGGTAGTGGGATTTGCTTCCTCTCTGGGCTTCTCAACCAAGGAGCCCCGTTGCCTGCCAAGTGCTGCTCCGTGCACGTCACCAAAACCACCCAAAACTCCTTGACGAGGGACGTGAGCCCCAGCGAGCAGCGAGTGCATGAGGCTGCAGCTCAGCTACACGTCGATGCTCAGAGGGCAGGCGATGGCCTAAAGCACAGCAGGGCTCTCAGACCCGGATGGGGGTTATTCCTGCTTTCCTCTTCAAAAAGAAAAAAAAAAATTAAAAATAAATCACGTTTTCTTTCTTTTCTTAACACAATTTTTGGTTGCTGCTCAGGCGCAGTGTGGAACTCCTTGCCGCAGGATGGCAGCTCAGCATCCCTTGGGCCTGATCCAGAGCTGCTCTTGGCCCCCGGGCAGCCTTGTGCCCAGTGAGGCTCTCAAACATAACAAACTGCATCTCAGCTCACGTTGGTGAGAGCCGGTTTGTCTCCCCTCGCCTCTTCCCTTGCAGAGATGGAGAAACTGAGGCACAGGACAGTGAAAGGCGAGCCAGGGCTATCTGGTTGTCGTATGAAAGGGGAAGGATACAAATATTTTCACGTTGCTCTCGCCCTGCAGATCTCCTAAGGAGGGAACCACATCTCTCCACCAGTCCCACCGCCAGCAAGGAGGAAAACTCAGCCCATCCCAATTGTCCTGTAGCAGGGAAACTGGGAAAGAACACCAACAAGCCCAAGCCAGAAGCAAAGCACTTTCCCCTCTGTTCTTTCAGCTCAGCTGGGTGCAATCCACATCAATAAACGCCACAATACCGGGAGAACACCAAGGGTATTGCTGCCTGGGAGCGTGCCAAGGTGACCCAGCAGCAACGGCACAGCTCCTGGGTGGGGAAAGCGGGGCTGTGGGAAGCAGCACGGATCCCATTCAACCCCTCCAGAGCCCTAAGAGCAGATTCCTCCTCCTGTGCCTCTGGGCTGGGCGGGTACCACCTGCAGATGCACCATCCATGAGCTACAACCGCAGCAGGATGGATGGAAAGGATGCACCCCAGGCTGCGTCCTCTGGTACCCGCACAACATCACGTCTACCATCGCCCCACTGAGCGAAGCAGAGTCTTGCTTCAGCGCCTTCGGAGCACCCAAACCTGGGGGGAGCACGGGAACCCCGCAGCAAGGCAGGAGGAGGCAAACCTCCCCCATAACCTTGGCGCGGGCAGCGAGCAGAGCACCGCTCGGAGAGCGGAGCGAACTCCTTCAAACTGCTTGAGACGGCAGCGAGCAGCGCGCATCTCCATCCCCCGGCCCCTCGGTCCCCTCCTCCGGGCGCACAGCGCTCACCTCGGCTCCGGCTCCGCTCCCTCCGTCGCTGCCGGTGGTTCAGGCGGGCGGCGCGGCGGGCGGGCACGGCCTGGCCCCTGCGGGCCGCCGCCCCCATGGCTCTGCCGCCGCCGCAGCGCCCGCACCGCGCACCGCACCGCGCCCCGCTCAGCGCGCAGCCCGTGCCCGCCGCCCCGCCATACCGCCGGGCTGCCCGCTCCCTCCCGGCCGGCGGCGGCGGGCGGCTGCGGCACCGGGCGCTGTGCGCGGCTCTGCGGGGCTGAGAGCGGCTGTGGATACGCGGGGCGGGGCCCGGGGAGAGAGGGAGGAGGGGGCGGGGGGGCGGCGGGAGGACCCCGCGCTGCCCCGTCGGGACGAGGGCGCGATCGGCTGCGGTGTGCGCGGTGCGCATCCCCGGGTCCCCATCCCGTCGGAGGTCCCCCGCCCGCTGCTCTGTCACTGGAGGAGCGCTCCTCTCCGCCGCCCTTTCCGAGCTGGAGCATCTCCCCGCTGCCCATCCGCCCCCTGAGCCCCCGATGCTGGGCTCCAAGGCCACCTCCGCGCCCCCCGCAGCTCCGGTATTGCCCCGCCAGGATCCAGCCCCGCTTGCCATCCGTGCCATCCGCTCGCTCGACACCATGGGAACCTGCTGCAGTTCCCCGTCAGCTTCATTTTGAGCACCTTTAGAACTTCTGTGCGATGTGCCAGGTTTGCACCTCTTGCTCTTCACCCTTCTCTCCAAACGTGCTGTGCTTCCTGCGCTCCCATCCATAGGTAACTCCATGGTAACCTCCTCCATTAAAAAAAAAAACACCAAACAACAAAAGCTCTTAAGGAAACCGTTATCTAGGCACAGAAGGAGGCTTGTGCGTTTTTCTCATTAAAATACGGAGAAATGAGGGCTGGGGGGTGAAGTTACCATGGCTTTGGGGAATTCAGGTAAACAATTAGCTGGATAGCGCCCACAGGAAAGAGCGCAAGCAGGTTCGCAAACCGTGAATCCCTCCTTTAAGAAGCCATCTCCCATTCCATCGTTACTCCTCGTCTTGGTCAGGGCTCCAACAATTCCCAGAAGAACTCAGACCTGCCTGCAGCTTCCCGGCTCTGACCTCTTACCAAAACCACAAGCACTTCTGCTGCCTTCATTGCGTTCCCCGTCCCACCAGCAGCTCTGTGCCCTGAGCCCTTACAGAAATCCCACCCAGCCCTTGGCCACACGGTGCTCCCCATTTTATCAGCGCTCCCCCAGACCTCTCTGCAGCCACAGAATCACCAGCAGAGCAGCACTGCTCTGCTCAGAGAACATTGAGATTGCATTCCCCCCAAGTGGTTCTTCTCTCTCCATCTTCCACCTGACAACATGCCCGTGCTGGGGGTCTGCGTGCCCCTTCCTGCTGCCTTCCTGAGCACAGCATACCTCAGGAAGGCTCTCTGCTCCCATCTCAGCTTCTCCTGCACTATTTTTAAGCTCATGGCAATTTTGGTCTCCTTACAGATACAACCGTGTGAAAATAACTTGTAAAAAAATATAGATATTTTCAAGATGAAGATTGAAGGGAAGATCTAACAAAGCTGATAGCGTTTTCTAGCTTTTAATATCAAAGTTTGCTCCATAAATACACATTCATCCCTCTGCCTCGCCTGTGTGCACAGATATCCTTCCCATTGCAGAGCATTAGGACGTGCTGCTTGCAGCCACTACCTCACACACACCTTTCAGCTTTGGCTGCTGCTGTAAAGCTGTTAGAAGCACGAGCTCAGAGAGGGGGACTCGGCCCTCCTGCAAGGAGCTGGGAAACATCCCCTGGTGCGTGGGATCACTGCTCCAGCAGCACGTGTGTGGTAGATGGGATGAGGATGGGAGGTGCACACCTGGGCTTCCTCTCTCCTTAAAGAGGAGCAGAGCAGCCCCCTCCTACTCCATCTCTCCAGATGGCTCCGAGCCAGAGCGAGTAGGAGAAATCACGACTACCCGATGGCTGCTTGGCAGTTGTCATGAAACAACCCAGCAGTTGTCAAGCCGGATCGCTGCCGCCTGCTGGGAGCCACGCTGCCACGACATGGCAGGACTCAGCGCTGCCCCATCCCTGGCTGCTCCATACGGAGCCCCGAGTCCTCAGCAGGGCTCACCAAAACCACTGGGCTGGGTTAGGGGAGCAGAGCTCAGCCCCCAGCACTGAGAGAGCTCGGTTGCAGTGGTGCTGGGCTGAGGGCACAGCATCCCTCCTGCCAGGCATCGTGGGAAGGCTGTTGTGGAATAAACATCCCATTAAGCCCAGGAAAAATAAAATTAGCTCGCCGAGCCCAGTGGGATGGGAAGCAAACAGCTCCATCGGCACTCGAGAGCGAGCGTTTATGTAAGCAACAGGCTCAGCAGCTGTGGGAGCAGCAGCAGCACCAAGGAGTGGGGCTGGGAGCAGGTGGACACCAGCACCTTTCCCAGGCAGTTGTCACCTGCAGGGCACAGCAATGCCCACAGCTATTGCAGGGGACCTTTGGTGATGCTCCTCCTTGCAGGATGCAGAACGGAGCAATGAGCCCAGGGGGTGCAAGGCAAGGAGGCTTCTTCCTGTGCTTCTCCCTGTGCCAGGGGTGGCTGTGTGCAATGAAGGTGAGAGGGTGTTGGGGTTTTGGGGACCTGGGTTGGACTGCAGGGACTTGTGAAGGCAGCACTGTGAGCACAGGGTGCCTGGAGGTGGTGTGTGCCCTTCTTGCAGTGGTGGGGTCTGGGGGGGGAGTGGAACAGCCGCTGGGCTCCTTTCTGCTGCCTCTCCCCCATTGCCCTCTGCCTGCCTAAAGCTCATCTCCCACAGCACCTGCTTCAGCCTCCTCAGTCCCCAAAGGCCTCAATTAAACATGTGATTAGGAATGCATTGCAGTAACAGCAAAACAACCCTTCAAACTGGAAAAAGAGCATTCTTCACACGGCAAGATTTGTGTAAGCCTGCAGGAGCTCGCTGGAGGCAGAGCCCCATGTTTCTGGTGCAGACAAACTGGGGCAGCTCCATGTTCACACCACACACTCCCACCAGCACAGGGATGCTCTGTACTGGGAATAATGGGGTACAGTGGGGAACAGAACGCCAGCAGCTTGCAGGTACCGAGGAAGCCCATTCATTCTGCTATGGATTTGCCTCTCAGCCCTGAGAAGTGTCATCCTCCAGTGGAGCTTCTCTGGGAGCACTCAGGATCTCTCACCCTGTGCCATTAAAGGAGTCATTAAACTCACACAGCAGATCTTCCCATTGTGGAGAGCAGGCAAAGAGCTTTCTCCCTTGCACCCAGTTGTTGACTAACAAGGAACCTGATAACAAGGAACCCTATTCCAACCCTGGAGGATCTCAGGTCCATCCGGGGCTCCAGTTTCACCCCACAGCTGGGAGGACAAGCAGGCACCAGGAGCACAGCCCCGCAGGGATGCAGCACCCAGGGACCACACCGCCCTGTGGATGCCATCCCAGCAGCAGAGCCAGCGGGATGGCAGCGGGGTGATGGATGGCAGCTGTCTGTACGGCTGCAGCACAATTACAGAGCGGAGCAGTGCCGGAGCCGGCCGGGGAGATGGCAGCACTCCAGCTCTGCGGCTCCTTCCTTACCTGGCTAAATTGGTCCATCTGCACAGAGCAGCCTGGCTGCCAGACAGCTCAGCCCCCTCTGAAAGCCGGAGGCATCAATGCCTTTGCTAATTGGACCTGTTGCCGTGGCTATTTTTCGCTTTGTTTTCCTTCCAGGCAGCGGTCGGGGCGTGCTGAGGGTATCAGAGCCCTGCCAGGGGCTCGCACCTGTGCCAGGAGGGCAGGACCTGAAACCGGCTGGAGGAGGCGAATACCTTTGCCCATCCCTTCCCCGGGTGTAGCTGTGGGAGGGGAGCAGGACTCATCCCTTGGCACAGAGGTAGGCAGCACCCGTCCCCTCCGTGCCACGATGGGGCCGTCACCGCAGACGGACTGCAGCCATTCAAGGAGGGCTTGAAGCAGCTGTGGCCGCCTTATTGCATCTGTATCAACGCGAGCAGCCCCAGCGCACACCTCCCCACGGAGAATTGCCCACACATCCCCACCCCTCCTTCCTCCCCTGCCCCCCTCCCCAGCTGGTAGCGGAACGCCGGGTCCGGAGGAGCGAACAAACAGAGATTTGACCACGCGAAGGAGATGGAGGCATTCGCGAGAGCGCATCTGACAGCTCGGGGCGAGCGGAGAGCTGGCGCTGGAGGAGCGATGGTAATTACAGCCTGTTTGCACTCACTCCCTCATTTAGCAGCAGAGCTTTCCATCCTCGCACGCAGCCCGGCTCCCACTACTCGCAGCCCGCAGCTCTCCCCCAATTCCCAGCTCTGCCCCATCACCCCCCGGCTCTGCCCACCCCCCTCCGTGGGGCCACGCAGTGTTTACCTCGCCGATGGCTGCCTCGGTTCATCCCCTTCTCCCTCGCCCTGTTGCTGGAGGAGCAGCAGTGAAATTACACCTCCTGCTCCACACCCCCGCGTTCCCGTACTGTCTCCTGGCCAAACCCCGTTCGTTGCCTGCTGTTATTTTTAGCTTCTGGGAGCACTGATCTTTTTTTTTTTCTCTTAATGGCACACGTGTGCTATGAGAGGAACACAGATAGAGCCGCGGGTCCCAGCACAGCGAGCACCCCATGGGGCAGAAGGGCATCTCTTTTGCTTCCCTCTCCCCCTTTGCATCGCAGCCTGCGGACCCCCATGGGCTGCCGCCCCCTCTACAGGTGAGGAACGACCACAATTCCTCCCTCCTGGGGATCAGGAGTGCAGCAGAGATCGGGCAGTACGTGGGCTCCTTTATCTGGTGCTGCTTCCACGCACCTGAGCACAGAGCAGCTCCCTACCCGAGGGGGTGGGGGGAAATGGAAGAGGATAAGCAGCCTTTTTCCACTTCATACCTCTATTAGGAGGTGGGGGTCTGATCTAAGGCCTCTCATAGGGATGAATTAAGGACTGTGAAAATACGGTGCTCCTCCTCAATGCCGTGCAAGGGAGAGGACTTATATCTGGGACCATCTGCAGCACCCCCTGCTCCAAGATGTGTGCTCATCACACCAGCCCTCATTGCCAGCCAGGACCCCAGCATATCTGCAGCCCCCCTGGCAGCACAAGGAGTTCAAAGCCATCCTGCAGCACAGCAGGAAAATAAATCAGGAGCAAAGCACAGGGCTGGCAGCTCGCTGCTGGGCAATGGCCCCTTCGAGGACACCTCTGCTGCTCTCCATCAGGATTTTCCAGTCGTTGTAATGAAGTGAAAGCTGATTTACTGCCTTTGCCCTGCAGTTCTGGGCACACTGTGGACCTCACCTTCAGTGCTAACAAGAGCATTTAAAGGGCTTTTAGCCGCAGCACCAATCGACCCCAAATAACAGCAAGGGCTGGGAAAGGCTGGGAGAATATCTAGGATATGGAGGATGCTACCAGACTACACTGGAAATGCTTGCATGATAGTTGGAGATTCAATGCAAACAGTGTCCCGGAGGCCAAGGGCTTTTGTAGCACAGAGGAGAGCTTTTTGGAAAGCAGGAGATGATTCATAGCAGCAGAGATGGCCGATTGCTTAGGGAAGCCTCAAACCTCAGCAACCTCCAACTCCTGTTGCATCTAATGAGGCTGCAAGCTGTCCCTCCTCAGAAATAACATCTTGGTGACGGTTCTCTCCATACTGCTGTCCAAACAGCCGCAGATCCACAGCTGGATGAAGTGGGGTGGTTACATGAGATAGGATTCAGGCAGATCCCAAGCTCAGCTGGGCTCAGAGGGGAGGACAAGCAGTCCTGCTGCAAGGCAAGCAGAGCAGCAACCAAACTCCCAAACACTCCTGGAGTTCATCCGTTGCCTCCCTTATTTTAATCCATGTTGCAATGAATTAAACATGTTTTAATATCAAAAATGGAAGAGCAAGGATCAGCAGTCATAAATCCTTCCGCACTCATTTTCCATATGAAGCTGGTGTGTATGCAGGGCAAGCACAATAATTAGAGTCACACAGTGATTTATTTGGAGGAAGGAACTGAAGGCATTCAGACATTGAATTCTCATTCTCAGCATGCACCCATTCCTGCCTGGGGTAAATCTCTCCATGGTGGGGATGCTGGAGGGGTGGAAGGGCTGGATGGCACACAGCTGGGGCTTCCATGTCCCATGGTGGGGACAGCAGTGCCCAGGAAGGCTCCTTCACTGCAGATGGGGATGCTGGGTCCGGATCTGGGGATCATTTGTGGCCATCACACCAAACTGAGCACCACCCCCAGCCTGGGCCCCAGTGCTTTCCTGGTCCCTTTACACAGCTGCTAACTCTGGCCCAGCAGAGCCAGTGGCAGACATCTGCATTTCAGGCACGCAGCACAGAGCTGAAGCCATGGTTACACACCTCTTTCTATTCTAAGCAGATGCTTTCGTGAGTTGTTTCTAGCTGTCCTCTGCCTTTCCACCTTTGTGCCTGGGAGCTGGCAGGTGTTACCCCAGCAAGAGAGCAGCTCTGCAGGCGGCTGCAGCTGACATACAGGCTGGAGGTGGGCACTCCAGCTGGGGCAGTGTGAAGGCTGTGTGTCCTAAAGCAGCCCAGCCCAGAAGCAATGGCACTGTGGGACAGGAGATCCTTTGGGGCAAGTGATGGAAATCAGCACGGCGGGGGCGAGGAGGGAGATGGGACCTCTGGCTGCGCCTCTGGAGCCCCAGGAGTTTGGTGCTGGTGGTACTGAGCTCAGGGCTGCCCCATCCCTCAGTAGTCACAGCAGCATGCCAGGGGCTTGTGGATGCCTTTGAACGTTCCCCAGGAGGCACAAATCCCTCCAGAAATGCACCCCACGCACGTACAGGCTTTCAATGTGTTCTCTAGTTCCTTCCCTCAAGCGGGAATCCCTGGGCACACAGAGTGCTTTGCCCCAAAGGAAGCAGAGGATTTTGCCTTTGCTTAACAGAGATAAAAAGAGGAAAACAAGCAGCAGATCCCCAGCTTTGGGAGCACCACCAGCTGGTCCCTTTGCCAACTGGGTGTTCCCACCTGCATGCCATGCTGTGCCATGCCATGCCGTGCTGCACCTTGCTGCCTTGCTGTCCCACCATGTGTTCCCCATATTTGCTTTTTCCTCCAAACCTCAGCCTCCAAAATCACAGAGCCGTGCATGAAGGACTGAATTTTTAACACGTTCTTTGAGGATTAAATTTCAAGGCCTCATAAATACCCGGAGAGGCTCGGGGATGCACACCTAGCAGCAGAAGATAAGCATCTAAGAACTGGTATTTAAAAATGAACGAGTTGCAGTGTTCAGATCAATCCTTTGATATTTAGAAGCCCAATTCCTGAAGTCTCAACCTGGGAGAGGGACTTGGATGGAGCTATGGAGCTTTCATAGAATCACAGAAGCATTAAGGTTAGAAAAGGTGATACAATCCAACCACAGCCCCACTGTGCCCACTGACCACAGAGGAAACACATCAGCCACCATCAATGGGGTGAGGGCACTGCTGGGGCCCCAAACACCGCCTGCAACAATGTGGGGAAAGCAGAGGACTGCATTTATTTTTAGATGCAAAGCATTTGTGTTTCCCTCTTTTATGGAGATGGGCTGAAAGGAGTGAGAACAGACGATGGTGTTGAATTCCTGATCCAACACTTCAGATGTGTGCCATCGAAATAGCATTGCAAACAGACCCTATGGGAACCCACAGCTCAGGGTCCCTCTCAAGAAGCCCTGAACAGGAGCTGCTGTGCTGCGAGGCCGGGAGCAGCGCCCTGCCTGCATGGAATGCATGGAAATACATTTTGATGTTCCCTTTGAATCACTCCTCTTTCCTTCTTCTCGTCCCCAAGGTGCTCTTAATAAAGCCAGAGGGGGAAAAGCTCTTTCTGTGGATTGTAGACGAGCAGGATCTTATCTTCTGTCTTGGTTTACTCTGTAATCCTGTTTAGAAGTGGAATACAAAGTGCTAGAGCCATCAGTTTGTGCCCCGTAGCTGAGAAAGGCCCCTTCTGTTCTGCCACCATTCCCCATCAGCCTGCTCATGTGCTGAAGCCACCTGTTGGGTGGGAAGGCGCTGTGGTGGAAGCCCAGCCTTGTCCCTTCCACGTGTGTGGGACTGGGGCTGGGGATGGGATTCAGCCCCCACCAGATCACTTCCTCTCCTCCTCCTCAGTCCAGTGCAAACCCAGAGCAGCGCCCCCCAGCCCCATGTGCTGAGTGGGGAGCAAATTCTCCTTCCAGCCAGGCAGTTGTCAACCCCTGCTGCTAATTGGTGTGGCTGTTCTCTCCTGGGACTGCAAATCTGATGGTTTCTCACTGTCCTTTTGCATTTTGCATTGTATTCCGTTTAGCTGAGGATGCTGTCAGCCCCTGGGGCACTTTTGATTTAAAAGAAGAAACAAACACGCAGACCTCTTCCAATTTCCAGCATGGCACAAAGCTGCCTGCAGCCCATAGGGTTCTGTGCTGCACTCTGTGCATCCTATAGTTCCCCAAGCACAGCTCCAGAGCATAGAGTCCAATGGCACAGCTGAGGGCAGCACAGCCCTCCCCTCTCCCTTCCCCTTATTCAGCAGCATCCCCGCTCACTAGCAGCCAGGCATCAGCCCAGACTGAATAGTGACATGACAGTAAGTTCTCCCATTGTATGGTAGCACAGACCTTCAAACTGCTCACTGAAAGAGCATGACTGGCCCCAACAGAGCCTGTAATTAAAGGTAACTGCAGCCCTGCATGGTTACAGCACTAATAAAGCAATGAATGAAGATGACACTCCTCTGCTGTGGCTGGAGGGAGCACCTGGCTGGGCTGCAATCACACTGTAAGCACTAATTGGAGAGGTCAGCTTCTTCCCATCAGTGCTGTGTGAATGCTGAAGGCACAAGGGGAGAAGCATGGGGGTGGTAGCAGGAGCTTTGGCACTGAGAGCAACCCCAGGAACTGGAGCCCTTCTTGAGGACATCTCCATCCCATTCAGCCTCACCAGGCCTGCAGCACTTCAACGGAAAGTGGAAAGATTTAGGAGGCAGCAGGAGGATTCTCACTGAGAAAGGAATCCCCTGCAGCGATAAAGAAAAGAGCCAGTGCTGGGTGCACGGCAGGGAGGAGAGCTGTGAGGAGGAGGAGATTTGGGAAGGAAGAAGCATAGCAACACCTGAGCACATGCACACAGGGCACACAACGGGGCTGTGCTGCCAGTGGCAGGGTTGCTATGAGAGTAACATGCTCAGTGCAATGTCAGCATCCTCCAGAGGAGATCCCCCAGCACAGCTGTGGGACGGGGACTGTGCAGCTCAGAGAGGAGATCAGAGGCACATGTCTCATCTCAGCCCCTCTGACCCCAGGTACACAATGAGGTTGAAGGCAGCAGCACAGACAGCAGGCAGATACCTCTATAGGCAGCTCAGTCCCTTCAAAAACTCAGACCTGGAGCAGGATTCCAACTCCTGGAGTGCAGAAGCAGCTTGAACAAGTGGGAAATGCAGAGCCAGGGCACAGCCGGAGGTGCTCAGCCCACCCCAGGTGCAGGCACAGGCTGGGGCCATCATGCAGCATGCTTTTATTTCTCCCTTCCCCTTCTCTGCGTGCTCTGCCAGCAGTGAGCGCCTGGCCAGCGAAGAGAAAATGGATTTGACTGCAAATGCTGCCAAGTGCAGCGAGTCAACGCACTGGGAAAACTAAGGAGACAATTTGATGCTGCTCCTTTAGCACCAGCGATGTTGGGTGTGATTTGATAAAAAAGAAGAGTCAGTATTTCCAAGCTGAAAGGCAACTGTTTAAACTGGTGTCTGCAGGCTCACAGGTTCCTTGATGCTTTCATCTTAGCCTGGATTTCCACTGACAAAAAACTCCAGGCCAGGATTCCAGAAGCAGTGCCCCTCTGAGATGTGCTGACTGGAGCTGAGAGCAGCCTGGGTGCTTTGGTGAGGTCTTCTTTCCAGGCAGAGGGAAGGAGTGTGAGTGCTGCATCCTCACCATAACAGTGCAAATGTCAATGGCAGAGCCCCCCACCTGATCTCTGTGGGACTCCTGGCTCAGCAGCACAGCACTGAGATGGTGAGCTATTAAGCACAGAGCTGGAGTCTAAAGATCAACATGAAGCATCCCTTACCCCTTGGGTTTGGCTCCAAACACCCGTGATGTAAATGGAGCTGGACTGATGACAAACCTGACCTACTGCTGGCACCAGTGAAGGACAGCAGGGGACTCCTTGGTCCCTGTGAGCCCCTGCCTGCTCCGTTTTTTGCACAGGCACAGCCAGCAAACTGCCACAAAGCCCTGATCAGTGTCTTTTGCACCAAAGTGTCTTCAGAGGGTTGAGCTCTGCAGACCTGATCTGCCTGAAATATGGAAGCGCTGCCAGAATGGTGGAGACGTCCTGGAGAACACGCAGGGAAATGGAGTGGGTGCAGAGGGAGAGATGCTGAGATATTGCAGCCACAGAAATCCAATTCCCTGTTCAATTCAATGCTCTGAAGATTGTGCTGATAGAGGAACATCTTTCAAACAGGGACGAGGCTGCAGGTTGGGGATGCAGAGAGGCACTCGTGTGTGTACACATGGGCACAGAGGGGGAGATGATTGAGAGAGCCCATAAGAGTGATGGTGGAGAATATGGAAGTGAACACAAAAATCAGCCTGGGAAATTCAAATAACTGCTGCGACGTAATGGGCTGAATGCATCCCGAGTGCTCAGCAGCGACACGGGGGAGACGCGGAGCCTGAGACGTCAGGAGCAGCCATTAGGATGGCTCCGCTTCAGAGGCTTTTAAGGAGCTATTTTTGCCATTCTGCAGTTATTCTGCAGGATACTCAGCCCCTGCCATCCTCCAGAGAGCTCATCCTCCTCTCTCGGCGTTCCCCATCACCGGAGGTAGAAGAGGGGCCTGGAGCACACAGCCACCGGCAGCACAGAGTTCCTGTGCTCGGCCCCACAGCGCTGCTCCAGCACCACCCCATTGGCCCCATCCCATAATACTACCCCTCTGCCACACTGTCATGATGGGAGCGCAGAGCTGCCACCCATCAGCATCCATCAGAGAGCTATGGTGTGGAATTAGCAGCTGCACTGGGTCCTTTGGTTGGATGTGGGTGCCCTCAAGCAGTGTGTGAAGGCACACCAAGTGCCAACAGCCTGCTGGGTGCTGCCTTCCAGTTGGAGATGCCATCCCCCACCTGCCAGCTCCACCAGTTTCTCCCTGGGACACCCAAGGGTCCCAGTGCCAACACCTCAGTTATTTTTAATGAGGAGCAGAGCAGAGGAAGATCATGTTTGCAACAGATATGTAAGGTACAGCTTACCAAGGGCAACAGAGAAACATGAGGTCATGACAGAAGAGCTCTTTCTTGTTTGCCCACAGAAGGAAGTCAAGCTGTTGTGATCCCACTGCCTCCAGAAGCCTGAACGTGGTAACAGGAACAGAAGAGGCTCTGAGGTTGCAGCAGGTGGCTTTATAGCTCTATAAAAGTATAAAAAGCTGTAGCTATAGTTTTGATGGAGAGCTCCCAGTCAGCATGGCAGCCTGCTCCCATGCACACCACTGACACTTCCCTCCAGACCTCCCATAGCCAGCTTCAGTGCCTACATCGCTGCACATGGGCCATTCCCAGCCAAGTTCCACCCACTCCATGAAGATCTGCTTCCACGGGACAAAATGTCCATCAGGGTAGAAGACCATCAGGGTAGGGCTGTTATTTAACAGACTCAGATGTTATGGGGTTTGAGCTGCTCAGCAATGCTTTGAGGAGGAGCAGCCCCAGCAGAGAAGCAGAGCTGTGTAAGCACTGCCCAGGGCCATCCTCCTTCTGTACTGCATGGCCCCATTAGCTCACCCATACACTCCCCTCACAGCTTGTGGGTTATTATTCCAGCCTCCAAAAACATAAACAGTTTCCTTGATTTAAGGAATGAGGCTGAGCACCCGGAGCATTTCTCACCTTGTCAGAGCCTCCCACATTCAGCCATCACCCTGCTACTCCTCCAGCCCCCCAGGCACAGTACATAGCCTAGCACAAATCACACCTCTCCCAGCCTCCTCACCAGATCATCACCCGGGGCCTGCAACAAACACTGGACAGCAGGTCCTCATTACAGGGCACACATGGAGCCCACCCAACACTCAGAGCATTGCTGACCTTAGCCACGGCTGCTTACATCTATTAGACATCCTAGATGTCCAGGAAACATCTGGCTTGCCTACATCATCGCCTTAAAATTCAACAAATTCAGCTCTATTCATTCCTATCCCTGCCGTTTTATGCAGCTTTCCAAGAGGAAAAGAATGTTCCAGAAGGCATTTCTTTCTCCACGTCCTGTTGCAGCTGCAGGAGGTAGGTGGCCAAATGCAGCCTGGCTGCCTGGGCAGCCTTTGCTGAGTGCTGGAACCACCAAGCCCAAACAGCATGGATTGGAGTGCTGGTCAGCAGCAGGACAGCTGCTGGAGCCACAATAGAGACCAATGATAAAAGAGAGTTGGTCCCCAAGGAATGTGGGTGGACAGCATCAGCATACCTGTAAACCCCTCAGATCTTCTCTCCACAAATGAGAGCATAGAGAGGTGACTTTGAGCTGAGAAAGGCTAAAGTGGTCAAACATTTCATCAGTTTGAGAGAAAAACTGCAAAACCTAAGGTGCTCCTGTGCTGTCTGTGCCACTGCTCCAGGGCTGGGATCTCAAAGGTGACCAAGAAGACTATGGGAAGTGAAACACAGAGCAAGCTGGGAAGCACACTTCAGTGCAACACCGTGGCTCGGGTGCAGGAGCAAGTCCCAGTAAGAGCAATGGCTCTGCCAGCACCACTGGGGGAAACAAGGTGCCCACAAGGCAATACCACACACTGCTTATCAGGATACTTCTATTAACAGCTTCCATCTCACTTCCACAGCTACACTACCCTCTACTTGACTGCAATACATTTAATCAAGATGTTTCTTAGGGAACCAAATAAAGCTTGATGATGCTTAATGGCTGGGGCTTAATGGCAGGGTTGTTTAACTGGGCTCATAATTTTGATTAATTAAGATGCCTGCAGGTGTTAGAGTGGTACTTAGGCAATAGCTTTGATGTTCAGAGGCAGAGGGGTTTTTGTATCCCCTTCAAAAGATGTTCTGCCAGCGCTGGTTCAGCAAAGCAGAACTGCCTCCAAGCATTTGCAAAACAAGTTAACTGTGTTGGAGCTGGCAGCACCTTGCCGAATTCCGGTCCCTTGGACCAGCTGCTTCTCGGGACAACCCACAGAAAAACACCACCACAAAAACCCACAGCAAACAAACAAGCCACCAAAAACCCACCAAAACCAAGACCTGTTCTAGGGCAGCCTTGGTCTCCTTGAGAGGAGAAAAATAACACAAGAGGATCTCCATGGGGTGATGGCAAGAGGCCCGATCAGAACAGCAATGTGCACATCCTGGGACTGATTTGTATTTCTGTTTCCTATTCAGCAGCCAACACTCTTACAAAACTTACTTACCTCTGAGATTTTTGCCTCTTGAATGCAAATGAAATGTACACAGGTTTAAAAATGTATGGGGAGAAAATAGGACATGGATACCAGTGTGGCACACGCTCATTTCCATTTGAAATCAGACTGAAGCATTGGAGAGAGACAAAATGAGCCAAACTCACCTTCGTTGTCAGTATCAAACATTAACGTCACATTAAACAGAACTTGATTTAAGGCTAAGGAAATTACTGCAGTCAAATATAAGGGCAATGCTACCTTGTGGACTGAGGACTGGGACAGGGCTTGGAAGAGCAGAGCTCCACTCTCTTCTTTGCAGTGGACTTACGGGATGCCCTTGGGGAAACGTTTTGTGCACGCGTGTACAACAACAGGGCCAAGCCCCCACTTCTAGCAACTGACATCACAAACAGAAGAGCACAGCAGCACGTTGCCCATGAACCACGAGGCAAGCCTTTTCCAAGAACAGCCTCAGTGTCACTTCTTGGCAATCACACGCAGTACTAACTGAGTCAGGAGGAATGATCTCAGCCTTTCATACATCTGCATTGTTCCCCTCCCCGTGGCTTTGTACAGTTGGAATAAGAGATGTTCAAATGCAATGTATGGAAACTTCAAATACAAATTGGAGTTGCCCCTGAATGTTGTCAGCGTGCCCAGTGGCTTAGGATGAGTCATAACTGTTTTTCAGTGCACTAACACCAAAGCAGAGATTGGGCAGTATTACTCTGATCCAAGGAATGGAGCCACTTTAAGGTAAGTGGTGGAAGCACACAAACATGATCAGGTTTATATGAGAGTTATAAAGAAGTACATTACAAACAACAAAGTCTGAAAACTCCAATTGGCAAAAATGCATCTGAAGAATCACCATCAATGTCTTCAATAGAGAATTCACCTTTCCTATCCCAAGTTCAGCAGCATGGATGCCATCCATAGCCCAGCTGGCCAATTTTGTTTTATTTTTATTGCCAGACAAATGCAGGACCCAAAGCCATTTTATTTTCATAGTGATTAAAAGATTTAATTAAGACCCATCAAAGTACCAGCCCTGCTTGTCCTCTCCTCTTTGATTGCTGAGCGGATCTCTTTGCTTCCTGCACGTTTAACAGCACTAAGTGAATGTATTTGCCCAGAAGGTGGTGAGAGAAATCTCTTGGTTACCCATCTCTGTCGCTCCAGATTAGACCTGAAGGCCAAAACAAAAGCTCCTGCTGCACTTCAGCCCTTTAAGAAAATGGTACTTTGTAATGCAAAATTCCTCTCCTTCTTCCACTTTTAGGAAGTCTCTGGGGGTAAAACGCGGAGGAGGAAGAGTGAAAAGTAACCAGAATGGTTCATTAGAGCATATACTTTTATTAATAAAGATCAGAAGAATAGCTGGAGGGACAGCAGGTGAATGGATGACATTGAACCATATATTGTCAAAAACCATTCAAAAGAGCTGACTTGTTCAGCAATCCAGCAGTAACTGCCTGCCTTGTTCTGCCAGGGTAAAGAAGCCTCAGAGATGTGGCTATGGATCCCCAAAGAGTTTTGGAGGGGATCTGAACTGGCCTCAGTGCCAGCATTGGAGGCCAAGTACACCTCACTTGCAAGTCTTCCAACAGTAACCAGGAACCAGAGCTGCTGGTCAGAGCCTCCTCGTGCTACTTATAGACACTAACCACAGAAAGACTTTCCCCACTTTGCAGACTTTGTGATCTCCTATTTTCCAAATCAGAGCCCATGTCGGACTGCAGGAAGCAGAATGTTAACCAGAGCAGCTCAAGAGCCAGACAGCCCCAGCTTACAGGATCTGTGAGTGTGATGAATTGACCTCCTTTTCCTCCTGACTTACTGAATTTATTCCATTATGGTCCCCCTGGTCTGATAAAGGGAAACAATCTCACAACTACTTAGATTTTGAAAAGACTTCAGATTTACAGAGATTCCTTTTTGTAAAGTTCCTCCACTCCTCTATCAGGCAAAATTGATGAAATCAAACTCCCTTTTCATCCTTAAGGTGACTTCCAAGAGCTCCTCTTCAGAGAGAAAACGAGCTTTCCCCTTCTTGCTGTCCACAGGGCAAGGGAGATGCAGCAGTAGCTTCCTGTCAAGGAGGACACAATGAGTTTTAATGGCCCAAACCACGTGAGCCATTGAGATAGCACTAGAAGCCATTCTTGTGATTCAAGAATCAGTATATCAAGGAAAGTCCATTCTGTATATCCTTCTCATGACAAGTTACACAGTTCTGCAATACCTGGTACACAACTATATAGGCCCTGGAGCATTTCCAACATTTCCTTTCTTTTGGCTGTTGCTACAACAGCTTCCAGCGATGGATTGTGAGTTCTCTCCACTGTTCTTGCTTCTACACAATGCAGAGGAAGGAGAAGCTGCACTGATAATGCTCTTCTGGTGGTAAAAACCTGAAAAATGCCTAAAGTGTCTGGGGGAGCTTGTATTCTATAGCAAGAAGAAACTGGCACAGCTGGATTAGAGATTCTGGACATTCTGGTTTCACAGAAGACACACCTACCTACCCTAAAAAACAACATGGTAGCGTGGATAACAGGGGTTACTCCAGACCTTTTCAACTGTGTTGTAGGAGCCACAGCCAAGGTACAGTCAAAACACACTTACACATCACCTACAGAAGTTAACCAGCTGATAGCACATGGAAAAGTCCACAAGATCAGTTGGGCTTAGAGTCAGCCCCAGGACTACGCAGTGGAAAATAATTCCTTTGAGCCCTCCCATACATCTGTGTGAACACAGTGTTTCTTCGTAGGTAGAACTTGAAATCTTATTTGTTTCTTTCATACTGAGCAGATTTGCACTTACATCTGCAGAACAGCACTGGCTCAGGCTGTACCCAAGCAACCATCAGATTTACAGCAAACGTTTTATTTGCAAGGCTTGTGACTTGAGACAGCTGGATACTAAGATAATGGCAGATCTGAGTCACCAAAAAGACAAAATTGCAGAAGAAAATGGAAGTGAAGGATTTGCTACACCTGCAGCATTGCATTAAGCTACCTCTTCTACTAACTTCATGTTTCACAAGTCAAAATCTGGAGTTACTCTTCTTGGCTTTCCTGTTTCAGAGCACTTGCAAACATTCTTTCAGCACTGTTGCATCTTTAGGTTAAATTTCTGCAGGGGGTAACTAGTTCAGACTCTTTTTGTCTGTGAGAAAGGTGACTTTTCTGCAGTTAGTCCTCCAGGGACAGAACTGATTTTGGCCTTAATCCACAGTGTGCATCTTGAACTGACTGATGCTAACAGAAGGCTATTCACATGTGAAGTCTTCCCACACCCCACTCAGTGCAGGAAGTCAGTCTGAGGCAGAGGGTTAAGATTTCCTATGCAAGCACTGTGCTGTCTGACTTACTTTTGGGGAGTTCTGAGGTCAAGAACCTTGTCCTGGATATCTAATGTGATGTCTGAGAACTTTGTCTCTGGCAGCTTGATTTTAATCTGAAACAGTGGGTAGAGTGAAAGCTGTGATTAGATATGTAGATCTGTAAAAGACAGCTCCAAAAAAAAAAAAAAAAATCACACAGCAATTGTACCAAGAGCGCAGGGAGGTCATTGATCAGATCATAACAGGACTGGATCTGTTAGGCTGGCAATACTGTGGCATCCTGATAATTCACATGCTTTGTAACAAATGCAGGCAGATGAAAATCATCTCCTTCCTAGACTCTCCCCATCCCAAAACTGTGTCCAAGGTGAAACCTTGTTTTAGAGCTGCTTTCATCTCCTTCTGTGACACATATTGCACAGCTTCTCTTCAGCTTCTTCTCCTCGAGGAGATGTACATGAGTTCCTCAGGTTAGTAAGAGCAGATTAAGCTACAAACACTTGGATAACTACAAATTAAAATCCCACAGGAGGCTGAAGGCAGCCATGCAGCTTGATGCTTACGTTCTGTCTCAAGAAGAGGGCAAGATTGTGCAGAAAAGGGCACAGAGAAGGGATGGGAAACACAGGCTCAGCTCACCACCATATCTTCACAGCATGCTGTGGAAGGGTCTTTCCTGCTCATTCCAAAGAAGACATCCTCTGTACCCACCTGCTGTTTGAATGAAATCTCATACCTGAAAAAGAAGAGCAGCTGGCTAACACCAGAGATAGGCCAGGAGGCTGAAGGAAATTGTACTTCTCAAAGGACCATCAATCTCTGTACGAGTGCTCATGTCCTTATCACATTCTCTCCCATTTCCCAGTCTTCCTTCAAGTCTTCAAGCCAACTGCACTGGATTTCTGTCCAGAGCCATGACAGTTTGCTACAACATAAGCATTCATTCCACCTTCCCAGGCAATCACTGTGCTGCCTCTACTTCACTATCCAGCACTGGAGGATCGTAGAGCAGAAGAGGCATTCTGAGTGAACGTGGACCTCAGCAAATAGCCAACAGACTACTTGCACAGACTCTTGGGAAAAGGCCTGGAAAGAGGTGCTGTCAATTACATGTTCTGTCACCCAGCCTATTCTTGCAGCCTAGAAGTGCCTCTGCCTAATTTTAATTGTTTTGCATCTGGCCAACATTAATGTTATTCCCCTCCAAATCAATTTGTTTAATTTAGAACCCTACAAAATCTAGAATCACACGTTCCTTTGCTCTCGATATTTAATGAATGAGGGAATACAAACTGAAAGATTGCATTTAGAACATATTACTCCTGCTAAATTGAGCAAAATAAATGGAGCCTCTTCTCAAAGCTGTTGGAAAGAAGTGTATAGAAAGTATTTTTCACATCTCCAGTGCTCGTGTGCATATGTAATAATTCCTAAGTCAATGAGAAATCTGTCTAGCAGCTCTGGATGCACCTCTAACCATCTGTTTTCCTTTTGGGCCTTTTCCTACGATTTAATTTGATGAACTATTACAAAGATTTATACTCTTGTCTCATCTGTGCAACACAGGACGTAATTGCTGGAGGCTGGAGAAGGGCTGCATCACAGCCCTTTCAGCAGGGAGGGAAGGGTCAAAAATAGAGTGAAATAAAGCTCCTGTTGTGCCCACAATGCAAAGGGAGAGCATTCCATACCTCACCAGTGATAGATTCAGGAACAGCTACACAACAGTGTGGGTGCAGCTTCATGGACTTCAGCCCATCTGTTCCAGCATGCAGTGCTCCTGATGATCAATTCAAACCCTGCTTTGCAAATTACTCGACCCTGAAGGGTTTCTGACCTTGACAAACTACAACATAACTAACACGCTTGCCTATTTCTAAAAAGTTGTGCTTCTATAAGGAAGGGAAAAGACTGTTTAAGGCTGTCCCTTTTAAGTCTGTCCCTTGGAAAGCTACAATTGAATAAAAAGATTTATAACTGCCAGCATAAAGCCTTACTTCCTATGGTGGTAGTTGTCTCTGAAGAGTTTAATTCTTTGAAATAAACATAAGTTGGAGTGCTTTATGAATCTGAGTGTGAAAAGTGAATGCACTTCAGCTGCATCAGGAAGAACCAGGTACTTCACACCAATGTGGCATGTTTCAGAGCCACTACATCATTTTGCTGGTTTGCTTCCCCTCCTCATCTCATTTTGTAGAAGTATCTGACATTGCAAAGTGTCTTGTGACAAGAAAAACCAACTCTGCCTTTCTGTTATGAGATCAGAAGGCTTCCAAGGGAGAAGTTACAATCCCTCCTCGCTTGTTGCTTTCTTGCAGTGCTGCTGTCCTTCCACCAGCTTTTCTTGACATGCTCTCCAGACCACTGTCCACTCATATGGAAGCTGTACAACCCATCTTTGTATTATAACCATGTCAAACCCCAGCACACCATCTCAGATCACCTACTCTGGCTGTTCTCTAGGATCCCAGGTGTCGTCAAATTCGGATCCTTCCGGGACCTCTTCTGTGCTCCAAATAGTTTTGTTGTGTTCAGATTTCACTTGTAAGGTATCTGTAAGCAATAAGAAAAATCTCTGTTTCTCTCCCTTGGTTTGCTGAAAACTTTCAGATTTCTAGACTCTAGGAAAAAAACCTTTTCAACAAAATAAATTGTAGCTAATGATCTCATTCCCTTCAATATTATAAAAGATCATAATTTGAAGAAGGAGGACATTTTCTATTCCTTTCCCTTAAATCTCCTTTACCCAACCTCTATGCCAAGGAAATTGTCCTTTCAGGCATAAAATATCCAGCGCTTCAAAATGATTAAAGTGGAGAATGATGAAATATTAATCTTCCCCCATGTCTCTGACACGAGACTTTAAGTGAGCAGAGTCACTTACAAAAGGATCTCTCCCTCACATATAAAGCCATCAGTGATTGAGCACAGTCCAGATGAGGTACTGATGACTCAGGAAAGTCCATAGCAGAAGAACATGGGCTGTCCCAAACCTACAATGAAGATGGTCACACTGACCAGGGCTTGCAGACAAAGAGCAAGGTACAGTAAGAAGAAAACAGAACAGATGTTCTCAGTCTGTTGAGGGTAGTCCTGAGCTAAGCTCATTTCTCATGCCACATGTTCTCATCGTTCTGGGGATGATGGCACACAACTGTGCTTCACAGCACACCTCCCAACCCCTCATCCTTCATCCAGACTCAATTTTGTGCAGTTTACCCCATGAAGATCACTCCAGGTGCCCCCTTAGAAGCCTACCCCTCCTGCTTGCTCTAGGCAGTAACAATTCCCTGAGAGTATCTCTATGGAGCTTTTTGCTGCCCACTTATGACTCCTGCCAGCCCACATTCTGTGCTCTGTTTATCATCACCACTGGAAGTCCTGCCCTCCAGAGTTACCTTTTCTGCTGCTCTTTATATATTCTGCAGTTAAGTTTCCAGGAAAACAAGAATTTTAGTGTAACTATAACAATGTAATGATGCTTCCACCTCAAAGGTCCACTCACTTATTGAAGTAAACCATCTGTGATAACTTGCAACAGCTGTTGCAGTCTGTTAACACACAACTGAATGCTAAGATATACAAACACTCCTTACCACTGGTCTCTTTCTTTACTGGTCCAATGCTACCAGGAGTCATGGCACTGACAGAACAGCACGGCTGCAAAAACCCAAATGGGACTCCAATTAATTATCACAGACCACAGCTCAGTAACAATCACATCAGTAATTACAACATGTTATCAGAAGTCACTGCTAGAGCCAAAAATTCCCCCACCATTTCATGACTGAAGCACGGATTCTCTCTCCCTCTCACTAAGCACAGCACCCCAATGCACGGGGTGCAGGCAGGACTCCCAGAAGCAGTGCTGCAGCCATCAGTGCTTCTCAAAGATTCGTTTCCATGACATTTTGAGAAAATTGTTGTGCTTTGCCTGCCATGAAAATATTGCAAGAAGCCAAGGGTGCTACGTGCAAATTCCTTTTAACAGTAGAGATCATATGAGGCAACAGCATTTTCCTCTAATCATGAATCAATTTAGTGCTAATAGGCCAATGTAAGGCATTTCTATCTACGTGTGAAGATCCCTCGGTTTGATAGAAGTGCCTCATCTGCAGAGAACATTAAATTAAATCCAAACAAAGATTTCAAATTGCCCAGCTTGACTCAGGCTTAATTGACAGAACTTGTAGCAATTTTCCCTTTCTGCCTCTGAAGTGTCATTCATTTTATTATTAAGATGTAAACAAATTCTTTTTAAAATCAGGATGTTTACTGCAAAGATGTACAGTGATAACTCCAGCTTCAGAAAGCCAGCATTTAAGAGCTGAAGGACAGCTGGAGCATGAAGGACTGCATTTACCAGCTACAAAAAAGAACTTCTAGGAGATATCTTTTCCCCAGATGCCCCAATGGCCACTGCTTGCACACAGCTGCCAGGCCAGCCAGCTGGCTCTGCTCTGAGAGCTGATGAGGAGCTCAGATGCTCACTGTTTTTGTTATCAGTGTCATAATGCAACTTGTTCAAAATTCTAAGAGACTTGTCAACGTTTTCAGCAGTCTCTGTGGCCTTGGCCATCATATCTAGTGGCACCTGTGGCCCTTCCTGAGTAGAGCAAGGCAGATTGTTTCTCCCTAGCACCCGTGTGTGCCTACATAACTGCACAGCTCCATGTTGCAGGTGCAAGAGAAGTTCTTCTGTGATTTGCTTCAAGTCCTGAGATGAATTGATATAAAAGAACACAGAGATATTTCTCTCAATAATCGTTCAGATCGTTCATTTTAGTATGATTACTCACCCTTCCCCGTTCTATAGTCCCCGGTATACCTATTGTACTTCTGTGATCAATTGTCCTTTTTTAATGCCTGGTACAGAATTAACACATTCCACTTCTGCTGGATGTTTCAGTCTTTACTCAGAAGCTGCATACTGCTGTAATTGCCCCCACCTCCAAAAGACTTCAGGGAAAAGCAGAAGGAAATCTAAGCACTCAGCGCTCTCTCAGCCACATCTCATTTCCTTCAGGCTAAAAAAATAAACATCCCTCCCATTCTGTTTATGAGAGTGGATGGTGATAGGACAAGGGGGAATGGTTGTAAACTGAGACAGGGGAGGTTTAGGTTGGATATGAGGAGGAAGTTTTTCACTTAGAGGGTGGTGAGGCACTGGAACAGGTTGCCCAAGGAGGCTGTGGATGCCCCATCCCTGCAGGCACTCAAGGCCAGGCTGGATGTGGCTCTGGGCAGCCTGGTCTGCTGGTTGGTGACCCTGCACATAGCAGGGGGTTGGAACTGGATGAGCATTTTGGTTCTTTTCAACACAGGCCATTCTATGATATGATAGGATATATTCTTGTGGCACCCAAAAATATCTCCTAGTTGTCTCAGCCATTCCAAAACCATCCTAGGCTTTATTTCCCTCTTTATTTGCACAGTGAGGTTTGCATCTCCTTAGTCAATAATGTTGGGCACTGTGAAGAAATCACACAAAAGACTCACACCGAAGTCATCGTCGTCCTCATCCCCACGTGCATCACTGAGCAGCTTGGCAAGGGACTGCAAAGAGCAGACTGCAGAAACGTCCACCTCCATCCTCCTCCTCACCTGCAGGGGAAACCAGCACCACGTCAGAACAAAGCCTTCGCACTGCGCTGCCCTTCTCCAAGCGCTGCGTGATAAGTACCAAATGAGATCAAAACCGCACGTACCTCGCCTTCCCCTTGTAGCCTGGGTCTCGGAACGCAGCGCCTCACGTCACACAGAGCAACGCAGGACCGCGAAGACCCAACACCGCCACCGCCTGCGTCCGTCGTTGCTGAGGTAACGGCGCCCCGTTCCTTTTCCCGCCTCCTTTAGCCCTCGCAGCCAATCCAACAGAGGCGAGCAACGAGTGGCGGCAAGACCAACCAATCGTTGACGAGGGCGGGAACGCGCGGCCGGCGGTTGGTCAGTTGGGGAGCGCGAGAGCGGGCGCAGACGTTGGGCGCATGCGTCAAGTACGTCATCAGCGTGCGTCATCGCAACGTCATCTGTGTGCGCCTTCTTAACGTCATCGCTGTGCGCGGCTGTTGGTGGCCGCGGGAGGTTGGGAGCGTGGGTCCGCTCGGGGCTCCGGGTCCTGCAGGGCCGCGTGCACCGTTCCGGGCGGGGCTCGGTCCGCTCACGCTTCTCTCCTCGCCCGTCTCTGCACCATGAGCCAGTTCAACTTCGGTTCGACCCCGGCGGGAGGCGGCTTCTCCTTCAACACGCCGAAAACGACCGCCAGCACTACCGCGGCCACCGGCTTCTCCTTCACGCCCGCCCCGTCCTCGGGATTCACGTTCGGCAGCGCTGCGCCGACGCCCGCCAGCAGCCAGCCCGTCACGCCCTTCTCCTTCAGCACGCCGGCCAGCAGCGCGCTGCCCCCCGCCTTCAGCTTCGGGACGCCCGCAACAGCCGCCACCGCCGCCCCGGCTGCCAGCGTGTTCCCGTTAGGGTGAGGGCCGCGGGTCGGGCTGTGGGGAGCGGGCTGGGCCGTGTGGGGAGCCGTCGGACTTCTGGTGCCGGTGCCCTGGGATCGGCGTGTGCTTGTGTGCCTGTAACGAGGCCTTGGGGCTGTGCTGGATCTTAGAGTGGGGTTCATGCAATCGTGCGTTTTGAGTTGGAAGGGGCACTAAAGGATGGCAGAGCCCGACTCCTGGCTCCACACAGCACCATCCTGAAATCAGACCTTGTGTCTGAGAGTGTTGTCCCAGCACTCCTAGAGTCATAGAATGGTTTGGGTTAGAAACCCAAAGGATCACAAATCTCCAACCCCTGCTGCATGCAGGGCCACCAACCTCCACATTTAACACCAGCCCAGGCTGCCCAGGGTCCCATCCAACCTGGCCTTGAACACCTCCAGGGATGGACGGGGCATCCACAGCCTCTCTGGGCAGCTGTTCCAGCACCTCACCGCTCTCACAGCAAACAACTTCCCCCTGACATCCAACCTAAATCTTCCCTCATTCAACTTAAAACCATTTCCCCTTGTCCTGCACTGTCTACTCCTTGAGGACCAGCAGCAATGCCCACAGCCCTCTGGTGAAGAACCTTTTCCTGAGGTCTGCAACAACTTATTGCCTAAGCATACAATTCCATCACACTATCACAGCATTTGGTGGCGCATCCTTCATTTTGCTGAATCAACTTGAACTTCAAGCAGACTTCATATGTTAGAGGAAAAGCTGTGCACAAAGTCACAATACGGCAGCCTCAGTGACACCAGTTTCTGGTCTGTGTGAGAGCAGTGGGGAGGGAACTGAAGTTGGTGGTGAGTGGTAAAAGGTGACTGAAAGAACAGCGTCAGGTAGAGGAAATGAAAAGGGTGTCTGGGGGCTGAGAGTTAATGGCTTTGTTGATGCTACTGCAGATGTCTTATAATGCATTGGTGCATGGAAGTAATTTAGGGAGTGTCAGTGTAAGGAGACAGAGTTACAGATGGCAGGACTTGTAATGCAGTCTTTGTCAAAACAGGAATACAATTCTGTCCAAGCGTTCATCATTCTGAAAGGTTTTCTGCTGTTTTGTCTGCATGTGATCAGTAAGAATGCCAAGTCATTGTTTCACTGGATGCATGACTTAAACAGACTGGCTCACTTGTCTTCCTTTTTTTCCCTTTTATAGGGGAAATGCACCAAAACTCAACTTTGGAGGCACGAGCACAACTCAAGCTACTGGAATCACAGGAGGCTTTGGGTTTGGTACCTCTGCACCCACCAGCGTGCCCTCAAGTCAAGCAGCAGCTCCTTCTGGCTTCATGTTTGGATCTGCCACCACCACCACCACCACTGCAGCTCAGCCTGGCACAACTGGAGGGTTCACATTTTCCAGTGGCACCACAACTCAGGCAGGAACAACCGGCTTCAACATTGGTACCACAAGCACTGCAGCTCCTCAGGCAGCACCCACGGGGTTGACCTTTGGAGCAGCACCAGCTGCTGCTGCTGCCACCACCACTGCCAGCTTAGGGAGCACGGCCCAGCCTGCAGCAGCTCCCTTCAGCCTCGGGGGACAGTCCTCTGGTGAGTGCCTGTGCTTGGAGTGGAAGCTGTCACCAGGAGTGCTGCTGGGGGTGGTGTGCACAGCCTGAGATCTTCTGCTCACGTGAGATAAAGCTATGGCTGTGATGAGTATTTCTTATACATGGGAGGAAGATCGCTGGCTCACGGGCGAGAATGATGTTCATCAGTGTTGAATCATTTGTTAAAGCCTTTTAAGTATTGAGCTTGCTATTCCAAGTTCCATTCCTGGATAATGCAGGGCCTTTGTTACATTAAATATTAATGTTTTGCTTACGTTCTTCTACTAACTTGAATATTGCCATCAGTTTTTCTGTAGTAAAAGGTTCATCATTTTACTTCTGCTGCTCTTATCTCAGGTCTGAACTTCGGGTCATTGGTTTCAACAGCAGCCACTGGTGCACCCACAGCAACACTGACTGCAAGCACCAGCCAGGGACCCACTCTGTCCTTTGGAAGCAAACTGGGAGGTAGGGAGGAAAAAAATGGTAGGAAATAATTACACAGGGCTTGGTGAGTCTTTTGTCCTCCCTGTAGTTTTTTAAACCAGAATCTGAAGTGTGTGAAAGCCTGATGGGCTCTACATGCACATCATCTATGCTTCTTCTGTTTGCAGTAACAACTACAGCATCTACAACAACAGCTGCCAGCACAGCTCCCCTCCTTGGTTCCACAGGCCCTGTGCTGTTTGCATCTATAGCAAGTTCTTCAGCACCAGCCTCATCCACCAGCACAGGCCTCTCACGTAAGTCACAGCACACAGATCTGTACAGGAGAGAATAAACCAGCAGCACGATTGGTGCTGTGTGCCAGCAGCAGATGCTGTGGTAATAGAAATGATTGGAAGGGCAGCTGCTCTCTGTTTGCCACCTTCCTGAAGACTTCTGTAGCTGCTCACGAAGAGCTTCAGAAGTTCTGTTTTTCACTGGGGAGCTGTGTTTAATGGGATATACAAACTGTAATGTTGTGTTCTGATTGCAGTTGGTGCCCCTTCTACTGGTACAGCTGGTCTTGGAACGTCTGGATTTGGATTAAAGCCTCCTGGAACAACAGCTGCAACAACCAGCACTGCCACCAGTAAGAACCAGATGCTGATGAAGATAAGGAAGCCTGTCTTCCTTCTAGTGATTGTGTAAAGGACCACACTAGTGTAGCAGTGCTGATATAACTGAAAATAGCACAGTATTTCTATGTCATTCTCTTTTTTCATCTCCCTACATTCACAGTTACTTATGACTTCTGAGTTTGTGCACAGCAAAGAGCCTTTGAGTGAAAGCCTGCAAGGTTTTGAAGTTCTGGCCTGGAGTAAGCAAAGTAAAGAGATGAGCTGCTCTGTCTCTGGCCTGTTTGTGTAGATGCAGGATTGCTGTGAGAGCCTAGGGAGAGACTTATGTGGGGATAGGAGGAGAGAGAAAGGCCAGGGATTGCGGGGGTGGTTGATGAGAGAGTATTTACATTTTGATTCCACCCCATTAAGCTGTTTCTTCCATATTTTAAGTGGAAGATTTCCAAGTGTTGAGTTTCACAAGCTTTTCCCAGTCCAGGTGCTCAGTGCTGTATTGAAGTGGCAACCCACGTGTGAAAATCTATGGTGGAATTTGCTGCTGCAGTGCTCACATTCAGGATGGAGCATCCTGTTCTGGATGCAGTGAGCTGTCAGTGTTCAGTGTAACAATATGGCTGCTGCCAAGCTCTCAGGGTATTCCTAAAGCTTGTTTCTGGAGGCACTGAAGGATTTAGATCAATGATGAAAGTGCTGTGTGTCTGAGTGATGGCACTGCCTGATAGGTGCTCCTTTACTTTGTGGTGATGTGGGAATCTCTTCTACAAAATACTGTAGCAGCAATGTTGTGGTGCAGCACCTGGATGTGCTATTAGAAGTGTCAGCTCTAATAGCAAAGCACAAGGAGTTGGAGAGGGATAAGGGCTATGTGAAGTGCAGACTGCCAGTTCCTTGTTTTGTTAGAGCTACTAATCAAGTATTTCCAGTCCACTTCTGCTAACTGTGCCAAGGAGTGCTTTATGCCCATCCCAACACACATGGGATTTGCTCTTTGTTAAAGGGATGTGGCTGAGCTGTATATTGAACGTGTCCTTGATGTGTTACACAACAAATGTCCTCTTCTGTTGTTGGATCTGAATTTCTTTTTTCAGGCACTTCTGCTTCTAGCTTTGCTTTGAACCTTAAACCATTAACTACAACTGGTACTATTGGAGCTGTGACTTCTACAGCTGCTATAACCACAACAACAACCAGGTGAGTGTTTTGTTACAGCTGTCTAGAGCAAGAGGCAGTATTAGTGCTGGTAACTGGTGGAGGGAAGGGGATGCAGAGTTGTGAGGGTTGTGCATTGATTGTTGACCCAGTGTTCTGTACTGTCCCACGTTTCCTCTCAGTGCACCTCCTGTGATGACATATGCTCAGCTGGAGAGCCTGATAAACAAGTGGAGCCTGGAGCTGGAAGATCAGGAGAAGCATTTCCTCCATCAGGCTACACAAGTGAATGCCTGGGATCGGACGCTGATAGAGAACGGAGAGAAGGTCAGGTGGCAGCCAGCCTGGTTCTGCTTGCTAAGTTTGTTAGAGAGATGCAGTGCAGATATAATCCAGATATAGCTTATTTCTTTTGAATTTTCCTGGTATAATTGTCTTCTATTTCCAGATTACTTCACTGCACAGAGAAGTAGAGAAAGTGAAGCTTGATCAGAAGAGGTGAGAAACTATGAATACTTGAGATGACCTTCTTTATTGTTTGTTCTTATTCTCCATCATCTCGTATTGCACGGAAATTCTTGAACATCAGCCTGATCTAAATTGTGTTGAGTCGTTCACATTGTCCTTTTCAGACTGGATCAGGAGCTGGACTTCATTTTGTCCCAGCAAAAGGAGCTTGAAGACTTGCTGACCCCTCTGGAGGAATCTGTGAAGGAGCAGAGTGGGACCATTTACTTGCAGCACGCGGATGAAGAACGGGAGAGGACGTAAGAGATCTGTTTTGAATGTGTGATAAGCAGAGCAATGTGGTGATGATCAGTCAGAAATGGGGATACGGGATAATATTAGCTGTCAGTGACTTTCTTCTAATATGTAATCCTGTTTTATGTCATATTTTATGTCTTAGAAATATGGGAATTGCAATTGGAAGCTCTTAAATCAGCATGTTTTGGTGGGTATTGGTCTCACCAGCTGTCTAAGAAGGTGTTATTTAGGCATCATCTCTCAAAAAAACATAATTAGTGGTAGAAGTGATAAGAGCGGAATGCATTACGTGCAGCTTGAGCATCCTTGCAAATGTTGAATTTTAGTGGGATAATTAAAGAATTATTTGGTTCAAGAGGTGCAAATCTTGAAGAATCTGGGCCAGCTGCTCTCTTCACTTCTGATTAAAAACCTTCCAGAAAAAACTTCAGCAGTGTTATTTATCTGTCTCCAAGTGTCCAGCAGAATGGAAGATTGAGGAGTTGCCTCCTCTGTGTCTGCCATGCCCTGGTTGAAAGGCCTGGATGCTAATTCTGATCGTCTGCAGTTGGTGTGACTGAGAGCAGGTTATCTGCAGCTTGCTCTGAGTGCTCTGACACACATTCTCCCTTGCATCTTGCAGCTATAAGTTGGCTGAGAACATTGATGCTCAGCTGAAGCGAATGGCACAAGATCTCAAGGACATCATTGAGCACCTGAACACATCGGGACGCCCCGCAGACACCAGCGACCCGGTAAATCCAAACTGCTTTTGTGTGTTGGAAGAGAGACCCAGGCTATAAAATGGTGCTGACACTTCATTTGTCTGCTGGTGGATGCTCTGCTTTTAGTCTCAGCCTAGGAAAAGCATTTTGTTTTATTGTTTATCGATTCTCTGGTAATGCAGTGCAAGCCAACCTGGCCGTGTAGTTACTCTGAGATGAACCTTTTTTGCTTCTGGTGTAATTCTTGAATAGATAACTCGATCCAGAGCTGTTTCTTAACTTTGATCCTGCGTTCTGTTTGAGCGTTTTGTGCAAAAAGCACAGCTGTCAATACTTTTTCTATACTACTTTTAGATCTTGTTTTCACAAGGATACAAATTATGAGCTTTTTGATCCATATTACATTGATTTCAATGCTCCTTGTAGCTCTTCACTCTTTACTGAGTGGCTTTTTTCAGTAAAAATGGCACTTTGGTGTTTCAGACTGAGGTTTTTACTTTGTTCCTTTTTCCTCTTCTCACCTCAAGGCTCAGATTCACATTGTGGTGCATGTTAGGTCTGAGTCTGACTAAAACTGAGCCACAGGCACACTCTAAATCAATTTGTTTCCTTGATGGCAAAGAGAAGCAAAGCAATGCAGCTGCTGCATTGCAGAAATGCTGTGTTGGTAGAGCTGTACATGTGAGAAGTCTGATTGCTTTGCATCCCAAAGGCAGAATCCAGCACTGTCCTGTACTGCTCGTAGTTTTAATGTGCTCTAACAGTAACTCACACCTTCTCCTTCTGTTCAGCTTCAGCAGATCTGTAAGATTTTGAATGCACACATGGACTCGTTGCAATGGATTGACCAGAACTCAGGTGAGAGTCATCTTGCAGCTCTTAGGGAACATAAGTATAAAGCATGTACCTGGTTAGAAATGAGTTCCTGGAGGTCATTGAGGAATCTTCTCCTTGGATTTTCCTGATGTGAACTAAAAGCCTCTGCTGAAGTGCCACACTGCATGGAAACGTGGCATAACAGTCACTTGAAGTAATGCAGAGCAGAACATTTAATTGATGGTGAACGTTTGATACTGTAGTTACTGTTAATTAGTTTGGATTCATTCAGCCAATTCACCATCTTGCATCTGGGGCTCAACACTGAGGACAAAAAAGAAAGGAACTTTCCTGATAGGGATTATCTTGTCCACGAGGGGGATTTAAGAGCTGTGTGTGGTTTTGGTACTGACAGATGTTAGCAGCTGCAGGGGGCACTGCAGAATGAGGAGCACAGCTCTCACCAACACCAGGTGGTCTCACTGCAGCGCTGTGCCACTGCTCTCAGCAGGCACAGTTCTGGGCTGGAAGCAGCCACACTGCTTCTGACTGAGAAATAAAATAAACAGTGTTGTTGGCTCGCTTAGGTCAGAACTAAATTAGCCTTTCTTCTAGAAGATAAATGCAAATGCTTGCATTCCAGACGTGCCTTCATTGTGAAGCCTGGTGTAGCTCCTAGAATGCTGACTGTACAGAACATTAGAAAATATCAGTTTCTCTATCAGCTCCATTTCCCATACAGCACCCTCAGGGGTGTCCTGCAGCAGCGGGTGATAACGATCTGTTCTAGGAATAGGTGTGCAAAGCGGTGCTTAACTCGTCTGACTTGTTCAAGCATTACTTGGAACTGGGGATCTTCAGTCAAATTAATGTTGCTTGTTCAGCTTTGCTTACGCTGACACGAACGGGCTTGCTGAACACACACTGATGTTTCATCCCCACGGTGGCCTCCCTGGCAGGAGAGCTGGGATAACGCCTTGTTCTGAGCTGCTTTCTCCTCCTGAGAGAAGCAGGAATGACTTTCTTTGTTACAGCAGAGTTCTGAGCTGTAGGAGGCAGCGAAAGCAGACTGTCATTTTATGCCACTTTTGCACGGTGGGTTTTTGCAAACTGACAAACTGAAATGTGTTGCTTAATATGTTACTGGAAGGTTCTGGGTTTGGCACGCTGCAAAATTAAAACTTCAGCTGGAATATCTCCAAACCACAGAGTGACATAATGCTGTAGCCCTGTTGAGTTACTTCTGATAAGCTTTCATGAAATTAAATTAAACATTGCTCTGCTTGGTGCCAAGAGAATATTGCCATGCCTCCTGCATTTAAAGATGAGAGTCAATCCGTGGCTTATTTGCAAATCACTGATTTGGAAATGTATAACAAGTTATCTATAATGTGACTGAAAGTGATCTGTATCTCCTCCGTGTCATTGCACTTTTTACTATACTTGCAATTAAAAGCTTGTTGTGGCTGTTATCCTGCAGGAAAATGCTCCCAACAGATGGGCTAACCTGTAAGCTGCCTCATTCCCAACTGCTGGAGTGTGAGGCGTGCAGGGAAACGCCTCCAGAAGGTGGCTGCCTTCAGTCAGCCTGCAGCTGCAGTGCAGGGAGGCTTCACTCTGCTCTCTGCTGCCGTGCCCAGGAACTGCACTGAGTGCCTGCAGGCTCTGCTGTGCCACCTTCCCATCCCTGAGTGCCACGCTCTGCTCCTGGGATGCACAGTGTGACCTGTGAGGCCATGGGGAGCTGGCAGCGCTCTGCCTTGAGCCTCCCTCTGTGAATGGCAGAACAGGGGAGGTGTTGGTTCACAGGTTGAGCAGGGCAGGGATGCATGAGGGTGGGTGTGAGAGTGAGAGCTGTTCTCCATCCCACAGCCTTGCTGCAGAGGAAGGTGGAGGAGGTGACGAAGGTTTGTGAGAGCCGCCGCAAGGAGCAGGAGCGCAGCTTCCGCATCACCTTTGATTGAAGGACTCCAAGTTCAGGATGTCAACCTCGGATCCCCGTAGAGAAGAGGTCGGTGGGGACCTGCTTGGCATCTGCTTTTTTGTTTTTTCTTTAATTGCAATAAATTTCTTTTGTTTTAAATTCTGAAGTTACTCTTTGCGGTGTCTGAGGGTTCTCCTGCTGCAGGTACACAACTGCTGCCTTCACAGCTGGGCACCCCAGCTCAGCACTTCAGTGTAAACTGAATACTTGTGATCACAGATCCATATGCTGTTATTTGGGTCCTTACAGAACTGGACAGCTGTTGTGAGGGGTCTGATAGCCTCAGCTTTCCCCCATTACAACATAGGCTTTAATGAGGGGTTAATTAGGTATGCCTCTGCTTCTGAAAGTGGGATCTCATTTTCTTTTGGCATAAACTGCTTTTGTGTTTGTACCTTTGAGCGTTCCCAAAGCACCTGTATGCAGGATTTGTGTCTGATTAAAAACAGCAGCTGTTCAAGTGGGAAAAAGGCTCCTTCTGCTGCGATTCTGGGCGTGATGCTCTGTGAGGGTAGAAGAAAACGTGGAGCAAGCGTGCTGCGAAGCTGTGAGACACAGCGTTGTCGTACCGCTTTCAATAACAACGCGCTTAGAACGCCGTGCGCCCACTGCGCTCAGCCGAGCGCGGCCACAGCTGCGCTTAGTCCTCCCCGCCACCAGGGGGCGATCGGTCACCTCCGCCCCGCCGCCCCTCCCGCGGGTGCTGCTGGGAGTTGGAGTCCCGGGCGGACGGAGGCAGCGGGGAGCGGCGCGGCCATGCGGAGGTGAGCGGAGCTCCGGGGAGCGGTGGGGGGGAGGAAGCGGCGTGTGCACGGCAGTGTGCTGAGCGGCGTTCTGTCCGGCGCAGGGTGAGCAGCAGCGTGTGCAGCGATGAGGTGCTGCTGGAGGAGCTGGAGACCGAGGGGGAAAGGCAGCTGAAGAGCCTCCTGCAGCAGCAGCTCGACACTTCCGCCTCCATCGAGCGGTGAGTCCCGGGGGCGCACGGCTCCGACCCCGCACGGCTCCGACCCCGCACGGCTCCGACCCCGCACGGCCCCGCTCAGCAACCGGCGGTTGCGCTGCTCTCGGTTCCAGGTGTAAATCGAAGCGGAGGTGCTTTGCCCCGGCGGCGTTCTACAGACCCTTCGGCGAGGCGGCGGCCGGAGCGCTGAGCTTATCCCAATTCCGAGAGCTGCAGGAGAGCGACAAAGAGACCGCAGCGCTGCGGGAGTTGGGGCTGTCGGAGCCCGAGATCGCGCTATGGAAGAACCGCGCTGCGGGGAAGGTTTGTAAGCAGTTTGTTCGTAACAGCCCCGTAAGCACCGGCAGGCTGCAGAGCCGCCTCCTCTCCGGGCTGAACGCCTCCAGCCCCCGGCTGCCCCGTGCGGCGGTGCTCCAACCCCCCGCAGGAGGCGGCTGGTGGTGCTGATTTGATACCGGTTCTTTTCTCGCAGCACACCGGGCTGGGAGCGGCCCCCGAAGCCGTGCAGGAGCGCCTCAATGCCATCCAGGAGAAGATGGAAGAGCGGCAGCGCATCCTGGAGCTGCCCCAGAGGTTTGCTGGCAGCAAGCAGCTGAGCCGGAGGGAGATGGAGATCGAGAATGCTCTGTTCCAGGGAACGGACCGGCACTCCTTCCTGCGGGCGCTGTACCACCAAGGTGTGCCCCCATCCCTTCTGTTCTCGGGGCTGTTTAGTAGAGCAGAGATGGTATCGCTGGGAATGCCGTGGGATGGACTTGAGGCAGGAGGTGCAGAGCGATCCTTCTGCTCCCTGCCGCAGAGCTAGGGAGCCCAGGTGAGGCTGGATCTGCTCCTGGCCCTAGGCTCGGTCAGTGGTTTATGTGCAGGAGGAATTTAAGGGATGAAGTGCCAGTGGGGGGAGAAGTGCACCATCACACCGTGCTTCTCTATTGTGGATTAGGTGACACGCAAAGGATAACAGATGAGAAGAATCCCATGGTTCACCTGGAGAGTGTTTACCAAGAGGTGCTGGGCAAGCAGCTGCCTGGAGAGGTCCAACCAACCACAAGTGCTGCGTGCTCGCTGCCTGCCCCTGCCCTGCAGGGCTCTGACACTGAGGAGTCATCACCTCCTGACCAGGAAGAGCAGCCAGGCCAAGAAGGAAGCCCCAGCCCTCCTCCAGCAAAGCCCCACCAGTCCCCTCCAGGGCCTGTGACTATAAAGGAGCCTGTAGAGTTCATCCCAGAGGACGAGATCTGCAAGAACCGGCTCTCTGAGGAAGAACTCCGCAATATACCTCGGTTTTCTTCCTACCATCCTGGGGAGCCCAATAAGGTACGTGGAGATGAACCATGCTTTATCCATCTTCCTAGCCAGGAATGCAGGCAAAGGCTCTTGGCTCCTGCCGGGCTGCTGCTTGGAGGTCCTTGTTCCTGCATGCGTGGGGAAGGGGACTCTGCTGGCAGCAGGGCTGAACTGGCTCCTACATTTGAGGTGTACCGGCTGGGAGTGGGTTAAGTACACCTGTTAGCACAGTACAGGCCAGCTGACCCTAATGCCTCCACAACAGGTGCTGTATGTGAAGAACTTGGGCCCTCGTGTGACGATGAAAGACCTGGTGTCGCTGTTTGCTCGGTTCCAGCAGGAGGACAGCAGGCCCATCCAGTTCCGCCTGCTGAGCGGCCGCATGCGGGGTCAGGCCTTCATCACCTTTCCTGGTGAGCTCTGCCTCCTGCCTCTCCCTTCCTCCCTGTCTCCCCCACCGTGGTGCAGAGCCCCCTCCATGCTGCAGGAGCAGATTTTGCTCCCTTCCCTTCATCTTGGGTCGTGTTCTTTTCTGTGGGCTGAGGGAAGAGTCATCAAAACGGGCTGCTGCATGCTGGGTTTGTTGGGCTGGGGACTCCAGTGCTGCGCTGGGTCACAGTGTGGGTTGAGAACCATTCCACTCTTTCCTTGCAGATATTCAGTCGGCCCAGGATGCGATGCTCCTGGTGAATGGGTACAGACTGCAGGGGAAACCAATGGTGATTGAATTTGGGAAAAGCAAGGGGCCGTCGACAGAGGCTGAGGCTGCTGCTCCCTCTTCTGCTGGAGCAGTGCCCACTGCCACGTAAGGGCTGGAGGAACAGGCCTTGGGATTGCCTTGCTCAGGACTGGTGGGAGCCCAAGTGCAGCTCTGTGCACCTGCAGTGGCAGGGTGAGGGCTGAATGCAGCCTCAAGGAGGGTGGTGCTGAGGAAGCAGGGCTCTCCTCTGCCCTGCTGGCACATGAGGATCTTCAGGAAGGCCGGAGCTGTGTTTTCCATGTGCTGTTATTGCACTGCTGTTGGGGTGCTCTACCTGAATGCATTCTCAGCCCTTTGTGGCGAGGAAGAGGAGGGGAAGCTGTGTAAATACATGTGTTTAGATCGTGTATTTCTGCATCTTTATTTGCATGTCAGTGTGTTCCTTTGAGAGAAAAGGGACCAGCGTGCAAGAGGGCACGATTTTGCAGACTTGACTTTCTTTTAGTGTCTTTAGTTGGTGTGTGTAATTAACTTTCTGCTGCTTCGGTATTTTTATAGGAACAGTGTAGTTTGCCTTAAGGTAGTGCTTTGGGTGCAGGAGTTGCTGGGGCTCTGATCTATTGCAGAGTGTCTGCTCTAAGTGGCTGAGCTAAAGCCACTGTTTGGCAGTGGAGCTCCAAGTCCAGCAAAAATTACTCAAGATTCTATCTGTATATATTGTAAGTTATTGCACGCTACATTCCCTCCCATTTTGCCTTTTTCCCCAGAACAACTTGCAGGAAATGAAAACAAACACAGCAGCCCTATGACAGTGACTTCCCACTGCTCCATCCCACTGCAGGGATGCAGGTAAAGTGGGGAGGAGAGGCTGGCTGCATGGGAAAAAGAACAGAACAAGCACCAGAGCTAAGGTAGGCAGCCTAACCTTAGCCTTAAAACAGAAAGTTTATAATATTCTGCAGGAGGGAGGAGTTAGGCTGGTAATAAGCCATGAGCTCAGTTATGCCTGACAAAGAAACACAGACGTGACAGAGCCCGGAGATGACACAGTGGGGCTCAGGTTCTCCTTCTGGTCCCCCACCCCAGCAGTGCCAACAGCCAGCACTGCCACCCCCATCCTGGCACAGTGTGCTCTGTTCCCATACCTCATGTCTGGACCACGCTGTCAGCCACCAATTTGGTAATAAAATTTAATTGGGCATACTTTCAGGACCACAGCTGGCCCAAGCTGCAGTTTACCCGCTGCTCTGTTTGGCTGCCAGTCTCTTATCTCTCTCTTCAGCAATGGTCAGGCGGATGCCTTTTCCACGGGGCAGGGAGATCCATGGCTTGTTGCCCTGAAGTGAGGAAGGAAAAACCACATCACACTCTGGAACTCAGAGTGATATGAAGTCCTCCCCTTTCAATGAGGAAAAGCAGCAAGGGCCGGCCCTTGCCTGAGCAGGACAACAAGCAGTTTGGTGTCCCTCACTCAGCAGCAGGCCCTGAAGAAGCTGTGGTGCATAGGCCTCCTATTGTTCGTGTCCTTGGAGAAGGCATTCAGCCAAAGCCATCTGAACCTTTTCCAATCTAGACTTAAGAATCCAGAGATGGCAATAGTTGAGGCTCCAAACTGCCCAAGGAGGCTGTGGATGCCCCATCCCTGGAGGCATTCAAGGCCAGGCTGGATGTGGCTCTGGGCAGCCTGGTCTGCTGGTTGGTGACCCTGCACATAGCAGGGGGTTGGAACTACATGAGCATTGTGGTTCTTTTCAATCCAGGCCATTCTATGACTCTACGATTTAGGAAAAAAACATCATCCAAACATCTCCAACCCTTCTGGGAAGGTGGCTATGAATTCAGAGCAGTCAGCTTCACTCAGGGAGCATACAGGCAAGCAGAAGCTGCCCACAGAAGACACCCACAACTCATGGCTTCAAGAGGAGAGGAGGACACATTTGCCTTCAGCCCACGCAGGCTTACCTTGCCAATAACGAAGATGTTGGAGAGCCTGGTGGCAAAGCTGTTGCCATTGGCATCCTTCACATGAACCACATCAAAGGAGCCAGGGTGTCTCTCCCGGTTGGTGATCACCCCAATCCGGCCCAAGTTGGCACCGCCAGTCACCATGCACAGGTTCCCTAGGATGAAGGAGAGAGGGCTGTGACAAGAGTTTGTGGTGCTCCTCAAGAGCCTGGGGAGAGGTTGAGCAGTGGAGCATCCAGACAGTAACCACACAACACAGCTCTCTGGTCCCAACATCCATACAACACATTCCCCTATCACATTCTTGCCATACCACTCAGTGGCAGCTGAAAGCTTCTCCCACAGCCTGCTCCTAAAGCAGAGAGCAGGAAATCTTCCTCTTGCTGCCCTGGGCTTTTCTCTCACAGCCCCATCTGGCCTCAAGCAACCTCTCCAGCAGCTTCTACCCAGTACCTGCTTGCTCTGGGAGCTCTTCAGCATCCCCGCACCCAAATGCCTCCCACTGCCCAGACACAGGAAGAATTGGTGCTCCAGGTGCACAGGGAAACATCACTCCCTGCACGAGGTGCTGCTTCTATATTTACATCAAAGGTGCCTGACAGTTGTCCTCAGCTTCTGCACTGCTCCCCAGCCTCCCAAGAAAGCAGCATCTTGCAGGGAATGTTCGACCTACCTGTGTCAAACTTGATGAAGTCTGTGATCTTGCCTGTCTCCAGGTCAATCTGGATCGTATCGTTCACCTTGATGAGGGGATCCGGATAGCGGATGGTGCGGGCAT
Organism: Phasianus colchicus; assembly: GCF_987193195.1. NCBI lineage: Eukaryota > Metazoa > Chordata > Aves > Galliformes > Phasianidae > Phasianus > Phasianus colchicus. The sequence continues at coordinate 18,392,665 of NC_143449.1, forward strand.
CGTGGGTGACCAGGTGAGGGATTCCTTTGGTGCCCACGAAGATCTTCCTCACCTTGCACAGCTTGTACTGCAAGCAAAGCACAGCCCTGCTCAGACAAAGCTCCCCAGGCTCTGCACAAACACCACCTACATTTTCCTACTGAAGTACCCACACTGCAGCGTTTCTCTCCCTCTGCCTGAAGCCCATGGCCATGCAGCAGAGGCTTCCATCCCCCAGGTCCACCAGAGCCCTGCAGCCCCCCCTCAGCACACTCCAACTTCCAGCCAGCTTGGGACTCATGGCTCAACACAAAACAGCAGTCAGAAGTGAGTGCAGTGCTGGGGATGGAAGGGCCCTGAATGCACAGCCAGCAAGCAGCTCTCCCCTCAGCATCACCACACAGCAGAGGTGCGTGGGTTAAGGCAGGGTGCACAAGAGTCCCTCCTTGACACTCCGTTTTGTGAGCAACTCTCTTCTGGGAAGGGCCCAAAAGTGCTGCCCACAGCCTCTCAGTACTGCACATTACACCTCTGGCTGGGCATGACTGGGATCTGAGCAGCAGCCCTGCTTGTGGTGGCCCTGAGTCTGCAATCTCCTGACCGCTCAACCACAAGCAAAGCTCCCTGTAAAGGTGAGCCAACCACACCATGAGTGAGAGCAGCCAGCAGCTGACCATGTATCTGCAGGTACATCTGGGAGCCGCCCTCACATCACCAACACGTCTTCCCCCACAAAGGCTCCATGCCCCAACCCAGAAGGCCCCAACCGGTCCTCTCAAGGGTGGTACAGATTCTGCATTCAGAACCACCAGTTCAGGACATGCCAAACAACATGCCAACAACAAACACTGCCCTGAGAACACCTGGCTAGGCCCACACGGCACCAAGCTGCAGCTCCTCACCTTGGCCTCTTCAGCTGTGATGCGGTGAACAGCAAAGCGGCCCTTGGTGTCGTACACCAAGCGGAAGTGTTCGCCTGTCTTCTCGATGCTGATGACATCTGATTTCACAGAGAGAAATAAAACAGCAGCAGTTAATGACTATGCTATCCAACCCTAACTCGGCACAGAGCTCGTCTTTAAACGGGACATAAAGGCTGCTGAACAACGCTCTCTCCCTCATCATCACCAGGGCATCTTCCCCCCCACAGCCTCACAACGCTGCCCCCCAGCAGCACGACATACCCGTCCTCACTCCCCCCGGACCTCACCCATGAAGCCCGCAGGGTAGGTGATGTCGGTGCGAACTTTGCCGTCGATCTTGATGAACCTCTGCATACAAATCTTCTTCACCTCATCTCCGGTCAGGGCGTACTTCAGCCTGTTCCGCAGGAAGATGATCAGCGGGAGGCATTCCCTCAGCTTGTGAGGGCCCGTGGAGGGACGGGGCGCCTGCAGGAGGAGAGGAGCGTTGGGATGGGCACACAAAGCAACGCGGGGCCTGCAGCAGCACCTGGGGACGGGTGCGTTGTGTCCAAACCCTCAGCTGGCACTTATAAGCTGCGGAAGGCGCTCCCCCACCCGCGGGACGGCAGATCCGCCTTAAGAAGCGCTGAGAGTTTACAAACCCACCCAGGAGGAGCGCAGCCGAGCTCCCAGCCCCGCACAGCCCCGACCGCCCCCGGCCCGCACTCACGAAGACTCCCGTCAGCTTGTCCAGCATCCAGTGCTTCGGCGCCGCCACGCGCTTCAGGTGCTTCTTCGGGCCGCGGGCCTGCGGGACGGGACGCGTTAGGGTGCGGGGCCGCCGCTAGGCCCGCCGCCCCCATCGCCGGCTCCCCGGCCACCCCCGGCTTCCCGTCCCCCCCACAGCCCCTAGGCGGGTTCCCTCGTGCCCGGAGCCGCGACGGGGGCGGCGTCAGCCCACAGGGGGCGGCGGATGGCGGTGGATGGCGGAGGGGAGCGGCGGCGCCGCGCACTCACCATGGCTGCGCTCCTGCGGGAAAGGGAGGCCGCTTCCGGTGCGAGGCTGATATGGGCGGGATGGGCCGCGGCGGCACCGCCTCCCTGCAGTGCGCCCCCTGGCGGCGCGGAGGTCCTGAGGGCGCCGTGAGCGACGCCACCTCGTACCTCCACGACGGGCCGCGCTCAGCGCTGCCTACAGGGGGTCCCGGCCAGCCTCGGCCCCTCCTTCCCCCATAGCCCCATGTCCTCCATGTGTTCCCCTTTCAGGCTAGGACCATCTCAAGTCACCCCCTAATCAGGCTGGGACTCCCCCGTGACCCATTCATCCAGACTGGGACCCTTTCACTGTTTCCTTCCCCACCCCCAATGGTTCCTCACCCACCTTGGGGTCCCTTCATTAAATAGTTGAACATCCCTATCTCCTCCCTGTGCCCCAAGCTGGGATCTCCCCACATGCACCCTATCCAAAATGGGGCCAGCCCACGTTCCCCCCCATGCTAGGTACACCTCCCATCTCCTCCCTGCATAGGGTAGGGGGCAAGAAGGGTCAGCTGGTGCCAGTGCTGCAGTGGGTGACATTGGTAAAGTGGCTGGAAGGGGAGCCCACATATGGGGACACCCAAGAAGGGACAAACCCTGCTGGCTGGCAACCACACTCCTGCTCCTTACCTAAACCCCACTGAGCCCCACAGTTTGGCTCTTCTCCTGAAGGGATGGTTACCAACGCTGGGTGCAGGCAAGGCAGGGCAGATAGAGGGCGAAAGGAAAAGGGCTGGAGTATTTCAAATATTTTATGTGGAAAAAAAAATGCCCATCAGTTTAAAACACAGCTTGCAGTGGCCTCTCTCTTAAAAAACATTTAAAACCAGTTGTGAGAATAAACTTTAACCATGTTAAAAAAGGGAAGAGAAATGAGCAAGAGAGGCTCTGCTGGCATGGGAAACCTGTGGCTGGAGGGCTCGCTCTCCCACCCATGGAGATCCATGGCACACAGCAGACTTTGCTTTTTTAAAGAGAAACAGATTCACCAACGAACCAACAGTAACCTCTTCACATTCCTCCTGCAGCCACAAATATCATCAGCTGCTCTGGAAACGTCTCTTCAACAGGTTAATGCTGTTACAGGAACCTGAGCCTTGCCTTCTCCACTAAACCACGTGCTTCAGATTGCCTGCAATAGAAGAGGAAAAAGGGTTGAGCTCAACCTCAGCCTGATGGCACGGCTCAGCCTGGGACATCCCAGAGCACTCAGAGCTATTTAACAGATTCCTCCTCTGCTCAGCTAGAGGAAAGGCAACAGCATCCTTTGCTAACAGGGACCACAGCTTCAAACTAAATGTGCTCCTGACACTGAGAATCCCAAGAGAAGTGGGAGACGAGTATGATGAGCAAACAAAGAAATGGGGTTCATCCTTCCAGCTAGCAAGAAAGACTCCAGTGAGCCAGAAGTCCTCCCTAAAAAGCCAAAACAAGCCCAAAGCAGGAGTGTCAGCTTTACCTGACTGCTCACCTTTGATCAAGTTGAGAATTTCTTGAATTCTCTGTGGCTCATTGCGGTCTGGTCTGCAACTGGGTGTGATCTCCAGCACGTAGTCAGGACCATACTCTGTGAAGAACTACAGCAAGAGGAGAGGAGTAAGCAACCAAACCAGGCTAATGAGACTCTACAATCCCTCTGCTGTCTCATCCAGCATCCCCAACAAGACAGAGCATGGCCATACACAAGCACCATGGATATGCTCCATCTGACTCAGCAGATTTTCAGATGCTCTTTCTCCCTGACATATCTTAAGGAGCTCTCTGAGCAAGCAGGTGACTCCATCCTCTGTAATTATCTGAGGCTGCAGCTCATTGGTTTCTTAGAACCTTTCAAAAGAGATGCAGACAGCCTCATTTTTTGGGAACAAGCAGCCACTGTGCTGTTAGGGAAGCGCATTATTGTTACAGGAGGGTCTAAACAAACAGCACTGAGCTGGATGAGGTGGGATGACTCTGTTCTTGCATAAGGAGAAGGGAGGGCATGGAAAACTTTACCTCATGATCAGGGATCTCAGAGGACAGAGTTCTGCCAAGGATGACCCCAGTCAAGTACGTCCAGCAGCGGGCTGTGTTGGCAAGGTTGTAACCTCCTGTCTCCAGCAAGAATCGTGATTTTGGAAGGGAGAGATTGGGGAAAAGGGAAGAAAGAGATTTTACTGGAGAGAACAAGCTGCAGAAGCTCCTCCAGACACCTCTGTAGACCCAGAATTGCCAACAAGGACAGGTTTTCTTCAGTAATAGGAATAGAAGTGCAAGAGCAAGCATTAGAGACAAGGAATTGCTGCTTTTTAATGCCAGCCTTGGTTCCATATAGCAAAATACACATGCCCAGCCATTTGTTAGTGAGCACTGTTGTGTTTGAGAGGTACTCATCAGCTTCAGATACGTCAGCTGGTGACTACTTCCCAAGTACAGGGGGTCTCATGGGCAGCATGGAAGTGCTAGTGTCTATCATGGCTGTGCATGACCTCACAGAGGGGAACCTTGGCTGAAAGAAACCCTATGACAGACTTGGAAAGTGTTTTTCTCCAGTAGACTAAAATAATGAGGAAAAAAATGCTTGGAAAAGAAGGGAGATCACATATTCCATTGTTCACTTTACCTTGTTTTTTGCCAAGTAGTAGCTGCCCCTCCCAGATTTCCACTCCAAATGCCTCTCCAAGCTGTGGTGGTGGGATGCTCCTTTGGTATTTTCACCATCATGATAAAGTTTTCCCTCACATTTATGAGGCAAGTTTTGGGGCTCTTCTTGCCTTTCCCAGCCTACCCACAGACATGGCCTCTGTTCGAACCCACGTGAGACCACTCACTGCCAGATGTCTGAGACAGGATTGCAACACAGCCTGGCATCTGCTGGTACCACGTATTTAATGCCTGAGGCCACCCAGTTGTTGAGGCCAAAGACTTGCTCTCCTGGAGGATAAAGCTGCTTCCTTGTGACCATCAGAATGTGCACACACTCACCTCCTCCCAGGATGAGAGTTGCCAGCTGCCACTGCAGGACATACTTCAGGCACTTGCCCACTCCCTCAGGCGTCATGTTGAAGGAGCACATGGGGTCTCCAGCAATGGTGTCAGCCCCCAGTTGTAGCACCACTGCCTCAGGGTTGAAGGCAGCATACACCTCCTTCAGCACACTGCAGAGAGAAGCAGTGAGTTACCACAAGCTTAGCTCAGTGGCAGCATCAAACTACACGTGTACATGGGCTGCCCTGAGCAGAAGGGCTGGAAGCCAGGCCCAGGGGCATTCCTTTCCTGTGACAGCCACAGAGCAAGGTCTGCTCCTGCTGCCTCTCACAAACACAGGACAGGAAGAACAGAGGTGGCTCCACATTATCACTCTGCCCTTTCCCATCCTCCTGGGGCAAAAACACATCTTCCCTCACTCTGACACACACTGTACATAGAGGACCAGGGTCCTTTTCATTCTTTATTACAAGTATTCTATTGCAGAAGGCAACTGGGACTTTGCTCAAGGAGATTCTCGGCCACCTTTTCCCATCCTTTTCCCAGCACTGTACTCTAAAGCCCAAAACATACAGCTGATCATGAAGAAAAATACATTTCTTTCACAACAGAGTCTTTATTTCTCTAAAGTAAAAAAGAGATATGGTTCCTGGAATAAATGCTTCTGCCTTGGTTGAGAAACTAAGCAACTCCAATCCTTATTTGACATGCAGTTATAAACCACTGTGATGTCAAACGAAAGAGCTTGCACTACCCAGATCTCACCCCAGGACCTTCATCAGCCCCTTGCCCCATCCCAAGAGGGATTAAAAACAAGTAAAATCCATGTAGTCTCTAATACTCCATCCAAGTAAACCGTATCAGAGCAAGAGGGCTTACGTTTCACAGATCTGGTAATATTTCTCATCTTGAATGCCATCTTGAATAGGCACATTCACACTGTAATAGCGACCTTTCCCCAGGCCAACATCTGTCACATCCCCTGTGCCTGGAAAATGGAAACAGCCAGTGGTTAAAGAAGAGGAAAAGAGGCTCAGCACTAAGAGAAACATGTGGCACGTCTCAAGCAAGAGCAGTGTGCCAGTGCCTGGTATGCCTATAGAGAATGCCAGGCCCACTTAACACTACCACTGGAAGGTTTTGATGGACCTGCTTCTAGCCCTCTGTCCCATCTTGTAATTAAGCTCCCAAGGGCAGCCAGCAGTGCCTCTGCCAAGAACTGAGCCACAAGAAGAAAGGAGGAGATACATCAGATAAACAGTTTCCTCCTTTTTCCTTCTACTGGGTCAAAAGAGAAGGAATATTTAGACACAGAGGCAGCAAGACACCTACGCTGATGAGATGTCCCTGTGCTGTGACCTCACCACTGATTTGTGAATCAAATTAGCACAAACCTTGAAAGTTCAACTTGCCTGGGAAAAATCCTGGCGAAAACTTGTGCAGAGAAACAGTCATGACCTTCGAGGTGAAGCTAAAGGCATCTTCAACACCTATCAGAAGATGGAAAAGTAAAAAGCTTCCATGCACCACTCTTGTAAATGACAGAATCTAAAAAGATGACCAATAAATACTGTGAGCAGAGCAGGAATGTAATGAATGAAACAGAAAAACAAAAGTGGCTCACTAAAGCCATCCTCCACCAATGAAGATCCGAATTCAAAGGCAGCAGTGGTCACAACTGAAATGAATCTGACAGGTCTCATGCTAATCAGAACTGAAGGGGTCCCAATACCTCGAGTCAGTGCTCGTCTGCAAGGCTGGGGAGGGAGCCGAGCACGGATGCTCTGCCTGGAGCTTGGCCCTGATTAGAATCAGAGCTACTGGGCTCTCTTGCTTTTCCCAGTGCTGCTGCAATTCCACATGCCTCTTCTTTTTCCTTAAAGATGTATTAAAATAGCAGGGGTGGGAAGGGAAAAAAGAAGTAACGGGGAACTTAACAGAAACCAAACGTAGGGGGGAAATGGAGCAAAATGAAACACACCATAAGTTAGGAGAACAGAAACGTTAAGTGGTGTTGAAATAACGTCCCTGAAGCAAGGAGCACTCTCAGCAAGGCCCTCTCTGCTCTGTTTCATAGCATCATGCCTTCTTTTAAAAGCAACATTCGTTACTGACTGCTTCCCCTTTGCAACGGTGACATTAAAGAATTAAACGCTGTCACTGAGAATGGGGACAAGGACCTGGGGAAGTTCTTAGAATGTATCGTCCAGTTTCAACTCCCTGCTATGTGCAGGTCGCCAACCAGCAGACCAGGCTGACCAGAACCACATCCAGCCTGGCCTTGAACACCTCCAGGGATGGGGCATCCACAGCCTCCTTGGACAACCTGTTCCAGTGTTCTCACTAGAGAGGCTAACTGCAGCAGGAACAGCACTGAGTTGTTTTAGGTACAAGACTGCTGGCCAGAATCTCATGAGAGGGCAGAGTAACACCCACAAAGGAAGACATGGCAGAACTGGACTGAGGGAATTCACACTGAAAAAGGGCAAAGCCACTGCTGCTCCACCAGGTGAAGCCTTACTCAAGTCTATGCAGCTTGCAGCCTGTGCCAGGCCTTACCATCCCCATGATGCAAATCCAAATCAATATAAAGGATGCGGTCAAATTTCTGGCGCAGTCGCAGGATCCCCAGGACAGCATCATTCAGGTAACAAAAGCCAGAAGCTTCATCTCTGTGAGAAAAACAGCCACAAAGTTAAATGTCAGCAGTACAATCCCCACTGTTCTCAGCTTTGCCACCTGCACTTGCAAGCCTTCATCTCGCAGGGGTGGAGAAGAGATGGGTCAGGAGCAGCCCAGATCACCAAGAACACAACTGCTCACTTCTCCATCCTGAGCTTGCCAGCAGCAGCCCCAGCTGAGGTAGGAGCTCCGCCCATCTCACCGCTGCACAAATAAGGTACGTGCATGGAAACAGCTGCCCCTCATGCACAGCACAGGTAGCTTCCTATTGCTGGCACCAAAGGAACAATTCTTTTTGAATTAGGGTTAGAGGTGTGACTTAAGCAATATTCTGGGGAGCCTCTTGTCTGCAGCTGCTGGTGTGGCGTTTTGGAAGATGGTGGACACAAGTTAATAAAACATACACATCTGTGGGAAACAGGGAAGCCACAGGAATTATTTTAGTGCTCCTTAATCATAGAATGTCCTGGGTTGAAAAGAACCACAACGATCATGTAGTTCCAACCCCCTGCTATGCGAAGGGTCGCCAGCCACAGACCAGGCTGCCCAGAGCCACATCCAGCCTGGCCTTGAATGCCTCCAGGGAATAATCACAAGACTCAGGGACAATGCTGATACTTCCTCTCCTGACAGTGACTGGTTATTGACACCACATCTCAGAGCACGAACAAAATCAGAGTTCAGCCTTGCACGACTTCAGTCTTCTTAACAACAAACCAAGAAAGCCACGCAGAACAATTTGGGCAACGTTTTGCCAGACTCATCTGGGTTTGAAAGGACACCAATCCTTTACCATTCTCTATGGACCATAACGTGCTTTGCAAAATAAGATAAGGGATAAGAAGCTGTCTCTAGAAGTGGGGACACACCCCAGAGCAACACTGCAGCACCTGCCCTATGCCCGGTGTCCTTCCCTCACCCCTCTCACACCACACTGCTGGATCTCCACCCCCTGAGGGAAGCTGGGTCAGACACCAGGTGATAAAACACAAGGGAAGAGATTATTTCCTTACTTCTTTGCGTGATGCCACCCTCCAGGCCAGTTAATTGCTACCTTGCACTTGCCATCCAGCAGGCACTGGGCTGCAGTGATGGTGGCTCCCCCCACGGCTGCTGCGTAGTCAAAGATCCCTTCAGTAGCTGGACAGTCGTAACCTGTGGGTGACAGCCAGCATCAGGCATTGCTGAAGGGAAAAGCACACTTTGGGCTACTGCTCCTTAAGCACAGCTCTGGCTTTTCATTCTGTACACACCGAAATTACAAACAAACCACTGTGCAAAACCCTCATGACAAGTATCATATCTGACTTGTGTGGCAGATATAGGGAGTGGTAAATGTGAGGGTGAAAAAAGAAGTTTTCTCATGTTCAGATCATTCAGATTCACAGAAGGAGTTTTGAGCTGATTTCTGATCTCCGTGCTTAGCTACCCTGACCCACTACCCCATAGCAAGCTTGCAAAACACACACTCAGTTCTTTGGTGTTCCACCAGGAAAGCCCTGACGCAGCAGAAGATGCATTTTCCCATTAAAAACTGAGATATCCACAAGAAAGGCATGTCTACGCATCCCACAGGTCCATGGCTAGGACCTGATCTCCTCCATTTCCTACAGCAGCCTCCCTAGAGCTGATCCCCAGCATGGTACGAGCCCAGAGCTGCTCCTCCAAGTGCAGATAGAGCAGCTTCAGAAATGGAAAGGGCTAGTGCATCATTCAAGCTTTTTCTAATTCAGCAGGCAAGAGCCTACTGTTCAATAAGCAAAACCATTGTGCAGATGGTGCAGGTTTGGTTCCTGGTGGCAGTTTCAGGCTGTCATTCCCATGATAGGCAGAACAACAGCATAGGGCTGACAGTACCCGCTGCTGGCAATGTAAAAAGCATCAACCTGACTGGTAACTGCTGGTTGAAGGGGTCTGGCAGCACCTCAAAGCTACACCAAGGCATCTGTGCAGCCCACTAGCAAAGAGCATCCTGCACTGAGTGGTTACCCTATTGCAAAAAGTTTGTGTCCTTACCCAGTCCATACTCCACAGACTCTGGGTGGTCATCATCCCCCTCCTCACTGACCTTCTGCAGGTGCTGCAGGTAAGCATCTGTGTGGAAGCTTGCCATCTCCTCCATGGAAGCCACCTTGGGCTTGATTATCCTAGCAGAGAGAAGAAGGAGCAGGTCAGCACTGCAAAGCCCAGCTCTGACCTCCTCAGAAAGTGTGGCAACTGCTGCTAGAAAACAACAAAAAAAATCATCCCTATCTCATACCCAACTGCCACTTTGAGTAGAAAGCAGGAGCAGGCCTTACAAGATTAGCACTGGCTGCTGTGCTCACTCCAACAAGGAACAGTTGCAGGTGCTGCCTGAAATTAACCTTTCACCCTCAATTCAAGGGTTTTTCTCCTTTTCCTGTTTGCTGTCCCAGTCTGATTCCTAGCAGGCACAATGCTTCTAGGACACCATTCTGCTGGAGCAGGAGCTGAGCAGTGACACCTATGTGCTCCTAACTCTGCTGTGTCTGGAGAACATCTCTGTCCTCATACTGTGAAAAAGAAGTCATAGAATCCTAGAATGGCCTGAGTTGAAAAGGACCACACAGATCATCCAGTTCCAACCCCCCTGCTATGTGCAGGTCGCCAGCCACCAGACCAGGCTGCCCAGAGCCACATCCAGCCTGGCCTTGGATGCCTGCAGGGATGGGGCATCCACAGCCTCCTTGGGCAACCTGTTCCAGTGTCTCATCACCCTCTAAGTGAAGAACTTCCCCTTAAGTCTTTTCTCCCCCTCCACATCCTGAATCTGAAGAGCCCAAAGATGGGTTCTAACCCTTCTGCTCCATCTCCTTTCCTGAACAGCCCCTACACTTCACAGGAAGACTCCCAAGCAGCAGCACAGCACAACAGCACAATCTCCCTGAGCTTCAGTGCTGCCGATGAACCCAAGCAGCACCAGCACGGCTTGAAGCCATGAGAGGACGTGCACGGAGACAGCAGGAGGCAGTGTACACGTTGTGTTAGGGCAGGAGGGTAGCCGTGAATTACACCTGCCATCGTTACCATCCGGTCCACTTAACAAGGAAGCCATCCCTAGATCCTAGAGGTGCCCTACAGCCACGCAGTGAGTGAGGGCAGCAAGAGGACAGCTCAGCATCACCAAACCTCAGCAGAGAGGAAAAGGCTCTCCTGGCAGAAAACGGAATCACTTACATCATGTGGTCGAGCAAGGAATACGCCTCGATCAACGAGTGCACCATGCTGGCCTGGGGAGAAATAAAAGACGAGGATCAGCGTGAGAGCGGCCCTCAGCCCGCGGTGCCCGGAAGGAGCCCTTCACACCGCCAGGCCTCCCCTCACACGGCGGGACCCCTCCTCACACACAGCCCCCTCGCGCCGCCATCCCTCGGCGGGACCCCCTTCCTTTCCCTCCCCTCCCTCCGAGTCCCGTCCCCCGGCAGCCCACCCGTTTGGGCACTTTGCACAGGGAATCGCACAGGGCCGCGTACTCCGGGCTGTACACGTAGGCCACGGGCGGCCCCGCCGCCATCAGGGCCGCCACACCGGGCCGGGCCGCCCGGCCTCACCGCCGCGGGGCACGCCGGGAGCTGTAGTCCGCGCGCGAGGCATGCTGGGAAGCGCTGCTCCCCCGCGAGGCACGCCGGGAAATGCAGTCCTCCCATCGAGGCCCACTAACATGGCGGCCCCCCGCCCTCGTCCCGCCCAATGAGGGACGCACTGCGCACACGCGTGCTGGAGACGTTTTATTGCGGGCTCCCACACAACGCGAACGAGCTTTTTTTTTTTTTTTCTTTTTTTCTTCTTTTCGTCTGAAAAACGTGACTTTTGTTAAAAAAGGCCCGAGGCCCGCAGCATTAAGGCAACACAGACCCAGAGGTCAAAAAACACACGTGAAACTGCTTCCCCCGCCAATGCGGGGGACGAAAGGTGTGGGGATGGCACGGTGTGCTCCCCAGCAGTCCAGCAGCACTATCCCTAGCAGGGCACCAGCTCACGCTAGACTAAACCCTGCACAGTTGGAGGGAGAAGCAGCACAGAACGGGTTAAAACCCTCCAATCTGGCAGGAGAACAGCATCGGGGTCCCTCCTGACCCCCAGCCCTAAGGCGAGCCGGAGCAGAAGGCAGGGCTGTGAGCTCAGCCCTTCCCTGACAGCTCCCAGCACGAGGCCAGGCAACCACGCCACAAACACAGCCTGAAGGTCCGCGGCTGAAAGCAGTGTGCAACAACGCCTCTCGAGAGGAGTCCGCAGCAGAGATCTACTGCATGGCACAGCCATCGCTGGGCAGGAGGTCGTAAAGGTGCAGAGCCACTGACTTGGACAGGTAGGTCATGGTGCCGAAGCGGCCGCTCGGTGCACTGTCGTACAGCAGGTCGCAGATCCCCGTCGAGGGATCCTTCTCCAGCATCTGCTCATCAGCACCCAGGGCTTTCTGGATTTTGGATGGGGAAGGAGAACAGAAGCGTTAGGAAGAAGGGCTGCTGCATGCTGGCTTGCACCCCACACATGATGCAGGGTGAGGAGGACGCTGCATTGTTGCTGTGCCCCATGAGGACAACAGGCAGGTCTTCAGCGTGGCTGATCGATCCCTAAGTAGTCTGGGCACAACCTGCAGCCCCTACCTGCTCCTCATAGAAGAGGTCATTGGCTGCGTGCAGGATCTTTTCCACAGGTATGATGCCTCCCATGGTGTTCACCTCCACATCCACCAGCATGGTGAGCACCAAGATCGTCTCTACCAGCAGCTGCCGGTACTCTGGCTGGGGGACACGGTTGAGAACCGACTCCACATGCACAGCAAACTTCATTTCCCCTGGGGTCATCTGCACGGAGGCAGGAAGAAATGCACATAGAGCGCTGTTATCATCAGCACAAATCCTGAGACAGGCTGGGTGTTCACCCAGAGTGGCCTCGTACCCATCCTGTTCCCCACCTGGTAAACCTACCTCTCTGGTTGTTGAAGAGGGGAGAACAAAGCCCTCCACGGAAAGACCATGGCACTGCAGAACAAGATGTAGAGACCACGGTTACAGCCTGGAGCAGCACTGTGCCCTCATTCCCAGCTGAATATCACTGCATGCTGCCCATGTGCCCCAGCTCCATCTCCTGCCTCCAATCTAACACTCCTTTAACACCAATATGGCATCACCCAGCACACTCCCACACACAGCACAAGGCTCTGCTGCCTGGTTTACTAAACTGAGGATGAGCAGCGCCCAGAACTGCCTCAGATGTGACCTCAACACCAGGTTCCCAGAGCTCACAGCCCTGCCCAATACATAAGATTCCTCAGCAGACCAAGCCCCTTTCTGCAAGGGTAAGCACAGGGTGAAGTAGGTGCTGCATGCCTACAAGGCAGCTCCGGCTCTTCCCCAGCTTTCCAGGGCCAGCTGAAAGCCTTGTTCATAAAGCACATACCAACACAACCTCAGGGATGAGCGATCGGTGCCTGGCTCCCCTTAGGAAGGCAAGTGTCTGGGGACCGTAGGCTCATGTGTGGACATCCAGCTCACCTTCTGCAGGACCTTCCAAACCTTCTGGTAGAAACCCAAGGGGACACGGTTCAGAGCTCCATCCAGTCGCCGTCTCCGCTTCCACTGGCCCTGCCGGCTGTCCTTACTGGCCTGGTCTTTCAGCAAGCTTGAAAAGGAGCCCTTGTCCAGCAGTTCTGATTGCCCAGCGGACTGGACAGACAAACAAGGAGAAAAGAAACTGCTGCAGGGTTAAATACCCAACGAGAGCTTTTGCCCACCCAGCCTGGTTCCTGGGGCAGAGCTGCCACCAACAGAGCTGGCCCCAACAGAGCCCTCCCTGCAGCCCCAGCTCCCCAAAGCCTGGAGGGCAGCACCCCCAGCTCCCCAAAGCCTGGAGGGCAGCACCCCCAGCTGGAGAGCTGCTCCTTTCTGCAGCCACAAAACATGACAAACTTCACACACACACGGCCAACAAACGCAGGTTACCAGAGAGGCCAGTAGGTCACCGTCTGCAGGCTGCAAAAGAAAGGGAGAGATATAAATCAAATAGTGCCAACGCAAAGCAGCAATCACGATGAGCAGAGCAGCAGCAGCACGGACCAAGCTCAGGTCGCAGAGCAGTTATCCCAGGGGTTGTGGTTAGCTGGACATTGAGAAGTTTTCAGAGGCAAAAATGCAGAAAGTCTCATGTTAGCATCAGAGGAAGGACTGCACTGGAGGAGAAGCAGGGCTGTGATTGCTCTGCTGGCATGGGCACAAATTTAGTCTCAGGAAGGCCGGCAGCAGGTGGGGAACTGTCCTTGCCATGTGTGTGGTCCCTCTGTGACACTAGGCCTCACTCTGCAGCTGTAGCATCAACCTGGTCCCCATAGCCCAGGCCCACAGCTAAACACAAGCCAAGCCCCAAAGGAGGCACTTGTCTGGTGTGAGACTGAGAGGAAGTAGCAGGGGAGTACAGGTGGGATTCAATATCACAAGTCAGTGTCCTGGTATGGCTGGGTTGTGGCAGTAGAGACATGGAGACACAGTGCCACCCTGTTCAGCATTTTTTGTCAGTATAATGGGATCTATTCGACTGTGGCAGCTATGCAGCACAGCTCCCAGCTGGCTGTAATGCCAGGGCACCCATGGTTTTGAGAAACCTTCCTCTTTCGTGGCCTCAACACAGCAGATCCCACTTAAAGGGAAGCTCCCTGAATGCCACGGTGCCACATTTAGCTTTGCTGACCTCTTCCCAGACCTGAGGCCTCCCCACTGTCCTGAACAGAGCAACCCTAAGCCTGACGAGAAGGGAAGCCAGCTCGTTGCTGCAGCAGCTCACTCAGTAGGTTCATTTAGGAAAGCTCATTAACTCATGCATGCTCAGAAGCTGCCCTGGTACGCAGCATGACAGATAAAAGCTGAGGCTGTAGGAGGACCAAGGTGGCTTCACCTTACTCCCGGTCAGAGACTGCCTACGTTTATCCAGTTGCTGCAAGAGAAGAAGGTAATGAAGTTTCTGTCGCTGGACGGGGCCCACCAGGACACCATCCCCATCAGGGATGCTGCATGATCCTCCCCCCCACCTTCCCCACCCCTGCATCTTCTCATGCACACCTGTACTTCCCTCCATACTACACTGCCAGAGCAACTCCTGCACTAAAGGGTTTATCCCACATCCCCCCCAGGGCAGGAGTGAGCCAAAAGGGGCCTTCTGGAGGCAGCTGTAAGCTTTCTATAGCCCAGGAGCAAACTCTTTTCCACTCTCCCATCAACCTTGTTTGTCCTATATTTGTTTGCCCCTACAAACCTTTGGGGAAGCAGTCTGCACTGCCTGCCCTCACCTGTTTGATCTCACTTTTCAGCTTGACGATGCCAGCACGCTCAGTCTTGGTGGCCCCAGAAGCCTCCACATCGTAGATGTTGATAGCAGTGGTGACCAACGAGTCCACCGATCGCACTGGAGGAGAGGAGAAGAGTGGTCTGGAGTTGGTACTAATTCTCAAGACACATTTGTCCCTCATTGCTGCATGGCACTGGTACTTATGCATAGCCTTGCCTTGTATCCCAGCTAGCATTACAGCACAGAGCTGCTTCAATTCAGGCTGGATCATAACAAAAACTGAGCTAAAGAAAGCCCTGATAGCCAGAGGGCTCAGGCTCAATGCCCAGAGACCACCCTGCTGAAGATCACAGATCTTCACCAACATTTTACAGCAGGGCAGAAGCTGTGCTGTAAAGGCAGGAGAAAGGGGACATTCTGCACAGCAAGGGATGCCCAGAACTGGCCACGCTCTGCACCAGGACCCAGCTTTGCCCAGAAATGCTCTCAGCCCTGCCAAGAGACTCACCGCTCTTCTCCACCCCAAATTCCTTGCCGGAGAGGATGTGGTAGAGGAGGTTCTTCACATTGGATGGGCTGAGATTCATCAGGTTCTCAGTGGCTTCTCCAGCTGGCGAGAAGAGTTGGAATGTCATTCACTATTCACCTTTGCCTGCATCCCAGTCTGTTATCAGGAGGTACCCAAGAGTAGTCCCAGCCATGTACCCTGCCACTTCCATGCAATCTCATCCTGGCATTGAGAGCTGCCCATCTTTAACGGCATTTCTCCTCCCTGACTGACAGGGCCCCAAGCACCATAGCCCCCACCCCATTAACCTCACTGCACGTACCTGAGCAGTGCAAGGAGTGTGCCAGCTCTGTTGCCATCACCTGGATGATGAGCCCAATGCGGATCCGAAACATATCAGTGAAGAGTGCTGGCTGGGTGCGGATGTACATAGCCAAGTACACCATGATCTCCTGGAGAGACAGGGGCAGGTCATCCCACTGCTCCTTGCCAGAGCTCATCCCCACCTGTGGCGTACCCTCTCACCTGGGTGAGGATGGACACACTGAGGTTCTTCTCACTGGCTTCATCAATGAGGTGAACGAGCTCCTCGTAGGGGATGGGGCTGAGGAGGGAATGGTGGAGGTAAGAGATAGTGCTGCATCCCTCCTGGTCCACGGAGGAGATACAGGCTGTCTCACATCCAGTCCCAGCCTGGAATGCATGGGAAGAAAGAGATACCACACTCACGCTGAGATGGTTTTCTCACGTGGCTCTGGGGGCAGCCCCACCGTCAAGTGCTTCTGGTGAGACAAGAGGGCTGTGCAGGCCTGCAGACAGAAAGGATCATCATCAGCTCTGGCTTTGGGGCTTCAGCACAAACCAGAGGGAGACGGAGCTGACGGTGCCCTCAACCCACCAGGGCTTAGCAGCAGGGCTCTTACCTCATCCAAAGCTTCCACCTTTTTCTTGAGGATGCCAGAGATGTAGCGGATCAGAGCCCACTGGCGCGTGGCTCCCACCCGCACGTACAGCTCAGTGAGGAGCTCCTTGACGGTGGGGCCAGGCTCACTCTCAAGCCCTGTGTGCCACTCAGGCCCCCTGCAATGAAGGAGGTGCCAAGTTACTGCCAAAAAATCACTCCACTGCACTGCTCAGGGTCAGCAGGTTGAGACACATGCGTGGCCATGTCATCTCTCTGCACCCAGAGTGCAGGCAGGTCTCAGAGCTTGCCATACTTGAGGATGTGGAGCATGTAGAGGATGTCTGCTTGCTCCTGCAGTGTGGGGCACATGCGCAGCTGGTCTACCAGTGCCTTGCAGTCCACATTGCCAGCCTCATCGCGGGGCAGATTCATCTCTGCATGGAGTGCGTGGCTCTGGGGGAAGAGAGAGCCATGCTCCTGGTCAGCACTGCAGCACCCTGCTCTGAGGGTAGGAAGGCATGGAGCCAAAGCTGCTCACCCACAGGCATCCCCCCACCACAAAGGACCAAGCTTTCCTCATGAAGCCCTAGAAGGATCCTCTGGCTTCAAATGAGAAGCCAGCAGTGCTCAGCCAGCCCTGCCACGGAGGAAAAGGGCTCACCTTGACTTCCTGGTCATGCTGGTGGGGTGAGCTCAACAACTTCACTGACTGCTGGGATGCCTGGAAGATCTTGCTGGGGATGTACATCCCAACATCTAAAAGAAAGACAGGGTCAGTTGGTGCAGGTATTTCTCAGCCTTAGCCATCATCACTCAGCTCAAACCAGCTCACGACCCACCCTCTGCTCCCCCAAGGAGCTACTGCAGAGGAGCTGACTGTCAGGAGAAATCCACGTGGTTAGAAAAATGTTTGGCAGTTTACAAGAGGGACAATGATAGTCCACAGCCAGGACTAACACAATGAACTGCAGATGTACGTGCCCAGGCAAAGGCTAGGTTGTCCTGCAGGTTGCCCTGGGTCACGCTGTATCCCACACGAATGGGAAAGGCACTTCAGCCTCCCAAAAGCACTTCAGCCTCACCATGAAGAGAAGGTATGAAGGGTGCTGGAGTTACTCACTCTGGACCTGAAGGTCCTTGGCCTTGGATGCCAGGGACATGAGGTCACGGGTGGTGTGGACGGCAGCACGGAAGCGCTTCAGCCCTCCTTGCTGGGCAGTGGGAGGGAGGTTCGACTGGGGAACCGTGCGCTGCAGCAGGTGGTCCAGGTACTGTGCAACCTCATCATATGTGTCCGCTGGAACAGGAAAAAAAGAGCCTCAGCCACTGGGCATCGTGGCACTCCAGGGCAGAGGTCCCCAGCTGCATCCCCACAGGGACAAAGCTTTGCTGGCTGCAAAGAGCAACAGCGTGGGGCTAGCACCATGAGCCAACCAAACAGACAGAGGCGGCAGCAGCGCTGTCTGTCCAAGCAGAGAGCATCTGGATTGCCCCAGCACAGCAAGAACCTCACCCCAATAAGGCTCCAGCATGGGAGCAAGACAGGGTAGGTTTTGCAGTAGTTATTTCTGATTAGTAATTGAGTTATTTCTAATTAGGAGTTAAAGGAGGGCAGCATGCTCTCCTTCACAAACCGCCAGCTCCTGCCTGGCTCTTTGCCCAGCCTCCAGCTCCATGCTGGGAGCAACAGGGCCACCAGTCACTAACTACAGCACAGAGAGAGTGCTCAGAGACAATGTCTCTGCTCAGCCAGGGCATAACAGCAATGCCCAGCAGCAAGAGTGATGCCCAGGGAGGGGGAAGCCCCACATGAGGTGATGCTATGCAACAGTTAGCTGTTACTGCATTTCCAGCCAGTAGACCAGCAGCATTTCTGCTCAAGGAGAAGAACTACAGACAGCATCCAAGGCTGACAGCACAGCATCTCCTTCCTAAATCTGGTAGGGATGCCCTGCATTCACTGCATGGGAGCTAAGCTGGACAAAAACCTCAGGATAGACATTGGGCTTGAGAACATCATCCTGTCTACCTGCAGCATCTGACCACAGAAAAACTGAGCATCTTTTAGAGAGGCCGAAGTGGACACTGTGGCCAGGCAGACCCCACTTCTTGCTGGGGGTAGGGGGAAGCAGACACTTTGGAGGAGCTTGGCTGCAGCCTGCAAAGCTGCAGCATGAAGCAGTGCAACTGCAAAGTGTGGATGACGCAGCCATGCAAGAGAAGTAAACATTCAGAGCTGCAGCAGTGGAAATGTTGGCTCCAGGAGCAGCAGCAGAGCAGACTGATGGGAAGGCTGGGAAGATGACCATCACTGGGTCTCACAGGAGGAGAACACGTCTAGACTGTTTGCAAGGGGAGCAGCAAAACCTGCATCCTTCCATGGTCTCAGAGCAGGGGGGTCTGTCATGTTGTGATGGGCCACAGCCCCCATGAGGCAGCAAGGCCTCAATTTGGCACGCACTGGAGCCACCCTGTCCAGAAAGGCCCAAAGATTTTGTGATAATACCACCTAGAGACTGCCTGGGGAGCCATGGATACCTTGGGCACTGTACAATCACCTTCTGCACCATCACATGTGCTGACCACACCAAACATCTTCAGCCAAATCTCCAGGGCAGAGGCAGGTTGCCGAGCTTTCGTCTCTTCCCCACGCAACAGCCTATGGAGGTTGGGGTGGCTTGTTCAGGAACATCCTCTGTGCTTGCTACAGCCACATCCCCCAACCTCAGCCCTGTTTGGCTGGGAAACCCCACAGCTGAGGGGCTGCAACAGCCACCTCTGTTCACCCAGCCCCGCCACCCCACTAGCATCACTGTGAACATCACACAGATGGGGTTAATTGGCAGAGGGTCAGATGGGTGCGGAAACACGTTGGCAGCTGCTCACAGGGAGGTGGGACACTAATGGTTTTAAGGGAGAGTTCAGTGTTTTGCACACCACAGTAGCGACTGGCCTGTTCCCCCTTACCATCCTCTGCAAACTGCAAGCCATGCAGCCACTCCTCAGGGTCTAGCTCCTCAAAGCTGTCAAGGCCGAGCTTGTAGCCGCTGGCAAAGACCTTACCCTCCGGCCCAGGGTCCATGAAGCTGAGGTGCGTTCGGCACGACGTTGTCAGGAACTCCGACAACTTACCCGTCTGGATCCTGGGCGAAAGGAGGGGAGGTCACACAGAGAGGAAGGGGGAGGCAGTGCCCTTGGCTCGCCTCCTGGATGCAGGGCAGTCCCTCAGCAGGGATAGAAAGGCTTATCTGGGAGCACACGCATCTCTCAGTGTCTGCTTTAGCTGTTTGCAGTTCCTCCAGGCGCATGTGGATATGGAAAGGCTGGCCAAAAGCTATCAGAGGGGTCCTACAGCCATGGATTCAATGGCACAGGGACATATGTCCTCTCTTCTACTTCCTCAGTTGGGACTGTAGCCCCAGGATGCACTCACAGCCCAGCACATCCCAACATATCCTCCGCAGCTTGTGCCCTAACAGTGCTCAGGCAGAGCTTGTTCCCATACAGCCACACTCAGGACACCAGTCCTGTTCCCTCCTGCACCCCAAGAAGATGGTGCACTCACCTTGCACCACCAAAATACCCGTCCTGCAGCTTCCGTAGTGTTGCCAGCACCGTGGGGTGTATGCTGCTGCCTGTATCATCTGTCAGGAACAGAGACACAGGCAGTCAGGCTCTCCTACACAAACAGGCTTCCAGTAACACAGGACCAGGTGGGCATTCAGACATGCAAAGCACCATGACAGCAGCCAGACCCTTGCTCTGGGGTGTGCAGCCAGGCAGTGGCACCAACAGCACCACCCAAAAAGGGAAATTCATGACTGTCTAGGCTGGATAACCAGCAAAGTCAGGTTGGGATGCACTGCAGGCCCCTGGGATTTCACCCTGAAGCCGGTAGCACCAGACAGAAGCACCCCAAACAGCCCCCTGCTCCCTCCCTGGCTTTCAGGGTGCTGTTAAAGTGTTGGGGTGCTCTGGGTTGTCAGGGCAGAAGACACTTCAGCAAACACAATCAACACCCAAGGCGACTTCACAAGGAAAATCAAAAAGGCCTGAAGGCACCATGGAGTCTCCTTCCTGTGCTGGCTCACAGGGAAAAGAAGGCTGCTCCAGAGAAGCCAGTTTGCAGAGGAGCCAATGTGCACCTTTTTGCTCCTTTTGGTTTTCTGTCATCCCCTCCTTGACATTTAAGAAGGCCTTTGAGGGGTGGTTAGCCTTGGTGAAGAGTCACGATGCAGGAAGAGCCTCAAGAACATTTTTACACCGGAATTATTTCTCGTCTTGCTCCCCAGAAGGCTTCCCAAACAGGCCTAGCTGCCTGGAGACGACATACTTCCATGCCAACAAACCTGCCTTGAGCTTCAGGCACTGGTGCTTGGCAGGTAGCCCTGCTGGCTACCGGATGGCTGCCAACTCAGTGTGACTCCTTTGAGCAGCGAGCTCTTTACAGGATGCTGTTGGCTGATCCAGTCCCGCTGCGTCCCCATTACCCAGGCTGCCCCCACCCACCCACCCCTATTCTCCCACAGAGGACGTTGGAGGATCTATACCGAGCATGCTCTGAGAGACAGGGAAGGTGATGGTGGGCCGCCCAGTCATCCTCCAGCGGCTGCAGAGGTACGAGAGGTCTGTCCTCAGCATCTCCACAATCATCTTGTTGTCGAGTGCCAGGTAGAACTGCTGCTGGTCTATGAACTGCAGGGAGAGCAGGAACATGAACACCCTTTCCACAGTCACCAGGTTGCTCTGGAGCCACCCAAATCTTCCCATCGGCCACCCCTGTGACCAACTTGAGTGCTCAGCCAGTGGACAAACTTGCCATGCATTTACACAGTTGCTAACAGTGTGGCAGTTGCTAACAAGCACGTACAATGCCACTCACCTGTGGGGTGAAGGCAAAGATGTTCTTCCTAATGTTGTAGAGCTTGGAGATCCCAATCACACCCATGTGCCGGTAGGGCCGTCCTGTCAAGCTCATCTGCTTGTTGCGACCTGGGGGAGATAAAGTTTTATAACATTTTCCTCATGTCCTCTCAAAAGGGAAAGTGGTAGCAAACTGCAGAAGACTTCTGTGCTACCAGCCAGGAGGAAAAGGATTGCTTGTGTTGAGCACCCCATGGCTCTGCATCCAGCTGGCACAGCTCAAAGCGACAGCAATATTCTGGCCCACTGCCCTGCCCAAGGACTTTTGCTGGAACTACAGCCGCACAAACAACCCTGACCTCAGCACCTCCAGGTCCTTGAGAATGTCAGAAGCTGGTGCAGGGATGCCCCCACTGTGTAGGGATAGACCCCAAAGGTAACAGCTCTGTCAGTGTCCCCATTGCTCCTAGATGACTTCTAGAGTAGCTGCATCACCACACATGAAAAGTCCCAGCAGTTGCTAGGTGGCTCCCCTACCCTTTTTGCCCATGTCATACTTGGCCTTTCAGTGGCTTAAATTAGCCAGCACCCACAGCCTGGAGCAGGTCAGGTTTCTCCCTTGGCCAAGGCGGGATCTCCAGCTCCTGCACAACACGCCCTGTGCCTGAGGATATGCAGTATCACGGAAGGAGCATGCAGATTTCAACACACTCTCCCTTCACAGCCTGCCTTCCCTCTAGCAAGAGCCATCCTTTCCGGCCTAAAGACTCAGACAGGAGACCCTTCCCTGGGATCTAGCTGGCCTCCCTCACTGAGATTTGGGTGATCTTGCTCGTACCACATCCACTCCACATAGCACCACTCAGAGTGAGGCTATGTGAAACTGTAATGCCAAAGCCACCCCTGCTTCTCTCGTACACAAGCAGCATTGCAGGCCCAGGAACAGAAAAGCCCTAAACAACCAGGTAGAAAGGAGCAGGGCAGGACATCAACATCTACACACAGGATGGAACAGCAATTTCTGCACTCTTTTTTTTTTTTTACAGGAACTTGCAGCTCACCCAGGCGAGCGTAGATGTGGCTGAGGATGCGAGCAGGTTGCACTCTGATGGGG
The DNA here is from genome assembly GCF_987193195.1 of Phasianus colchicus. Classification (NCBI taxonomy): domain Eukaryota; kingdom Metazoa; phylum Chordata; class Aves; order Galliformes; family Phasianidae; genus Phasianus; species Phasianus colchicus. Next base: position 18,414,927 of record NC_143449.1, read on the forward strand.
TAAACATCGGCCACAGTCTCCACATGGATGCCTTCCTTCCTCAGAATAGCCTTGATCCCCTCTGTCTCCGCTAGGATGCACACTGAGGAGAGAAGACAGCAGGCTCAGAGCACACTTTCAGAAGCAGATGGGTGAGACATCACTGCCCATGGTCTTTCTGGACACATGCAAGGTGCACATGCAGGGGCAGCTGTCTTGGGGGATCCCTCTGGGGACCAGAGCTTTGCCTTGCTCCCATAACATTCGTTTCACCCAGATGAGCAGTGGGAGGATGTGCCCATCTTCTGCAAAGGAGATTGTGGCAGGTGACATTTCCTTGGGGCAATGCAGGGTCCAGCAGAAAGCCCAGCATTGCATCTTACATCCTGCTGCCAGGGCTGGTGGTGTGGCTGTGCTGGTGAGCAGAACCATCCCACAGCCAAAGAGTGAGTGGGTATTGTCCCATGCAAAAATTTGGAACTGGTCCCTTTCCCTACCTTGCACCACCACGTCGGGCTTGGGGACAGTGGCAAAGCGGCGGTTGAGGGGATCGATTTCACCAGGAGCTAGAAATCCCTGAGAGAAAAAGAAAAATCATAGAATCACAAGGTTGGAAACGACCTATAAGATCATCTAGTCCAACCGTCTTCACACTGCCACTGCTATCACAAGCTACTAAACCATATCTCGCAGCTCCTCGTCCAGATGCCAAAAAGGCATGAGGAGATAAAGATCTCACAGGTTGAGCAGAGAGGGTAAAGCCCACCAGCAACCCATCTTTAAGAAATTTTGGGGAATGGAGGTGACAGCTTCCCCATGGCAGATGGCAGAGTGGCAGCATTTGTCCTTTGAGCTCAAAGTCCAGCCCACCCAGCTCTCTCTGAGGGGACCATACCTCAGCCATCAGGCAGCCCAGGATGTAGAGGGATTGGCCCCACATGAGTGGCAGCTTGCCCATGGGTATCCTGTCCACAGTGTGGGGGTTGTTGTATTCCTCATCCACCTGGAAGAGAAGCCAGGTCAGCAAGGGACCCACAGACATGGGATGCTGAAGGAAATATCACCGCTGCACTTAAAAATCTGCCAATGCACCAGCAGACTGTCAGCATAGAACCCTTACGTATGGGAGCAAGATAAGCTTTGGGGAAAATAAGTAATTTATTTTATTGGTGTTTTGGTTGTGCTTTTTTTCTTCAACAGCTCCACATCACACCTTTTCTAAGTAAGTTACCATGTAGAAATTGCTATTTGATTTTGGATAATAGTGGTTAAAACCAAATCACATAGCTATGAGACATTCTCTGCTCACTAACACTGTTAGAGCAGCCCCCCACCACAGCTCAGGTAGCTCACCTTGTCTGGTGGGACACTGTACAGCTCTGGCACCAGGCGCACCCCGTTCTTCCCCTTGATGAGAATCCCCTCAAGGGCCTCCCGGTACTCTTGCACCTGGGGAGGGAGCAGAGAATATCAGGGCAGGGCTCCCTGTGCCCTTCTTCACCCCCAACCCCTTGCCCAGGACTCATTTCCCCTGGCCTGCTGAGTCCTGCCTCCCTTACCTGCTCCATGTTTCCACTGAAAATCCCATCAATGATCAGGTATGTCCAGAACAAAGGCCACTCACACTCGATGTTCTCAAAGAGCTTCAGCTCTGCAGGTTCATAGTAGGAGCGGTTGGGATCCTGCAGAAAGGCCACAACAACAAGGCAGGTGGTTGCAGGGTTCCCTCAGAATCATGACCACCCCTAAGACCCCCACCTCAAATCCCCTCACTCTGTGGATGCAGGTTAACCAAACAGTGGCAAAGCTCACGAGCACTGGGGAATGTCAGACTGGAGAGCTCTGGAGAGCCCCAGCCACACCTGCTGCCAGTGATTCTCACAGCTGGAGAAGCACAGCAAAGGAGAACCATCCAGGAACACTTTAGCTGATGTGACAGCCAAAGGAGCCCACCAGATCATGGGCCCCAACAGCTGGATATTTAACAGTCCAAGCGCCATTTTCTAGTTTTATCAGGTTATCAAATGCCTGTCACTTATATAATTGTCCTTGTTTTCCCTCCTCAAGCTTAGACTCAAGCATAGCAGTACATAAGCTGTTTGCTGGCCCAGGAGAGATAAAAACAGCCTCGTGCTTCCATGGGGCTCACTGAGATCCACAGGTTGACCTTTGCAGGGTTCCCGTGTGGGGTGGCAGTCCCATTTTCCCCAGCCTCAGAGATATCCAACTTCATCAGCCCCAGGATGCAGGCAGAGCCAGACTGCTTATCTGCTGTGGGCACGGGTGGGATGTGCCACACCTCTGCAATGGGCTGTGGCATTTTGGGCAGCCCTGCCATGATACTGCCTGGAGCTAAGAGCTCTCATCATTGCAGTGCTCCCCAGAACAGCCTTCACACTGCATCCAGGGTGCTAAGAATGTAAGCCACGACAGTCTCTCCTCAGCACCACAGTCATGGCAGGTGGCAGACTGGGAACACTCACCTCTTTGGGGGTCCTGTATCCATCACGGAGGAAGCGGCAGCAGCCGTAGCGCCCCTGGGAGAGAAGGGAAGAGGAGCTGAGCAGGAGGAACAGTGTTAGGTACCTTCTACCTTCATTGTAAAAGTGAATTCTCTGCCCAAGAATCCTCTTTACACGGTCACATAGTGCTCAGGCACTACAATCACAGCCTAGTGTGACAGCATGCAGCACTGCTTCTTTGCACACCCCCAACACAGGTCACATAGACTGGGAGAGAACAGGTCCCAGGACCCCCTCCCCAAGCACATTCTTGGGGAGAAAAGGCTTGCAGGCTTTGAACTGTCTCCCAGAAAGGGTGAAGAGGGCAGAGCTGCTCACCTGCAGCTTTGTAATGATCTCTTGCTTGGTAATTTCCACCAGTTCACTGTCCTCCACAGCAAAGGCTGGGTAGGAGATGACAGAGAGCACGCTGGCATCCACCTCCTTGGATGAGGAGGCCCTCGGCAGCATCGAGTGGAGGATGGACTGAGCAAATGGAAGGAAAGAGGCTTAGGCACCACTATTCACACTGCAACCCCCATCAGACTGCATGCACAGCTCTCACCTGGCAGTGCTGCACCTCATCTGACAGCACCCGAATCACAGATTGCGGGCCTCCCTTTGCTCCAAAGAGATCCAGCTCATCTAGGGCCTCCAGGGCAGCCTGCAAGTAGGGTGAGACTCAGAGCAGTGTGTCCTCTACTTACTGCCAGTCCGTAAGAGGTCTCACACCATGCCAGCCCCACTGACCAGTTTTAAACAAAGAAGAGATGCAAACACACCCCTGCATCCTGCAAAGGCTGCAGAGCACCCATAGCCAAAGAATGACCACATCTCATCCCCACAGCTCACCTTGGCCATGCCGACAGAGCTGGCATTCAACTCAGTGATCCCCCGGTTCGTCTTGTCCCCACGTTCCCATATCCCAAAGTCCTGCAGAGAGGCAGCAGTTTGTGTCATGCCCAAAAACTCATAGAATCTCACCCTTTGGCAGTACTCCCAGTAAGCTTCTGAGGGGTTCTGCCCACTACCTCCACCCTCCAGGCACAATTCTCTTCCCTGGCAAAGGCCTCAAACTACCCACCGCTGTCTTATAGGCTGCTTCGATGTAGAAGACGAGGTTCTGGATGAAGTTGACTTCATCCAGGCTGTGAATTATGTGGAGACCTGAAGCAGCAGGGAAAAATTCATGTTAGTCCTCAGGCATTTCTAGGAAGGGTCTGTAGAAGCCAGTCCCCCTCTTCCTCATACACCCTGCGGTGGCCACATCCTCACTCCCACCCCACCTAGCAAGTACTGTCCCTGCAACAAAGGACACTCAGGAGCAGAGCCACAGATCTGTATAGAGAGCCCCAAAACACCTCAACCCCCTCCATACCACGTGTCTCATTCCCTCAAGATACAGGTTTCCAGTGGCATCCTACCTGAGGCTGTCATCTGCGCCAGCATGAGCAGGTAGAGGGAGGTGGCATCCAACTGCAGGTGCCCCCACTCATGGTCTCCCACCACAGTGGCACAGGTGTGGGTGTTGTACTTGGCATGCAGGCAGTCCCGAGTGCTCTGGCTGTACTTGAAGGCCTCCACCTTGTCCACCTGGAGAAGTGGAAAGGGATGCAGGAGCTTGACAAACCCCAAGCCCAGGGATATTCCATGCCACCAGCCCAGCACGCAGAGACGTAGCTGGAAGCAGGACACATCTCACAGCCCCTGCACGCACTGAGAACACAAGCCCAGGCTCTTGTGTCTCTATAGTGAATGGTTGGAGGGTACACAGCCAGGTTTGCAGCACAGGGAAAGAAAAGGGTCACCCCGAATGCACTCAGGGAGAATAGTCACCGGGCCAGCCAGGCCAGAAAACAGGGAGCAATTGGCACAAGACTTCACTGGCCTCTAGCCCATAGCACTGGAACACTCTCTGGAGGACTGACATCCAGTCAGGGCTTATTAAGTCTTTCTGAAAGGAGGTCACCCCCCAATGAGGGGGGTCATTAAGGAAAGCCGGGGCTGGTGGTCCTGGTGGGCTCTGAGGTGTCCCCACTCAGCTCTCCCCTGGTTCCTACCTGTCTCATCATGCACTGGAGCAGCCCCCTCATCAGCTTCACCACGCTCTGCAAGGAAAGGAAAGCAAAACAGCCTCGTTAATCTCCGGATAGCAAAGAGAAGCCCTGACTCAGGACCAGCTGGTCGCTGACCTTTGCAGATCACCGGTGCCTGTAACCAGAGCCTCTGCCAACCGCAGCCCCTCGCTATGCAGGCAAGCAAGGCGGAGAAGACAGCGCTTATGGCCGTCAGCGGGGAGAGGAGGGAGGAGAGGAGGGAGGAAAGGAGGGAGGAGAGGAGGAAGGAGAGGAGCTCCCGGCCGGCCGTGAGGCCGCATCCCCACGAGCAGCAGAAAAGCGGGCGGCCGGCGCTGCCCCTCGCCTCCGGCAGCCCTGCTCCCCCCACAGCCCCCCCGCCCCACCTGCTCCAGCTCGTAGGCCTTCGCCTTGTCCTCGTCGCGGTCGGCGTTCTTACGGTACGCCAGGCCCAGGCCCCAGACGGCCAGGATGCTGTAGACGTTATCGCGGACCCAGGCATCGCGGTGATCGGCGCTGGCGGGCAGCAGCCCGGTGACGGCGTCCTGCGGACAGCGAGAAGCGGGGGTAGGAGAGGAGCCCCGACCCCGGCACCGCGGCGCCCGGCCCCGCGCGTCGCACCTGGTGCCGGAGGATGGTCTGCTGCACCAGGCGGCCGTAGCCGTCCAGCCGCACGCCCGAGTTGCTGCGACCGCGCATGGCGACGGCGGCGGGAACGGCGGAGCGCGGGGCGGGGACGCGGCGGGATGAGGGCGGAGGGGCGGCCGAGCGAGCCGCCCCGACAGGGTGCTGGAAGATCAACCGCCTCTTCAAAAGGTTTCGCGCCGTTTCGAAGCTCGAACTCTTCTAGAGTCCGGTGTTTGCGGGACGTTTCGAGGAGGTTACCCGCTCGCTCAGCCCCGCAGCTTTTGGGAGGTGGTGGCGGCGGAGCGGCCGCGCAATGCTCACTATGCAGCGGTCAGGACCTGGCTTCTCCGCGGCCGGTGGGCAGCGCCCCCTGGTGGGCGGAGGCCGCGAAGGGCGGACGGGGACAGGGGGCCATATGGGGACATGGGGTGCGATGGAAGGCAGCTCCCGTCTGCGGGCACCGGGGGACGGACGGACACAACGGGCGTGCAGTGACACACCGCCATCCCCCGGGCTGCCCGTGTGACGGGGGAGCACGTCTCCATTGAACGAGCACTAAAGTGCCCAGGACACCCACCCACCCCAGTATCCCAGCTCCACCACCTTCCACACTCTCCTCCACGCTGCCACCTGGATTCCAGTGACCAAAGCACGGGGACAGGAGGGGAACACGGAGCTCCTTATGTCACAGCAGAAGGAGAGGCGTAGGGGACACGAAAGGATGTGGCTGGGGCTTGGTGCACACCCACAGACCGGCAACGGAACAAAGGAGCCACCGAGGTGGGCTTTAGCAAAATTCAGTCATTTATTAATTATTTATTAATACAGTCAGCAATAAATAGAGGAAAGCCAGGCTGTGGGCCTGGGAAGCACCTCTGGGAACAAGGACAGGTTCAGAGCAGAGCCCAGCCCACATGGAACAGCAGGAAAGGCAACGGGGTGACACTGCCATCCCCACGTCCCACCAGTTTCCATAGCCATCCCAAGGAAAGCCAGGATTGGGGCTGCAACAGGGGGAACCCCCAAAATACACAGGGACAAGATGGCTTGGGGTGCATGGGACTGAGTCCTATGGGTGCAGGTGACAGCATGGAGACACGCTCTCCACCAGCTTCATGCTCCAGCCCCCAAGTAGACAGCAGTGCGGGACAGAGGGATGCTAAGGGCAGGCTCCCACCTTTAAAATCCTACGTATTTTTCTATATAAGTTTTCCATAAAACTGTAAAACTTTCCCTCAGAGCATCGCACCAGAGTGGAGACAAACCCCTCCCCATCAAAAAAAAAAAACAAAAACCACCAAAAACCACCCCACCAAGCATCAAAATATATCCAAAAAGAATCCAGCTCCGGGCACAGGTTACCGACAGGTGCAGGACTCTGCGATCATGTTCTCATACTCCTTGTAGAGGATGCTGCCATCATGCTGGATCATCAGGACGCTGATGGGGCTGTAGCGGTAGGGGACGCAGGAGGGTCGGGGGACGCTGGCATCCACCAGCTGGTGGACCAAGTTCTGCACCACGGCGTGGTTGGGCGCATGGTAGCCATTGCGGAGGAGCCGTGGGCACACTCCTTTACAGTAACGTGGGTTGTAGCGATGGGGAGCGATGATCCAATGGTCCCAACCCAACTGGGCAAAGCTGACAGGGAAGGAGCGCAGGGAGCAATCGCTTTTGTCCCCTCCAGCATCCTGCAGGTTGCTGGGCAGGTCGTGGAGAAGCGTCCCTGCTTCACGCCGGCTGCGCCGAGGCTCCAGTAGCGTCCCACTGCGGGTGTCATTGAGGAAGAGGAGGAGGAAAGGGTCTGCAGGGGATGCTGGGTTGGCTGCGGTGGCTCGGCCGGCTCGCACGCAGATGTGCCGCAGGGTCAGCATCCCTCCTGAGCTGCTATTTGCTGGGGATAAATAGGGGGTGATGTCTGCTTCGGTCCAGCCGTGGAGGGATGGGGCGGTGGAGCTGAGCAGGACCGCCGGGGCTTTGGCAGCAGGCAGCAGCTCCACGGCACACAGGAGGCGGCCGCGGGGCAGTGGCAGGCTCTGAGGGTAGGCCACGGTGACACGGAGAAGGTGCTCAGCTTCAGGCTGGGCTCCCAGGTGGTAGGTGAGGGGCTGCATGTACCAGCGACCTGCAGAGGAAAGCAGCTGTCAGCTCCCTTCTGGGGCAGCCAGGCTTGAAGCATCGCCTCGTCCCGCCTCACTGTGCAGAATGGGTGTTGGGGCCCTTGGCAAAGAAAGCTGGGAGGGGTTCCATCTCCTGTGCCAGCACTGCAGTGGGAGTGGAGAGCCAGCAGTGCTCGCAGCACGAGTACCAAGTGATGCCCTTGTTCTTGTTGTCCCCAAGACAGTGTCTCCAATTAAGGAGAGATCCCATGACCAAATGCTCCACAGACAAGGACCCAAGCAGAAACAGTGTCCCCAAACCAAAGGGGACCCCATTGCCAAGTGTTCCACGAGGCACAGAGAGGACCACACAGAACATCTCCAAGCCATAGAGGGGATCCCAGCACTGCTTCAAAAGGGTGCAGTGAGGACATAAGCAGAGACAGCACCACCAAGCCAAGGGGAAACTATTCACAGGACATCAGGAGGACCCAAGGAACGACAGAACAATGACTTCAAGCCAAGTGTGACCCCATGACCAAGTGCCATCACACAGGGCACATCACAGACCCAAGAAGCAGCACTATCCCCAAGCCAAGGGTGAATCTCACAACCAAGCGCTGCCCCACCAGGGCACAGCACAGACCCAAGCAGAGACTCCAGGACTCAAAACAACCCCACCAGCTCCACACACCACATCACCCATTGCCACCACCTTACCTGCCCAGGGCTGTCCCCCACGGGAAGCCGCCTGCACCAGGCGCACGGTGTTGGTGCTCAGACTGCGGCCACGCCGGGGCCTCCCCTCATGGTCAGCAGCACGCCGGTACAGCTCCAGCATGTAGCGCAGGGGCTGCCCATTGGCAGCCCCCCCTTCCAGCCCTGGCTACCTGGCGCTTGTGCCCGCAGAGCTTGCAAGAGGGGCAAGGGTGGGGTCTGGCTCGCAGCCCAGGAAAGCAGCACAGTGAGGAAGAGGAGGGCGGTGAAGGGCCGGAGCAAAGCCATAGTGGGTGATAGGGGGTGAGGTGACAGCAGAATTAGGGGAGCACTGCGCTCATACTTCATGTGTTCCCCCCAGAGGTAAAGCAGAAAGAGGTCCCAGGGTGCTGTCACGCTACAGCACCCATGCCAGAGGATTCAGCTCAGCACAAAGAGAAAAGGGATGAAGGGGGAGGGCTCTGCAAAAAGAGTGCAATATCAGGGCTAAAACCCAAATCCCCCAAAGCAGGGGGCAAAGCCAGCTGGACAAAAACCTGGCAATGGGAGGGGAGCTTAAAAGTGCAGGGGTGGGGAAGGGGTGCAGTGGGGTGGTGGGAGGACCAGCTTGCTCAGCCCACCTGCTCCTCACCGGCCTGGTCCAGCAGGGTAAGAGGGCTGGGGCCCATGGGACTTTTTAAAGGCATGGTCCTAATTAGGGCTTAAAGGGGCAGGAGCCCCCTGAGAACCACATCTAAGTTCTCCCTCCTCAGTGCCAGCTCTCTGAGGGGTCAGGCTGGAGGAGGTGGGTGGGCTCAGCACAGTTCTGCCCAGCCTGGGGGGCTCATAGGGGCTGTGTGCCTCAGTTTCCCCTGCTGGGAGGTGGGGTGACGTCCCTGAGCCCAGGGGTGGTGGCACATAGGTGGATATAGGGACCCAGAACCCAGCAGCACAGAGCACAGCCAGGTGGTAACTGCGCTGTCACCAGGCTCAGCTGTGTCACCTGCGGGGTCACCTGAGGCACAGCCTTATGGGGGACACCACCCCAAGCCCAGTGACACTCATGCCATCCTGGTAGGACATATTGCCCAAAGTGGGCTCCACGTGGTGGGACGGAGAGGGCAAGGAGGGATACAGGATGGGGGCTGCCAGCAGTGGCACACAGGGACAGTGGGGACATCTGGGTGGGTGGGGTGTCCCAAATCCCATTGGCGTAGGGACAGCTCGGCGCTGCTGCAGCAGCCGTTCTGGCAAAGAGGCAATGAGTCAGAGCTGCCGGGGTGACGTGGGGTGACGTCCCGGGGGACAGGGCGGGGGCCAGACGGCGTTGCGTCACCCGTCCCCTCCCAGGCGTGGTAACGGGTGACACTGGGTGGGACGCGGCGGGTTGAGCCCCTCGGTGTCCAGCACAGGCTGCGAGCTGAGCCGTGCCAAGGCAAACTGTGCTGAGCCGTGCCAAGTCCAGCGCGCCAAGCTTGCTTGCGCGCTGCGCCAAACTGCGCTCAGCCGTGCCAAACTGTGCCACGCGGGGCTGAACCGTGCCACGGAGGGCTAAGCTGTGCCACGTTGTGCCAAACCAAACTGTGCCAATCGCGATGTGCCTTGTGTATGTCCGAGCCGTGCCGTGCCAGCCCTCCTTGTTCTAGCGGGACGCTCCGGGTCGCACCGCTCCTATCCCAGCGCAGCGGACGGCTCCGAGCCGTGCCGAGCCGTGCCGGGCGGGGCTGGCTGCGCTCCGCCCCAGCCAGGCGGGCGGGGGGGTGGGGGGTGTCATTTCCTTCGCCGTGCCGAGCCGTGCCGAGCCGTGCCGGGATGGGGCGGTAGCGGCCATGGAGCGGGCCGAGGGCCGGCCCGGGGCCGTGCAGTTGGTGCATGTGCAGCTTCAGGGCGGCGCGCCCTGGGGCTTCACGCTGCGGGGGGGGCTGGAGCACGGCGAGCCCCTCATCGTCTCCAAGGTAAGATCGGTGGTCCCGTCTCCCCCCCCCTCTCCCCTACAACTCCCTTTCCCCGCTTCCCAGGGCTCCCCCCGGGGGCAGGGAGGGCGGAGCGCAGGGAGCGGGAGGAAATTCCTCCGGCACATCCGTTGGGCTGGCGGGGGGGCGGCCGCCCCCGCACCCCTCCACCCCAAGGAAGGCGATGCCGGGACGGGGGGGCACCCGTGTCCCCGCTATGCTGCCTCCATATCCTCGAGATGGGACTTTGGGGGAAGTTGGGGTCCCTCCGACCCCGCTCCTGGCCCATCCGCCAAGGGTCCGCGCTGGAGATCGGGGTTTGTCGCGGGGGCGGTGGCAGCTGCGCTCCCCTTCTCCTGACCCCCCCACCCTGCAATTGTCCCTCGCTCTGTTGCTGTCCCCGCTTTTTTGGGATCGGTTGGCATTGCCCCCGCGGGAGTCGTGCAGCACCCATGGGACACCCCAAATGCATGGCAGGGGGTCAGCCCCGTCCCCTTCGCTCGTGCCCCCCCAGTTTGTCCCTCCCAATGTACCCAGGGCCATCCCGCCCCGCTGCAGCGTGGTCTGGCCGGGGGAGCTGGAAAAGTGGCTCCTGTCCCTGCCCTGTGCCCCAGGGGTGTCACCCCGGGGCTGAGAGCCACTGTGCCCCGAGTCTGGGATGGGGACCGCGGGGACGCGTCCTGCCACTGCGGGAATCGAGAGGGGGGGTCCTCGCCGTGCCGGCCCCCGCCACCGCCGCGTGTGCAGTGCAGACAAAGGGGGCTTGTTCCAGCGCTCTGTGCATTCAGTGAGGGTCCCCCGGGGCGCCCGCAGCCGGCCGAGGGGCGTGCGTGCCGGCAGAATGGGGGGCCCCGGGCCCCCATGCTGGAGGAAGGATGGAGGGGGACCCGCTGTGTGGGTCCTGTCCTGCGGTGGGCTCGGCGTGGCTTCCAGCAGGTATTCACACCGGCCAACTTGGTGCCACCATTAGGGACCAGAGTGAACGCTGCGGTTCGGCTGCCCGGCTGCGCGAGCGCTGCGCTGCCTGTTGGTCCCCCAGCTCTGCCCCTGGGGGTGCCGGGGAGCGGCGGGGGGCCCCCGGCAGTGGGGCTGGCAGCCACCCAGGCGGGTGCTGAGGGCGCTGTGCGCAGAGCCCGTTCCTCTGCCGGGCAGGGTGGGGAGCCCGCAGGCAGGGTGGGCGGCTGGCAGTGGCGTGTCACCCCATAGGTGGCTTTGGGGTCCCCGTGGAGCCCTCCAGGAAAGGGTGCAGAGTCCCGTGCTGGCTGTTTTCCCCTTAAGCCAGCAGGCGGGCAGCAGAGCAGCATCCTTACTGAGCTGGAAATGAAGCCCCTATGGGTGACGGGCACAAAGAGCCCTTGTGCTGCCCGCGCCCGCAGGGGAATCTGCTGGGACGGGACATTTTTCTTCCCCCTCCTCCTTTCCCTCTGCCCTTTCTTAGCTCAGAATTTCATGTGACTGGGGCGGACACCGCGGATCCCTTGCATTCACAGCATGGTGCTCGGGCTGAAGGCACCATCGGGGTGTGGGGGGCGGCTTTTGGGATGGTGCTGCCCTGATGCCTGTCTCTCACCCAGGTGGAGGATGGGGGGAAGGCAGCACTGTCCCGGAGGCTGCAGCCCGGCGATGAGCTGGTGAACATCAGCGGGACCCCCCTGTACGGCTCCCGCCAGGAAGCCCTCATCCTCATCAAGGGCTCTTACCGCACCCTCAAGATGATCGTCCGCAGGTTGGCACAGGGATTGGGAGGGGGATCTGGGTGTGGGGTCACCCCTAGCATCACTCCTGGTCCCTCAGTGGGGTGGGCAGATCCCAGCCTGGTGTCCCTTGCTCACCGCCCCCTCTCTGGGCGGTATCTCCAAGCTCTCCCTTCCTGCTTGCCTGGGGAAGGAAGGAGAGGCAGTGCTGGCCCCCCCAGCCCCCCCTGCAGCCATTCTGCCGGCTGCTCCCAGCCGGGCTGCAATGCTGGGGGGCACAGAGGGTCCTGGGTCGTGCCGCCACTGGGGTGCAGCCTCATCCATGGTGAGTTTGAGGGTGCCAAGGGGTGGGGTAAGGGACCCCCGTGCCCTCCCCTCAGAACCCATTCCCTTCATGCCAAGCCCTGGGGATGGGACAGCCCTATGGATGCTGGGGTTGGCAGATGGCATTTGTGGGGTGCAGGGAGTGGCATCACCCCTTCTATCCATATGGGAACACTTAGGAGGGACTGGGATGAGGGGCACAGAGGTGTCCCCGTTGTCCCTTCAACAGGGTCCAGCAGCTGAAGCCAAGAGGGTTGAGCTTGTTCTGGGTTGGGAGGAGAATGCTCAGCCGTGCCCTGTGCCAGAACCCTGTGTGCCATACCTGGGACCCCTGTGGTCCCCCCCATCACTGCTGTCCCCCTTAGATGGGCGCTGGCCTGGGGGTGGGGGGGTGGGCAGGAAACCCCATAGGAAGTGACTTCAGCCCCGGTTCCTCGGCCCGGCTTCCTCCCCATTCTTGTCCTCTCCCGCTGTTGCTCTTGGCAAGGAGGAGCGTGCCCGTCCTCCGGCCCCATTCCTGGCACATGGCCAAGCTTGCCGAAATCCGCCCCGACGCCCCGGCCATGCACTGCCCCCCCGATGCCTTCAGCCTCTCCTGGCCCTCGGGTTGTGATGTCAGGTGAGAAAACATGGAGGGGTCCCGACTAGGGGGAGAATGGGGGGGGGGTCCCCAGGCTGCCCCACACTGTGGGTTCGCCACTGCCCTGTTTACTGCTGGCAGGAAGGGGTGGTGGCTGTGCCGGAGGCAGCCAGGAGGTGACGAGTCCCGGTGCCACGCATTCCCCATGTCCCCTGGGCAGCTGTTGTGCTGACCTGAATCTGTGGGTTGTGTGCTCCCTTTCGGGGACACTGACGGCACTGTGACGCTGCCGGCAGCGAGCTGTCCCTGCAGTGGAACCCGCTGTCCCGGCACTGCAGCACGGACCGGAGCAGCTCCATCGGGAGCATGGAGAGCCTGGATCAGCCCGGCCACGCTTACTACGAGGGCACCCCATCACCTGTTGAGCACCACAACAAGCGGGACTCAGCCTACAGCTCCTTCTCAGCCAGCTCCAACACCTCAGACTGCGCCTTATCCCTGCGCCCTGAGGACGCCGCCGGCCCTGAGGGTCCCTGCAAGCCCCCAGACCCACGCTACCTGCAGACAGGTGCTGAAGGAGCAGAAACGCGGCACGCCGCTCGGCACTCCGTGCCCCCGCAGCCCCCGGTGCGCAGGGACAGCCTGCGGGCATCCCCAGCCAGCAGCACGGACCGCCGCCGCGTGTCGGTGCCCGCCGCCCCTCTGCACGCCCAGGGGAGGTGGATCTCCGACACTTTCCTGTGCCAGCGGGACAAGGACGGCGAGGGGAGCAGCGGGAGGATGCCGACAACGTGTCCCCCCAGGGAGCACCTCTCCGCCGATCAGTACTACATGCTGAGCTCCCACCCTGACCGCTGCGCTGGGGACGGCGGGGATCGGTCCTACCCGGAGAGCAGCACGCACCGTGTGCCGGATGCAGGGATGGACACAGCGGGGGACACCGTGCTGCTGTCCCCTCTGCAAGGCCATCGTCACAGCGCGCCCGAGCAGCTGCTTGCCTCCCAGCTCCGCGCCCTCCATGTGAGCACCGGCAGCGGGCGGGCATCGCCTGCGTCCCCAGCACCTGATAACCACCGCTGGACCACATCCCCGCTGCACGCCGAGCCCCGCGGGCCGGGTGGGCTCAGCCCCGCGCCCAGCACCGAGGGCCTGGCTGAGGAGCAGCGGGCAGGGGGTCGGCGTGGTGGGGGTCCCCCAAACCGCTCAGCTCACTTTCGGCGCCGCAGCGAACGCTTCGCCACCAACCTGCGTAACGAGATCCAGCGGCGCAAAGCGCAGCTGCAAAAGAGCCGGGGACCCGGAGCGCAACCCCGGGGCGAGGAGCCGGTGGAGGAGGCGGAGGAACCCACAGAGGGCTCACCCAGCCCTGCGCCCAGCGAGGACGGCAGGAGCTGCGTGGGGGACATGCTGCCAGGCCCCGAAGTTGAACGGGTGGCACCCAGCCGGGGCCGCTGGCGTTGGTCTCCGGAGCGCAAGCTGCAGCCGCGGCGCTCGCCCAGTCCCCGTGAGCACCAGGGTGCAGAGGAAGCCGTCCTCCTGCCCTTTGCTGACCGCCGCAGATTCTTCGAGGAGAGCAGCCGCCCCACACCCGCCTGGCATGGAAAACCCCAAAAAGCGGCTGAGCCTGACCCTTTTCCAACCGCTGAGCACCGCGACGCTCGCCGCGTATCTGGACCCTACAGTGAGTGCTGCCGGGAGCAGCAGCCCTACTACAAAGTGCTACCGAGGCATGGCGAGCTGGAGTATCTGCGGGGCTGCCCCTATCCCTATGGGGCTCCCCCTGGGATGCACGAACCTTGCCGCTACTGCACCGGGGAGATGTGCCCGGCGCTGCTGCCCCGTGGCCATGCCTACCGCTGCCACCCATGGGCACGCTGCCCCGACTGCTGCTGCATGCCACGGGATGAGAGCAGCGCCTGGGCACCTCGAAAGGCCTTTATGCCGGTGAGTGAGCCGTGCTTTGGGGATTTGGGGTTGAGCATCGGGTCCCGGCTTGCTGGATCCTACTTGATTCCTGCCGTCTCTCCATCCCCACGCAGGAATTTCCCCTGGAGGAGTGGGAACCACCAGCGATAAGCAGAAAAACCAGCCAGTCCATTGGGTGAGCCAATGTGGGGTTTGGGGGGCTGCATACACCACCATGCATGCAAAGGGGTGGGCACGATCGAGGGGTGACTTCTTGATGCTTTTCTCCCTAGCGAGCTCACCCACTACAAACCGGGCTTCCAGCGGCTCGGCCCCTTCCGGCCCTGCTTTGAGAGCTCTGAGCCCGAGTGGCCGCCCTGCTACCGCACCACGTCCACGCACGACCTGTCCTGGGATGGCGAGCGGCCGCCCCGCTCCCCTGAGCCCCCCCCAGAGCCTCTGCACCGCCCGCTGCGAGGCCGAGCCTTCTCCGAGAGCCACCTCAACCTGGAGCCTTCCAGCCCCCGTGCCCGCAAAGACTTCCTCCGGGTGCAATCGGAGGTTCCGAGTTTACCCAAAAAAAAGGGTCCCCCACCCCCCCGCCCGCCTCCACCCAACTGGGAGCAGTACAGGTTGCGCCGAGCATCACAGCATCCCAAAAACGGCTCCGGATCTGGCACGGTCCCACCACCATCCCGTAGCATTGCCGAAGCCGTGCGGCAGCGGACGCGCAGCCTCGCTGCTGAGACCCCCCCTGCCCGCCCCCGTGGGACGCCGGAACCCGAAGCTGAGCTGTGCAGGTGGGCGCTGTGGGGACCCCAGGGCCACCTCCTCACTTTTGGGGATTGGGGACCACACTGTCCTTTGGAGGATGGTGTCAGCATCTCCATCACTTGGCCTGAGTGAGATGCAGGGGGTTCCCTTGTGGGGGGGTTTGCAGATGGGGAGGGGGTCCCTGAACTCTCTGTCCCCTCCCTGCATGTCCCCATGCAATGATGTCCCCACCACTGTGTCCACAGGGTCAGGGAGGTGCAGCGTCTGATGCACGGACTCAGATGTGAATGATCCAAATTGTTTATTACAAGTTCTCACATCACTTACATACGTTCACAAGTTTTCTAGCTTTCCCATCCACCCCTACAACTTTCCCATCCACCTTTCCATGTCAGCAGAGCATTCTACAAAACACTCTTCAACCGTTCACACAGGTGCTTATCCAATCAGAGCCGTGAGACGTTCTTTCTTCTTCTAGAGGTGTCCTTGGTTCTCATGCTGTTTATCTTGCTCCACAGCTTCTGCTCTGAACGGTTTTTCTTCTATTCCCACAGGGAGGAGTGCTCAATATCGAAGGACCCCTGGGAGCAGGAGGACCCCCCCCAAAGGCTCAGCCGGGGCCGGGGCTGGTCCAGCCAGTGCCCCCTGCCCACCCCCAGCCCCATGGGCACCCCGGGGAGACCCCATTCCCGCAGCCCCGAGGGGTCCAACGCCCGGGGAGGGCGACCCCAACCCCGTCGCATGAATTCGGAGGAGTTGCTGTGGGACGTGGCGGGCAGAGACCGCTCCTTGGCCGGCATCTTGGTGTCCTCTCCGGTCACCACTGCCACTGTCATGGGTGAGCTGCTGGCAGCAGGGGATCGCCAGGCGTGGAGGGAGCGGATCCAGCAGGATTGGCACCAGGAGCCACAGGACAGGTAGGGATTGGCAGCCCTTGTCTCCTGGGTGCATGGGGATGGTGGTGTCCCCATCACTGAGTCCTTGTGCCCACAGGCAGGGCTTCGAGCCCATCTCACCCCCTCCTGGGGCCGCCGGTAGCCCCCCCTCCTATGCAGCATATTATGGCAAAGCTGAGCTGCTGGGCAAAGTGAAGGAGCTGCCGGAGGTGGTGGAGGGAAGCTCAGAGGAGGAGGAGGAGTTGGAGCGGGAGCTGGTGGAGAAAAAGGTAATGGGGATGAGGGTTTCTCGGTGGAGGATGCTGGCTGCACTGCTCCATTCACACAGGAATGCTGGCTGCAGGGTGCAAAGATCTGTGCAAGGATGTTGGTTGCATCCCTTCACTCTGCAAGGCTGCTCTTCATCTATGCTCAGATTCTGGCTGCATGCCTTCATCCACGCAGCGATGCCAGCTGCATGTCTCCATCTGTACAAAGATGCTGGCTGCATGCTTCCATCCATGCAGTAATGCTTGCTGCATCCCTGCTCTATGCAAGAGTGCTGCCTGCATGACTCCATCCACGTGCCGGCATCCCTGCTTCCCAGTGTTGGTCCCCAAACCCATCTGTCCCCGTCCCCCTGACAGCTGCAGCTGGTGGAGAGCCTGAGCCGCAAGCTGGCGGTGCTGCGGGAGGCACAGCGGGGACTGCAGGAGGACATCAGCGCCAACGGGGTGCTGGGAGAAGAGGTGGCAGCCCGCCTGCAGGCGCTCTGCACGCCGGCCGAGTTCGACAAGTACCGCCTCTTTGTGGGGGACCTGGACAAGGTGGTCAACCTGCTGCTGTCCCTTTCGGGCCGCCTGGCGCGGGTGGAGAACGCGCTGAGCGCTCTGGGGCCGCACGCCGCCTCCGAGGATAAGGTGTGCAATGGGAACGGCGGCGGCGTATGGGGTCGGGCTGCAGCGGGGCCGTGGGGTTCATGTTTTGGGTGTCGTCTGTAGGTGGCCCTGCGGGAGAAGCAGCGGCTGCTGGCGGCGCAGCTGGAGGACGCCAAGGAGCTGCGGGAGCACGTGGGGCGGAGGGAGGAGGCGGTGGGTGCCATGGTGGCCCGCTATCTGCCCCCCGAGCAGCTGCAGGACTACCGGCACTTCGTCAAGATGAAGTCGGCGCTGACGGCCGAGCAGCGCGAGCTGGATGAGAAGATCAAGCTGGGGCAGGAGCAGCTGCGCTGCCTGCGGGAGAGCCTCGGCCAGGCACCTACCAGCTGCTAGCCCTGTCCATCCATCCATCCGTTCATCCATCCGTTCATCCATCCATCCATCCATCCATCCATCCATCCATCCACCCACCCACCCCCCACCCACCCATCCATCCATCCATCTCGTTTATTTTTTCACATATTTATTCTCCAGGCCGACTATTTGACAAATGGGATGTGATGTCCCCCATCCCACCGTGTGCCTTCAACCCCGTGCCTCAAAGGGTTAAGCCCTCTGTCCTCCCGTCCATCTGTTCTGTCCGGTTCCGTGAGTCCGTCTGGTCTGTCCGGAGGCAGAGGAATGTGGCCTCCTCTTCCTCCCCATTGTGTTGGGAACAATGGCCCTGGTCCCTCGGTTCTGTGTCCCCATTGCCCACGGGGACACTAAGCAGCAATGTCACCCGCACCGGAAGGGAAGGACGTGGGGAAAAAACCCCCCCAAGGACAAAACAGGGCTCCCGTCCCTAAATCTGCCTGTGCCGCGCTGTCCCCAAACAGCACTTAGTCCCTCTGCCTCCATCTGTCTCTACTGTCTGTCTGTCCCCTCCGCGCTCATTTTGCACAGGGGTTCTGCAGGAGGGGGGACGTGGGGACATTTTGGGGTGCCGTGCACGGGGTCACTGCTAGGACCAAAGAGTGCTGTCCCCCCAGAGAGGGGACACGGTGCCCTGGTGCCTGTCACACTAAAGGAGCAGCAGCTGCTGCACAACTGTCCCAGGGTGTCCTGCGTGTTTTGTCACTACGTCCCCAGATGTCCCCAGTGTCACCGGGCTGAGCTGGGGACGGCGGCCCCGAGGGGGTGGGGGAGTGGAGAGTCGAGGTGGGCTCGGGGGTCTCGGTGTCCCCACGCTGCGAGGGAGGGCAGCGCCGGCCGCTGGGTGGCATCCGCGGGGAGATGTCACGCGTGGGGCGGTGCGTGGGGCGGAAACACGGGGGTTGGGAGGCTGGGCACGCGTGGGTGAGCGCAGGTGAGCAGGGGCTCAGAGCGCAGGTGAACACAGTGCACGGCCATAGGTGTGAGCGAGCACACGCGGGTGGGTGCGTGGACACGCGTGCGAGCATCCGCACGGACATACAGCCGATCGCGTGGGGGCACACGCGGGGAGAAAAGTGAACGGATGCACACGCGTGCGCACACACCCAGGTGAACGGATGCACATACGCGTGCGCGCTCACACATGAACGCATGCACGAGCGTGCACGCACAGGTGAATGGATGCACACGCACGTGCCCGGCACCTCTCCGTGCTCCCCGCTCCCGTGCACGCGTGGGTGGCTGCGGATCCCCGCGCTCTCACCTGCTCCCCTCGCGCACGCGTGGGCTGCGTTCCCACGCGCGTCCCCCTCCGCCTCCCCAACTCCACGCTCCCCGCTCCACGTGGGCGGTGCACACGCATGTGCGCGGCGCTGCGTGTGCGCGCGTGCTCGGGGCCGCGCGTGGGCCGCCCGCGCGCGGCGCAGCGCAGCGCAGCAGAGCGGCAGAGCGGCAGCCGGTGCAGGCTGGGGCTTGCAGCGCAGGGGCAGGGCCGGGGCTGCCGTGCAGAGGCGTCGTGCTGGGGGGGGGGGGACCGGGGGGTGCACGGCGTCCTTGCACCGGCATCGGCATCGGCGGCGGCTGCGGGCTGCAAAGGTGCGTGCCGTGGGTTTTTAAATGGGGGGGAGGTGAGAGGGGGTGGGGGGGGGATGGTTCGGGTGCGCGGATCTGCGGTTGGATTGAGAGGGGGGAGAGCGGTGGGGGGGCTGCACTGCGGTGCTGCTGCTTTGGTTCCCCCCCCCACCCTCCCCGCTCTCCCCATCCCATCATAAATCGGCAGCCCACGCTTGGTGCTCGGAGGGGAGGAGGCAGAGCATGTAGGGGAGGCGGGGGGCTGCAGTGGGTGCCCCGTGGTGCAGCCAGGTGGGTGCCCCCCCCCCCCTCCCCCACACACACTCCATATGGGGAGCCCCCATCCCACCCTGGATGCTTCTCATCCCTTCCTGAGGCGGGAGAGCCCCCTCTTCCCCCCCATCACACCCCAGGGACAGGCACCCACGGGGGGGGGCAGCACCCAATGGCACCGGGTAGGAGCGGGGGCACCAAGCAATGGGGCACCAAAACAAGGGAATGGGAGAAGTTGTGCACCCCAATGGCACCGTCCCCATGGATTCCCACCTCGCGGGGGCTCTGTGCCCCATTTCAGGGCTCCATCTCCCCACCTCAGGGCTGTCCCCCCCTTCCCCCCGAAGATGGCTGAGAAGCTGGTGGCCGGCGACCTGTTCCTGCGGCAGGCACGGGAATCCGTGTCATCCCTGGACTCGGACAAGCTGTCCCCTGTGTCCCCCGAGGCGGGCGGTGAGGAATCGTCAGACAGCGAGGGCGAGCAGGAGGGCAGCACCCACAAACTCATCCGGAAGGTGTCCACCTCGGGGCAGATGCGGAGCAAGGTGAGGGGACCCCCACCTCCTGTCAGCCCCAACCCCAAATCTTTGTTTTATTTCCTCCCCGCCGTGGTTATGGGTTGGCAGCTTGTGTGCGGCGTGACGGTTTGGTAGGTCCTATAGAAATATGGGGTGCTGCTATGGGGACAGGAGGCCGATTTGGGTCTGGGGGTGGCAGAGCCCCCGGTGCTGTTTGGGATCGCTGGCTCTGTGCTGTGCTGTGCATTGGTGGTGTTGTGGGGTCCCCTTGTCCCCCAGGCTGGGTGGCAGCATCCAGCACTTCACCATGCAGGAGGCAGTGCTGGAAAGGGAGCACGTATGGCATCCAGTGTGGCCCCCATGCAGCCATATGGGGGGGCAGCACCCCACAGTCCTAATTAGCACAGAGTTAATAAGGGAGAACCCAGTGGTTCCCGAGAGATGCCTGGTTTAGCGGCGAGGAGACCTATTTTTGGGTTTCCTCAACCATCCCTGCTGCTGATAATGGGGGGCTACTGAGGTTTTAGGGTCCCCACCCCACCTCTTGGGGTTCAGCGTGCCCCCATATGGTGCTGATGTCTCTCCTGGGGACAGGACAGGGCGGACATCCCATCCCCATATGTGCTGCGTCCATCCCCCCCCATCAATGCGCACCCCAAATGCCAAAGCCCCAACCCCACCCCCATCCATCCCAGCCCCCCGTCCCCCACACCCCAATCGTGGGCTGTAATTGCGGGGCTCCCCATGGGGCGCTTTGTGCCGGCCCTGGCGCGGAGGCGTTGAGGCCATTGTGCTCAGTGACAATGACAGCTGCCAGGCGCAGGTGCCCCTGCAGGGCTGAATGGCCCCAGTGCAGGAGGGGGGTTGCTGCCACCCCCTCCTCCTCCTCCTCACTGGGGCTGAGGGCTGCCGGTTCCCTGGAAAGCTGTGGGCATCAATGGGAAACCGGGGGTGGGAACATCCCCCACCACTGGCAGAGCAGTCCTGGGGTGTCACCTGCTGGAGTAACCCAGGGGACAACACTGGTGACGCTGGGCTGAGAAGTGTCACCGCTGAGATGCTGGGCTGCAAATCGTCTCTGAGAGCTGCTGGCAGCTGCCGGTGTGCTTTGGGGTCCCCCTGTGTGCTTGAGGCAGTCCTATGTGCCCCTGCTCACTTTGGGGGTCCCTCTTTGTGCTTTGGGGTCCCCTGTGTTCTTTAGGGGGTCGCTTGCGGGCCCTTCGGTCCCCCGTGCCCTTTGGGGTCCTCTGCATGCTCTTAAGTCAGCTGCATGCTTTGGGGACCCTCTATATGATTTGCAGTCCCCCTTATGCCTTGGGGTCTTCTGCATGCTTTGGAGTCCCCCTGCATGCTCCGAGGTCACCTGGATACCTTGGGGCCCCCTTATGTGCTTCGGGGTCCCCCTATGTGCTTTGGGGTGCCACGATGTGCTTTGGGGTCCTTCTGCATGCCATGAGGTCCCTTGTGTTCTTTGGGGCTGCCCCACATACTTTGGGTTCCCCAGTGTTCTTTGGGATCATGACATCCCCTGTATGCTTTGCAGTCCTCCTGTACACTTTGGGGTCCCCTGCGTGCTGTGAGTTCCCCCCATAGAGACATCCTGATCCCCCACTGGGGACTCCATTGGTCAGCCCACAGGGAAATCATCTCAGGTTCACGGGATACCACCAGCACCAGAGCCCAGCCGAGCCCCAGTGCCCCACACTGCTCCCAGCCTGCAGGGATGTACAAGGGACAGAGTGGCAGTGCTGGGCCACCAAGATAGCCCAGTGCCAGCAGCCGGATGTCTGTGGGGTGCCTCACCCCGACACACTTTCCGTTCTGCACACACTGCATCGCCATCCCCCATTAATTCTGCAGCCCCTTTTCATGCACCGGCACTGAAACCTTGCAAGGGTTCCCACAGCGCCGGGGTTTGGGGGCTGCAGGGCTGCAGGGCACATCGTTGGGGTGCACGGCTGAGGCTGAGCCCGGAAGGGCCCGTCGTGTTGCACAGCTGATAAGGTTTGCAGCCGCCCACAGCCCCAACCCTCCTGGCGTTCTGGTGGTGCGGGGTCAGACCCAGCGGATCCCTCTGCGTTCCCATGGGGTGATGCTGGTGAGATGCAGGTTGGTGCTGTGATGCGTGCCGAGCCGCCTCTCCTCCTCTTTCTTTTGGGGCTTTTTGCTCCGATTTGGGGTGTTTTGACGTGGGGGTGGGGATGGAAAGTGCTCTGCTTTTCGGGTTGAGTAGCCGGGTCACATCCTGCCCAAGCCCTGCATCGCTCAGAGCTGCTCCCGCTGCGGTGCTGGCACCCGCCCTGCAGGATCGTGCTGCCCGCCTGGCCCCCGGCCACGCCGAGCTGGGCTGCAGTGCTGGCTCCGACCCCGCTGTGCCTGCACCACGCTGCAACCCCTGCTTCCGAGCATCGGGATCCCCCCCGCTCCCCCCCCACTCCTTCCCACCCGGAGCCCCCCTGCATCCCCCTGCGCATCACCACCAGGAGGTGCCCATGTGCCATGCTCCTCATTATTAGGAGCTCACCGTGTCCCCTTACTTCTCCCCCCACCAGGAGCCCCCCAACATCTCCCTGTATCTCCTACTCCTCACCATTACAACTTCCCACACCCCAACGTTCCTTCCCATCATAAAGCCCCCCATGTCTCCCTGCTCCTCACCAGCAGGATCCCCCCATGCCCCTCTCCTCACATCACCATGACACCCCATGTCCCTCCATCACCATCCCAAGTCCCCTGCACCCCCATACTGTCACCATCAGGATTCTCCAATGTTCCCTCATCATCACCATGCATCCTCCTGTCCTCATGATCATTACTGCCATCCTGTATCACTTGGTGGGGGCTCCTGGGAGCTGATGTCCCCATGTCCCCACAGAAGAGTGTGAAGGAGGGGCTGCTGCTGAAACAGACAAGCTCCTTCCAGAGGTGGAAGCGGAGATACTTCAAGCTGCGGGGCCGGACGCTCTATTATGCCAAGGATGCTAAGGTGGGCTGGGGGGGGTTCTGAGCCCCCACTGAGCTGGGTTTGGGTTTGCAGCAGTATTGAGCCCTGCTTTGTTCCCACAGTCCCTGATCTTTGATGAGGTGGATCTGTCTGACGCCAGCGTGGCTGAGACCAGCACCAAGAACATTAACAACAGCTTCACAGTGAGGCGGAGGCTTTCTGTGGGGTTTGGGTGGGCTGCCGTGGGGTTTGGGTTGGCTGCCATGGGGTTCAGGTGGGTTGCCGTGGGGTTTGGCTCTCTGTGGGGTGGCCTTGCAATGGGCTGTGGCACTGTGGCTCGTCGCAGGTGATCACGCCGTTCCGCAAGCTCATCCTATGTGCCGAGAACCGTAAAGAGATGGAGGACTGGATCGGGGCCCTGAAGTCAGTGCAGAAGTGGGAAATCCACGAGGTGTGATGGCTGTGGGGTCAGGGAGTGGGTCCCCAGGGCTGGCAGTGCCAGGACGATGGGATACTGGGAGGGTCTATTGGGATATCGGGATGCTGGGGTGGACCAAAGGGACTGTGAGACGCTGGGATGCTGAAATAGCGGGATGCTGGGAAGGACTGCAGGGATGTTGTGTTGTCGGGAAGGACCGCTGGGATGGCGGGATGCTGGGAAGGGCCGCTGGGATGTGGGGGGGGGTCGGGGAGTCACCGGGGCTGCAGCTGGGCTGTGCCCCACAGGCCACGCAGTTCAACATGGAACACTTCTCGGGCATGCACAACTGGTACGCCTGCTCCCATGCCAGACCCACCTTCTGCAACGTGTGCCGCGAGGCGCTCTCAGGGGTCACCTCCCACGGCCTCTCCTGTGAAGGTGGGCACCCAGGGGTCCCCTGGGCCATGGGGGTGGGGGAAAGGTGGGGTTAGGGGCCGTCCTCGCCCCTCACTGCTCTTCCAAACCCCACAAGTGTGCAAGTTCAAAGCGCACAAGCGCTGCGCCGTCAGAGCCACCAACAACTGCAAGTGGACCACGCTGGCGTCCATCGGCAGCGAGATCATCGAGGATGAGGATGGGGTGAGCATCCCCAGTGCGGGGCCATCGTCACTGGGCGTGACGTGGTGACTGACAGTTGTCCCTGCCCGCAGGTGGCCATGCCCCACCAGTGGCTGGAGGGGAACCTGCCTGTGAGCGCGCGCTGTGCCGTCTGCGACCGGACCTGTGGCAGCGTGCGGAGGCTGCAGGACTGGAGGTGCCTCTGGTGCAAAGCCATTGTAAGGATCTGTCCCCCTTGTATCCCCTGGGGATGGTGAGGCTGTGGGTTGTCCCTCAGCTAACACAAATGCCCCCAGGTGCACAGTGCCTGCAAGGAGCAGTTCGGCAAGAGGTGCCCCCTGGGGCAGTACAAAGTGTCCATCATCCCCCCCACCGCCCTGAACAGCATCGACTCGGATGGTGAGTTGGAGGGGACGCACCGTGGCCGTGCCATCAGTAGGTTCCAGAATGAATGCCACCCAGGGATGTTCCCACACCGCTTTCCTCGCCCTATCTGCTTCCCTATCCAGAGGGGTCCAGCTGGCCTCAGCCAAGCAAAATCTGTTCCTCTCCTCCGGATATTCCTTCTTGTGTTCTTTAATGATTTCCACCGCTCCGCTCAGCCGGTGGCTCATCTGCTGCTCGTTACTCATCGGGATGCTGTCAGGGCAACCGTCACGCGGTTCTCCTCCCTCCTCAGAGCTGTGTCTGCTCCATCCAACCCAGGGACTGGGAATAGGGCGGCCGAGGTGTCCCTGAGCCGGCTGCGGGCCAGCCCCTTCCATCCTGTGCTGTGGGCACATCGCATTCCCCATCTCATTTCTTTAAAAGCATGCTGCTGGCTGCCAGCCGCCCTGAGTCATCTGCAGAGCTGGGGGGGACATGGCAGCCTTTGGCAGTGGCTGTTCCCCAGGGCCACCACATGCCACTAAATCTGGGTGGGGATTCCCACCTGGTTCTGCTGGGTCAGCCCCTGCAGTGAGGGATGGACCCCTCTGTGCCCATTGCTGTGGTTGCAGCCTGAGGACAGGAGCCAGCCCGCTGACTCACTGTGCCTGCAGGGGCAGTGCTGGAAGAACTAAACTTGGCCTGTGTGCTGCCCTGGCACAGCCTCGCCTGTCCCTGGCCCCATTCCCTTTCCCATCCCATCCCATCTCCTTCCCCATCTCCGTTTCATCCTCATTCCCATCTTCCTCTCATCTCCACTCCTATCCTCATTCCCATCTCTGTCTCTATCCCTTACCATCTCCCTTCCATCCCCAACCCCATCTCCATGCCCATGCTTTTTCCCATCCCCATCTGATCCCATCCCATTCCATCTATGTCTCATCCTCCTCTCCTTCTCCATTCCCAACCCCATCACGTCTCCTTTTCCATCTCCATCTTATCCCACCCCATCTTCATTCCATCTCCAACCCCATCTCTGCCTTTTCCCATCCTATCCCATCCCATCCCATCCCATCCCGTCCAACCCCATCAACATCCCATTCCCTTTTCCTTCCCCATTTCCATCCCCGTCCTTGTCACCTTCTCCATCCTTATCACTGTCCCATCCCCATCTCTATCTCATCCCAACTCTGCCTCCTCCAACCCGTTTTCCAACCCCTCTCCATTCTCATACCCCTTGCTTACTCTTCCTCCTGCCTGTAGGGCTGGATGCAGTCAGAGCATCCTCTGATCTTCAGGGCAGCCCCCTTCAGGGCTGGGGACAGCGCTCATGTCCGTGTGTCCTCACAGGGTTCTGGAAGGCCACCTGTCCCTCCTCCTGCTCCAGCCCCCTCCTGGCTTTCGTCAACTCCAAGAGTGGGGACAACCAGGGCGTCAAGTTCCTGCGCAAGTTCAAGCAGTTCCTCAACCCTGCCCAGGTCTTTGACCTCATGAATGGAGGCCCACACCTGGGGTGAGTGCTGGCAGGTGGTGTCACCTGCAGGAGCCCAGCGGGACCCCACAGCCCCCTCTGCCCCCTTTTCCAGGCTGCGCCTCTTCCAGAAGTTCTCCACTTTCCGCATCCTGGTGTGCGGTGGCGATGGCAGCGTGGGGTGGGTGCTGTCTGAGATCGATGCTCTGGGGCTGCACAAGCAAGTGAGTGGTGGCAGGGGGACGACGGGGACAATGGGAATGATGGGGACAATGGGCTGCCACCTCCCATCTTCATCCTGTGGGGAAAACTGGGCTGAGGGACTTCCACTTCCCCATCCTCACCCCATGGGGACAACAGGGATGTGCCTGTGGTGATGTCCCCTGCAGCACTGAGGTGTGGGGTACCTGCAGGGTGGGTGCAGGGCTGAACCCCGTCCCTGTCCTGCAGTGTCAGTTGGGTGTCCTGCCCCTGGGCACTGGTAATGACCTGGCACGGGTGCTGGGCTGGGGCAGCCTCTGTGATGATGATACGCAGCTGCTGCAAATCCTGGAGAAGCTGGAGAGGGCCACCACCAAGATGCTGGACCGGTGAGCACTGGGGAGATCTGGGCATCCCTGCATGACAGATGGGGCCAGGGGATTGTGGCATCCCTGCTCTGTGCTTGACAGGTGGAGCGTGCTGACCTACGAAGCCCCCAAGCAGTCCCCACCAGCCCTGAAGGAAGAGGAGGATGGAGACTCCAACATCCAGGTGGGCACTTCTGAGGACTTCCTGCCATCCTGAAACTGATGTTGGATGGGGGGTGTTATGGAAAGGGGGCAACATGGCATGGAAAGAGTATGGCGGGGCTCAGACTGCTGTGTGTCCCTGTACTGAGGGGATGGACACAGTGGCATGTCCCCATCCTGGCTTGGGACACCCATCCAGCTGTCCTCTCCCCAGGCCCACATCTCCCACTACGCTGACTCCGTTGCCTTCCACCTGGCCAAGATCCTGGAGTCAGACAAGCATTCAGTGGTGATTTCATCCGCAAAGTACGGGGTTGCTGGGGTTGGGCTGCTGGGTATGGGTCCCCCCAGGACACCACTGGTCCCATGACTCCCTGATTGCTTCCCTTGTCAGGTTCCTCTGTGGCACCGTCAATGACTTCGTGGCTGAAGTTGGCCGTGCCTACAAGAGGGCAACTGAGAACAAACAGGAGGCTGAGCTGATGGCCAGAAAGGTGGGCTTGGGGGTTGTGGGGGGCTGCTGGGGGTGTGCATGCCATAGGAGTGCCCAGTTCTTAGGGTCCCAGGCACTTAGGTTGCAAACCCAAATAGACAGGATTTCCAGGTAAGCATATGGTGCCCAGGCACTCAAAGTGTTCAAGGGTGCCCAAGCACTTGGGGTACTCAGGAAAGCATGGGGTGCCCAAATATTCAGGATTTCCAGGCACTTGGGGCGCCCAGGTAGCTACGAGATACCCGGGCACTTGGGGTGCCTAGGTAAGCACGTGGCATCCAGGCATTTGGGGTACTCAGCCAAGCATGGGATGCTCAAACAATTGGGTACCCAAGCAAACATGGGGTGTCCAGAACAGCATGGGATTTGGGGTGCCCATCCCTTGGGGTTCCCATGCCTTGGGGTGCCAAGCAGAGGGCTGAGTGCGCGGCCACCCCACAGTGCGCCATGCTGAATGAGAAGCTGGACTCGCTGGTGAGGGAGCTGACCGAGGAGGCTCAGGCCATCGTGGTCCCTGAGGGGACCCCGCAGGGCACCCCGACCGATGCCAAGGAGCTGGAGAAGGGCGGCTTCGCCCCCAGCCCTGTGCCCCGCATCTTCAAATCCAAGGAGCAGCTGATGCTGCGGGCCAACAGCCTGAAGAAAGCCCTGCGGCAGATCATCGAGCAGGCTGAGAGAGGTGAGGGGGTGGCACGGGGAGGGGCCGTGCCTCAGTTTCCCCTCTGAATGTTCATCACTGTGCAATCCCAAAGGAGCATCATCCCATCTCCAGGGTGATCCAAAGGCTGGGGCAGGCCGGTGCGATGCCCCGGGGCTGGGGGCAGCTGTTGGGATGCAGGGGGGGGGGTGCTCTGGCCCCACCACTGTGCTGTGTTTGCCCCCCAGCTGTGGATGAGCAGAACAAGCAGACCCAAGCATATCAGGCCACCGCGGTTCCCAGCAAGAAGGACAGCTCAGAGGAGCTCAACAAGGAGGAGGAGCGGCTCTGTAAGGCGCTCATTTGGCACTCAGCATCTTTTAGGGAGGGCTTCGAGGGGAGCAGTGGGGTGGGCTCACTCACAGCCACCTCCAACCCAACCTGCAGGCTCTCGGCGGGAGACGGTGACCTCGGCCACCTCATCCATCCTCCTGGAGCGGCCGGACACCTTTGGCAGCTTACAATTCCCTGAGGATCCCGGTGTGCTGTGAGTTTGGGGTCATTCCAGGGCTCCGTTGGGTTTTTGCTTTGTATGCTGGTGCCAGCCCCGCTGCTTTCAGGCACTTCTCGGAGAAATGTGTCATGAACAACTACTTTGGCATTGGCCTGGATGCCAAGATCTCACTGGAGTTCAACAACAAGAGGGATGAGCACCCTAAGAAGTGCAGGTTGGCTGAGACCCCGCTGGGAAAAATGTGGGATGTGTGTGTAACCCCCAGCCCAGTTCCATGGTGCCCATGCTGGGAGGGATTGCTGGGATGGATCACTGGGATGCTGGAAAGGACTACTGGGTTGCCAGGATGCTGGGAAGACACTGTCAAGATGCCAGGAAGGATCACAAGGATAGCAGGATGCTGGGAAAGGCCACTGGGATGCTGGAAGGGATCACTGGGATGCTGGGAAGAGCCAGCAGGATGCTGGAAGGGAAGTGGGGAAAGACCACTGGGATGCCAGGATGGACCAAAAGGTTGCTGAAAGGGACCATTAGGATGCTAGGAGGGACCACTGGGTTGCTGGAAGAAATTACTGGGATGCCAGGATAGCGAGATGACGGGAAGGACCACTGGGATACTGAGATAGACTGCTGGGATGTTGGGTGGGATCACTGGGATGCTGTGAGGCCGGTGGCCATTCACCTCCCCCGCTGCACCCCGCAGCAGCCGCACCAAGAACATGATGTGGTACGGGGTGCTGGGCACCAAGGAGCTGCTGCAGCGCACCTACAAGAACCTGGAGCAGCGGGTGCAGCTGGAGGTATGGGGTCAGGGCTGGGAGCAGGGCTGGGGTGGGGGCAGTGGGGTGGCCCCCAGGCTCAGCCCTCTCTTGCAGTGCGACGGGGTACCCATCTCGCTGCCCAGCCTGCAGGGCATCGCCGTGCTCAACATCCCCAGCTACGCAGGGGGCATCAATTTTTGGGGTGGCACCAAGGAGGACAACGTGAGTGCGAGCTGCGGGGTTGGGGGTGGGGGGGAGGGCAGAACCCCT